>NC_083633.1:15902298-16223548 GCF_963584025.1 Labrus mixtus | reverse complement strand
ACCCATTAGAGAAACTCCATTTTCCATGCCATGTCGCTCGGCTGAACAGCAGATAAGTGCTGGCAGTTGAAGTGGAGTGGCAAGCTGGCAATACTCGCTCCTGCTCTCCCTTTCACTTTCTCGCTCTATTACTCTCAAGAAACGACAGTCACACAATGTAGTTAATTAGGGGATGCTTTTATTGCTTTCTGGGACTCAGGTTCCTTTAATTAAGGAACACAGAAGTGCCTTTCACTGGAAGATGCTCGCTTAATGAATAAGATAAGAGCTCGGTTCATGGATTGATTTCCACTGTAACTGTCTGAATGGAATTCCATGAGGAAAGCTGCAGAGTGACATAAGCAGTGTGGGTTATGAAAGAGCACTTTTACAGTGTATTTAATCTTATTTCTATTCATCAAACCTTCCAGTTTGAGAGGAAATATATATGTTCCACATAAAAACCATTCTGAAGTTTCTGCTGTGAGGTGATTGCTTATCACGTTGGTTTGCCAGCTTCAAATACAAACCTATCACGTCTCAAAAAATTCCATTAAAATATAATGTGTAAGGTGAAAACTGAGTTTACACTATAATTTATTTTGACAGCCAATTTGGCCGGTAACATCACAGAATGCCGGCCATATGGAACAATTACCAGACGTATGCTTTGAATAGCCACATTTGCTTAACAACCTACATTCAACAGCGATTAAAAACCCACCTGAACCCACGTTCATTTTCATGCAGCAATTAGATGTCGGTATATGGCGCCACTCCACCTCACGCAAATCACAGCGCAACGGGCAGCAAGCTTCAAGGCTTCTTCAGGAGAAAGCGATCACAACATGCAACAGCACAATTTTCTGTCATCATAAAAGAAACAACTCAGCGGACGGAGTAATGCCCACCACAAGCAAACGGCAAAATAGCATAAAATAATAGAGCTGATATGCACTTTTAACAGTGGAGGCAAAATCAGGCTGTTTTATCCAACACAAATTGTGTTTCTCGCAGAATGACGCTGTACCTGTGCAGTAATGAGGGAAGTGTGTTCACAGAATCATTTTACAAACTGCCCTACATGATCCTATTCATATGAGGTGATGTTATACCAACTGTAGGATAGTTTAAATAGTAATTCTGCTTTAGTCTCCAACCTATTTTAGTGTTTGTTCACAGACTACTTGAGTCTGATCACCTTTTTCCCTTCACACACACCTGCACCTCTTTCTCTAAATACAGCGGTTCTATCTGCTTTGTCTCTTTCCATTTCCCCATCGCCTGTTTTTTTATTGTTTTGACTGTAGCCTATTCATCTAGTCGCACATTTTATAATGACGCCTCAATTCACTCCACTCGCGTTTTAAAATGTTCCGTTCATATTCCGTTCTGGTAACAGGTGATTGACGAGGAGGTTTGCTTGTGGCGCAGCATAATGCAATGCTCCAAAGTGCAGAGAAGCATGGCCGCCACTGTTAAAACAACAGCAGACGAAGGATCATCTTTAATACGACACCTCGCTCACAGCTCCATGACTCGCAAACGTCTCTTTTCAACCACTCTTCACAAAAGACTCTTTTCATGTATCTAAGGTATGAATGCAGTAAATACTACCTGACCCACAGTTTATCCCCCCCCCCCCCCATAGGTTCACATTTCTAAAAGGAAATTCAGTCCGTTCAGGGTGTCTCATAGTAAACAAGTCCCATCCAGTGTCACCTCCATTACCACACGGCCTCCGAGGCAAGGCCAAAGCTGTAGATCCTAAAGTTATTTTAGAACATCACTCACTGTTTTTCCTTGGAGGAGAGTGCTTATTGATTTTGTCAACAGAGCATCGATTTTTCTCCCTCCCCTTTCTCTCTCGGCCCTTGGCGAAAGAAACCACAGCCGAAAGCTGGTCAGCAAAGCCCCAAAGTGATGGACTGTAATATACTTTTCTGTTTTGATGGGTATTTTTGGAGTTTGTCAGATAAAGTCTTCAGAGGGCTGGAGTTTGACCTGGTTTATGTTATCTATCATACTTTTGGATTTATGACGGCTATTGAGATCATCCCTAAGATGACCCAGACCTTTTTGGTCGCCTCTCGGAGTGACAAAAACAAAAACCTGCCCAAAAATAGGCTCGTTTGTTGTTCCACTCTTTTAAAATGAGGGTGTGCTGCCAGATGTTTTGTGTCTTCAGGGTAGACTAAAGGAGCAACGATTATGACTGCTGAAGTGAGAAGTCTGTTGCAAGGTTTCTCATTATTTTCAGCCCATCTGGACTTGATTTTATCTCTCAGTGGTACCTAAGTAACCCCCACTTCCTCTGCTTCCGCAGTATGCACTGGGGCACAGCAGCTGACTGTAGTTGAGAGAGGTGTCACTGTGTTTGCACACAGCTGTTAGAGCTGTCACTGCGTTGTGGAGCTGAGTGTCTGTTTGACAGTCTGTCGGTGACAGAGTTGACTTCCAGTTGTCCAATTGCTCTTCTCAAGTCTATGAAGTCCGGCAACAACATACGGTGGAGGAAACTCATGTCAGTTAAAAAAAAAAAAACCTCCTTTTTCAGGTTGGATAACCACAAAAACGTAGCTGAGCAAGGTATGATTTATTCATCCTTAACAAAGAACATCTTTGAAGGTGTTCCAAACAACTCATACAGGTCTAACATGTCCAGTTATATTATTTAAAGAGCCCATATTCTGCCCTTTTTGGGGTTCATATATTTAATCTATGTACCTACTTTTGTACGTTCACAATAGCTAAAGTTTGAAAAAAGTGTCTGTTTTCTTGTACTGCTCCTCCTTGCTCCCTCTACGCTCTGAGTCCGTCAGCTGCACTCTGTTGAGCCCACACTGTTAGACCCCACGTGGGCCAAGTCTGCTCTGATTGGCCTGCCGATCCGCTCTGTCGTTATTGGTCAGTTGCTCAGCACGCGTCTCGGAAATTTCAACATGAGCTGCAGGGCTTGCCACAACGAGCCAATGGGCTTAGATCAGTGATCTCACACTGACAGTGACGTCGGACTGACAAATTTTTATCGAGGGGGGCTAGAACCGAGCGTTACATGCGGCTAACGCTGCAGCTAACAGGAGGACGTAGGAGAAGCCACGTTTCCTCTGACTTTGAATTTTTGCACCTAGATGTGCCTAAACATGCACAGGATACTTGGAAAACACACTAAAGAGCATATAAAACCAGAAAAAGAAGAATATGGGACCCTAAAATATTACTGCCTATAAAAAATCACCTTTGTGTGTTATTTCTTAAAAACTGGCAGTAAAATCCCCCTTACCATTGTTAAAGATCTCTATCCTATGTATTGGTAATATGTACCATATGAATCTGAGATTAATTAGATTAATTTTTAATTGGTCATCCATCCATGCGTCCATCCATGATATGCTTTTAATGGGTACAGATTATGTTTAATGATGAATTAATGATCAAATCGTTATTATTCTAACATACAGAGGAAGTCTGACAAGGTGTGTATAAATGTCAATAAATACATGTACCATGATGATGAGACATTCAAACTCATTTTCATGTTAACTCTTTTCCATTTCATGTCATTCTTCCCTTCTGGCTGGAATGGTTTTACAGTGAAACAGGTATTAAGTTGTATTGATGTCAGAATTATCGAGAAGTGGAAATAAACTTTTAAATCCAGTTATCCACCGATACTTTGAGGAAAGCTTTTGTTCCCAGATAAGAAACCGAACTCCTCCTCGAACTCCTCTTTCTTACTTTAAAATGAATATACTTGCGTTGTTGTTGATCCGTAAACAGCTGGTTGAATCCACATATATTAAGCTGCTGTGACTGCGGTGATACTCTGAGGAATTAAATTCAAGGTCAAACTTTCCAAAGTCGGAGACACATCATAGACTGAACCACCTTAACACAAGCAACTGAATAAAGAATCAAATGGAAGTTTTCTTAAGTGCCGTTGGCATAAACACAACGAAGTAAAACGACATTGCCCAAAGTTAAAGAAGACTTCTTGTCAGGAACTTTTTTTTTTTCAAGACTGGCACTCTCTCTTAAAGTTCATCCACAGTGTTATTTTTTTATACAAGTTCTTGTCTTTGCATAAAGGTTAGAAAATGAAAAGCTCTGTTGAGTTTGATGGCTCCATTTTCTTAACCAAAAAAAAAACAAAAAAAAAACATGGCTCTGCTGTGTGTGGAATAAATGAAATGTTTTGAAGAGGAGGTAAATAAGAGAAAAGATGCTGATACTGTTCTTTAACCGTCACACTGAGCTCTGATTGTTCAAGGTTAAAATTATTACGTTGAATTTAATCTGTGAGATAAATTTTTTTGTTTTGTACTTTAAAAGTTCTGCCTCTCAGAAAGGGTTTTGTCTGAATCAAATCAATCAAATCTGTGAAATAAATTCCAATCCTTGAATCCCATCACAAAAGGCTAATTTCATACTTGAAAGGTTGCACTGGAGAGCTAAGAGCATGTGAACAATGTGTGTCACACCTCCTGTGAATCCCTTTCATTTCACTACTTCATTGACGGTCGCTCCACTTTCTCACTGTCACTCCGCATTGCCTTTCAAGCACTCCCTTGAAAATTACCACCACCCTCAGTCCCGGTGAGTTCTGCTCTGCCCAAGTTTGCCGTAAAGTGTCGGCTGTCTGAAAATCTTTTGTTTAAATGGCAAGTGGAAAATGCCAACATCTGTTACTTCCACTAAATTGGCTGACGCTGAGCGGTCGTGTCTTGTCCTGCAAGTCGAGACCGATCGTTAGGAGTCTGCCACTTCTTGATGGACCTAGGCGCTGGCTCAGGTGCTGATCCTGCTTGCCAACTCCACGGCCAAACACATTTTCCGACTTTATTTTCACCTGTCAGTTGGTATAATCACTTCTTGGAACTTTGGCTCAAATGCTGAAATGTACTTTTTCTTCTCTTCAATGTTCAATTGCTCCTCGAAGTGTAATTCAAAGCCTTTCTCTGTCTCTGCTCTCTTCCACAGTGCCATCATGGGCCATTGTCTCTATTGCCTTTGTGGCGATCATCCTGGTGTTAGCCTGCTGCTTCTGCATCTGCAAAAAATGGATATTCAAGAAGAAAAACAAAAAGAAGGGCAAAGACAAGGGCAAAAACGCCATCAACATGATGGACGTGAAGGACGGGGCCAAAACCGAGGTAAAAACGTTGAACTACTGTAGCGTGAAGCGCAGACACGTCGCTCCCTACATGCTAATTTTACAATTTTCTGACAAAATTTGTTTTTTACTAGATAATTTGTGCATGACCTTATCGCTTTAAGTTTGAAATCATTTAAGAGTAAGTTGGTTTGAAAATGTTTAAGTCGTTTTAGTTGCTGTTTTAGACATACATTTCTCTTTTATACTGTCAGTGCTTCTAATAATGTATGGTGACTTTGATTTGATTGATCACATTTGCAGTATCGCATTAACTTTCACCAACAGTGTGAAAATAATTTTACTGCAAATATGGCCGTCAAAAATGTCCCTATTTTTAACACCATGGCTGCTGCTATACTGTATGTATTATATTTTGTTTAAATTATGTTTTTACTGTCGCTTAAGAGATACATACAGTTACTTATCTGCGATATTTCACGATTAATTTAAAAAAATACAATACAGTCTAATCACAGGAGAGTTAATGAAGTCATTTAAATGGCTTCAGATTGAAGAGAGAATATTTCAATCTCTTTTTTTCTCCTACTTTTCGTTCCTGTGAGTGTTTCTTTTTGTCATATGAGGACCTGCTCACTCACAGAAGAGAGTGAGTAACATGTGCCGTGTAATGACGTGGTATCCACCCAGAGAAATGACATCACCAAACCACAGGCTAATGGGAAGGGTGGGGGTGGGGGGGGGATTTTTAATGAGCGTCTACCTGTTCGTCAGTGCAGAGAAGGGAAGCAGTGTAATGCTGACACTTTAAACGCTAATTGCATCAGCAGAGCATCATCATGCTGCTGTCCTCGCTAAAACAAAAAAAACAAAAAAAACATGTACAAAGTGTGTTTTAATTTGCTGCAACACCTCTGCTATTTATGGTGCATCTGAATCACAGTTAGAAACAGATGACAACGTTTTCACACCACATTTGTCATAATTATTGTAGAAGGCGGAGCATTAATTAAGATTTAAATGTTAAAGCCTGCTTCAACAGAGAAGAGTGTTAGCTTTAAAAAAAAAACTAGCAAGGTCAATAGAATAGAGGGAGTATAGCACAGTAAATCACTTAGCATGTTAGAGGGAATTTGCCATCCATTTCCAATATCCTGACTGCCTTTGGAGCACCCAATTTGTATTTTTAAGTAGTCCTTTTATCAAAATTAAAGACTTCACATTAATACCTGATCTCCGATATCGGTGAATCTGCCACTTCCGAGGCAAGCGGTCATTTCTCCTGGTGTGCCCAGACTCTGGTGTGTTAACTCCTGTGTGTGGTTGTTTTAATTTGTGTTTCTTCCTTCTATGTCCTCCTTATCTGTGTTGTGTCTGATGACTGTTCGGGATGGTCACTGGCGGTAGGTTCCCAATTGCTGTTGGATCTTCTTAAGCCTGCTGCTCTGATGTTTTTTTTTTGTAGCCTCTTGATAACAACTGACTCCCATAGAACCAAATATATGTAACTATGCATACAGTACATGTATCTCTGCTGTATATATGTGCGTACAATCTGCATATGCACATATATATGTATGAACGAAACACTGGGTGCGCATTGACAAGGTTGAACCAGGCTGATTTCCATGCCAAGCTAAAGTCTCCTGCCTTTTGATTCTTTGATTTACATTTCAAAGAGTGGCGGTGAGTTAATGTAGAATGATTGAGAGGCTCTACAAGTAAACGTTCTTTTTGAAATATGCTGATGAAAAGGAAGCTATTGACGTACGGTACGATTCCCAAAATCACAGCTGTCAACTGAAGTGAAGCAGATCTCACCTTCGCTTGAGCACAGATGCCTAAAAGTTCGATTAACCTTTTCAGTTTATATAAAATTCACTTTTTAAGACATTGATTTCCTCAATCATTTTACAGGCTCTTTTTTTCCTCTTTTACGCGTCAAATGGAAACTAAAGACCACTCAATTTGGATTTTTTTATTTTTTTTTTACCTGAAAGGCACAGACTAAGTGGCTCTGTGGAACAATTTTTAAGTAAATCAGTTTTGTTCAGCCTTTTGCTTTCACATGAGCAACTTGACAAACTAATAGGAGCAGGCCCCCTGATGTACATTACAACCCCTGTTACCAACACCTTCCCACCACCCGCTGGCATGACGCTTCTAGCTATTGGCGTAGGGGATAACACAACAGCTTTAGGGGGTTATGATGGCAATGTGACTGTATGTCTGAGGGGCGTAAGCAGACTTGGGAATGTGGGAATCACACGAGAGCACTGGATTGAACAGAGAATGCTCTGCATGCGTAATGATAAAGAGACTCCTTGGAAGGCAACTTTTGCAGAATGAATGACTTTGAGAGCTAGTCTTTGCCTCTTCAAACGCATGTTGGTCTTATAACAAACTCCTCCACCCCCTCACCCCTTCCTAGCCCTTTCCCCACCAATGCCACCACCTGCTACCCTTACTTCAGTGCCAGGCTAGCGAAAAGGGCAACTTCACTTCTCACTCTGCCAATTCAGACATTTCCCAGTTGATATGTGTTTTTGCCTGAAATAACATCAAGGGAATTGTCTTACTGTGAACTTTTCCAGAAACATCTCTCTCTCCTTCTTCCTAGTCTCTTTCAACGTCTATCTCTCCTCCTACTTCCTCTAATGCCTGCCCATTGCTCTCATTTCTGGCGCCAGCATTTGATCTTTCCTCCCCTTTAGACAGAATCGCCCAAAGATTGATAGAAAAGCATCATCAGGGGACCAGGCCCGGGGCTTTAGTGCATCACAGAGCATGTCCTGGTGTTAACTGCTATGGTGTTTTAGTGCTTGCTTCCCCCCTTGTTTCCCCCCCCCCCCTTATACATCATAAAACAAGTGGCAGCTTTTACAGGAGTAGGTCTGATGGCAGGACCTAGGCGGGGGAACGGCTGGCTGGGTGCTAGCGTCAGCAACAAACAGGCGACACTGACTCTTGGTGGGTGTCTCCTTCAGGCCTTGAAGGATGAGGAGGATGCCGAGACAGGGCTGACTGAAACGGAGAAAGAGGCGGAGCCCAAGGAGGAGCAGAAACTGGGCAAATTACAATACTCCCTGGATTACAATTTCACCGAGAACTCGGTAAGGGTCTGTTCTCCGAATCTGTGTGTGTGTGTCCTTGTTTGCGAAAGGTCCTCCTTCGTAAGTATGGTCACACCCAACCTCTGAGGTGGTCCAACTTTCCATCCCTGCAGAGATTAAACAGGACCCACCCAAGGTTCTGCACAACATTCTCCTTTGGTTGCATTCCTGCTGTAAACACAGTGTGGTCACTGAAGCTTGAGATGAACCTCACAGGGATATATCATGGCGGTGGAGTTTGAGCATTGGCCATTAAGCCTGGTAAAAGATACAGTACACTTCTGGGATTTTGCTTTTCTTTCTTTCTTTCTTTCCACTTGATCGAAACAAGGCCCTGCAGATACCCATCTGCTTTCATTTTGTTCCAGAGACTGAGTTTTAAAAAAGCAGAATGAGGATGCACATCAACTTCCTGTCGCCAGATGTTGTGTGACAGATAATAGATGCGGTGCGTGAACACAGCGCTGTCCCTCACAGGGCTAGCTAACTCCCCATTATAAGCAGAACTGACATCCTGAGATTAGAAGGTAACACTCACTGCTCCTGTAAACACTGATTCATACAATGGCATTGGTTTAAACATAGATTTAAAAATGTAGAAGGAACAAGTTTTACTAAATGACAACAAATAGCAGCCATCTTGGCTAGTTCCAGTATTGTCTTACAATCGTTTAATTAGTCTACCAATACAAGCAATACTGGCTTTATTTAAGGTATTAAGCACAATACAACTATGTATATACAGTCTATGTTATATTTGATCGTAGTTTGTATAATGTCTACAAGTCTTCCTAAGGAAACATGATTAGTAAATATATGTTTTTCTAATCTGAGTTTAAAGGTTGAGTCTGTTATCCAGCCAAGGTCCAATACATTTGAAACATTGAGCAGTTTTATTTGCAGGATCCTGAAGAGTTTGTATATGGGCAGAAGGTTGAATTCATTTTGGTGACAGAGAGAAAAGCATCCATTTAGTTTCGCCAGGATTTCTTTGTTGAGCACGGCGGGGGGGGAATTTATTCTCTCGACACATCACCCACCGCATAGAGTCCAAGCGCCAAAGCATTTCACATTTCCATTTTTTTCATCGTAATAAATGATTTTCTTAATTCTCTTGTCTCTCCTGATTGAATTAGTTTTGCCAGGATTTCTTTGTTGAGTTGAGTTGAGCAAGATCAGAAGTGTATCAAACGTAGACAATAAATGTGCAATGACTAGACTGTGAGATGAACCGGGTTATTAATCAATTATTTTGAGCACTTCACTCTGCAATGACCATCAGTACACAAATTAAATTCAAGATGTTGCTATTAAGTCAAAATGAGTGTTCCATAAAATCCAGATTTCTTTCAATCAAAATGACAACTTATGGACTCACTTCCTAAAAAGTACTATTATGTGGCCGATATTACATTTCACAGCGTTGATCCGTCATGTTTTTGGGAGGCGGTGACAGGTCTCTCTGTGAGGTCTCTTGATTACAGTGGTAATAAGCTTCACACAGGCGCTAAAGTGTAATGAATGGATGACAGTTTTGAGGCTTTTGCGGGAGTGACCTGAGAGAAGCTCGGCTCGGCTCATTGCCTCTCCGGCTGCGGCCACTGAAGTTAAAGAAGCTCACAGCGGAAAGACCTGAAAAAAAAAAAAAAAAACATGGGGAGGCAGCCGTTTATGTGACCCACTTCCAGCTCAGTGACAACGTCCACGATCCACAGACACAGCGGCCTTCAGGAAATGTGTTTTTTTCTAATCCTCAGGCTTTGTGGCCCATGTAATCAATGTGAGCACCATAGAACTGCTGGAGGAGAACTGGCACAGGTGATTGCTTTAATACCTTGGCCCAAGCTTCCTTTATATAATAGAAATCTCTCTGTGAAATTTTCATTATTACAGAAAAGACGGCAGCCCTGAAAGAGAGGAAATTATGGAGATGATTGTGTTTTGGTGTAAGAGATGATACTTGATTATCATTGAAGCCTGAAAATGCTCCTTTTTGGTATTTCCCTAAATCTTCATTTTCATCAAACAAGCCAATCTGACCTACCCCGGAGTCTACTGCACACAATACCCAATCATGTACACTTGACGGGAAATACTCAGTGTGTGGTTAGACATGGCCGACAGTGTTTGTATCAACAATTCAACAAAGGCAGGTCAGGTACCAGTTAGAGGGTCAAAAATATGCTTCATAACAACACCAGGCAGCCTCCTTGAAGGCATCTGTCATGTCAATACTCAGTTGTGCTGATAAAATATGACAGAAGAATAAAAGAGAACGCCTCTCTACCATCCAGAATATTTCGTCGCTTCCCAACATTTTCCTAATCATTAGATTTGGAACGCTCACTGGAAGGTTTCCTTGTAACTAAATGGTGATGAATGGTTTATTTTCAACTCCCAACACATTTCCCCTTACCTAAATAATTCTTCATCATTTCTGTCATTTCTGCATTAGGCAGATGTGGTACTTCATACATTTAATTTGCAATATTCTACGTAGTCATCCATTATCAACCCTCATTCTCTGTTCGGAGAACCTATAAGGCCTTAATCAGATATGGATCCAGCCACATCTTCAGATATGATATATCAGAGATGCCGTGAAGATTCCCATCAGTATTACAAACCCTTGAGAATAGCAGAGCATGATAAATCTTGTGCCATGTTCGTGGATCCCAAAAAAAAAAAACAAGCTGAAACTACCTAATGTCAGCTTGAGCTTCATCTATATGTGCCTAAAAGTTTCAAAAATTAGAAAACATGCATTATTTAAGTCTACTTAATGGTGTTTTTTGTGTTTGTAAAAGTTCCACCCTGCCCAGAGAAACAGGAAACACCAGTATGTTTAGACACAGAGACGAGCTGAGTGGGAGAAAGAAGCAATGCAGATTAATGTCAGATCCTCATGGCAGTGAGTCTAAGCTTTGTTTCCGTCTGATAACCACCACAAATGGCTTCTGCCCCTGGTGTTGATGATTCTGGGCTTATTCACTAATGAGACGAAAGGTTTTGTAAAAGATCCAAATCACTCTGGGAGCGACCAGGCAGTTACATCAGGCAAATACCCAGCAAATGAACCACAAAGAGCGCTCTCAGCACAGCAGGAAGGGAATTATAGTGTCATTCCTACTTTCAACATCATTACCATTTTCATTGCTCTTCAAGTAGGTCACGAGCAGGCCTATTTCATCGTGTCCAGTCTGAGTACGAGAAGTTTGAACTCATTACTAAAAAAAGGGATGAATTTCAAAACAATACTTTTTTTCATTATTCATCTCAGTGTTTCCCTCTAGACGGTTTCATTTCTGAAATAAGCCGCTTCAATAAATATTATCTAGAAGGCGTCTTCATTTGGAGTGTGTTTGTGTGTGTGAGTTTCTGTGAAGTGCTCATTGGGAAAAAAAAGTCCTCCAGGATGCGCTGCCAAAGTTGTGAACCACCATCCAGTACGGAGTCTGGTCATGCAGCTGCTCAGTGGACCAGAGAGTTGCACACAAACAGAGAGGGGTTAATACCAGCAGTGCCACAGTCCTTAGTTAAACAGAAACACCCACACAGATGTGCAAACACATCAGCCACAGTAAGTCGTTTTTACCTGCAGTGATGTCATGGTCGGTAGTCAGGCGTTGAAAAAATAATGTGTAAAAAATAAAAAATAAAATGTGATGATGCGTTCAACCAAAGCTATAAAGTACAAACACTTCTTGCTCTCAGCCTTCTTTTAAAGCCCCGTGGCTTCCTCCCTTGTGAAGATGACGTTACAAACTGTAGTGTGTCTGTCACAGACTGTGCTGCTGAAGTGTCACTTCACAGCACTACAGTGTAAATCATTACATTTAGGTTCAGGTAAATGGCAGCTATATTATCTGTAAGTATTTACCTTCTGAGGTATATGACCATTATGCTGTGAGAGATAATGATAGGCTGCACGCAGCTGTGCAATTATAGAAGTCATACTCATGTCAGAGTGGTCTCACTTCAGTGCTTGGAGTGTGTTTTTTTAAGGTAATGTCAAGAAAATGTTGTGCACAACCTGGGGAGCAGTTCATTAATCGAGAATACGCCAAACTTCCCCTGATGATCTTGTCCTGTGTTCATAACAGTTGTGGTGGTAGTGTGTGTGTGTGTGTGTGTGTGTGTGTGTGTGTACAGTGAACCTGTGTGTATCTGTGGTACATTGACAGAAAATGATTAATGGTAGTCATTATTCCATCATTTCATGAAGACCTTTCCATACTGGAATCTCACCACCATCCAAAGCAGATATGTAGGTATATTAGAGCTGAGACCAATACTTCCTAAAACAGGAGATGGTAGCAGAAGCCTGCGTCTGTGTCGTGTTTTATAAATGCACAGAAACTGGGTAGTTTGGGTAAACCCGCCTTTAACCACAAAATGACAAAGATCAATTCAAACAAAGTAGCAGTGTAAAGGCTAACAAATACTTTAACCACAGCTTATCAAATTTTAGTCATGTAAACATTTCTTGGGAGATTTCCACCATGACAGAAGAAATGGTACAATAGGCTGAATTCAAATGTAATGGTTTAAAAAAAAAAAAAAGAAATAGTCGAGGAAAACAAAGATGGAATCGGGGTGAAAATGTAAACAGAACAACTTTTGTGGATTCTTTGAAATCTTAAAGTTTGGCTCTTTTAAGGTGACATCCTGGAAGGGTCTCTATGGCCTCTCTCTCTCGTCACATTAAGGTCATCAGCTGAGAGAGGTTGGATTACAACATCCACTCTTACAAAAAAAACTTTTAGCCAACATCAACCGATAAAAAAACGCTAGTCTTGTAATAAAAACCATGTGAAACTAAGTACCAGATCTTATCATATCATGGCCTTCAAGCTACTTTAACCAAAGTCAAGAATTAACTCTGAGGGCCTGATTATTGGTAGATTTGATTCTCAGTGGCTCATGTCCAAAACGTTGGTACTTTTACTCCACAAAGAAAATACATTTATGTTTCCCTAACTATTATCACTGTCCTTCACATTTTACGTAATTTCCCTAAAGGTGATAACCATCCAGAGGGGTTTTGTCTTCTCCTTCTTTTATTACCAATGTGTTTCTGGCAGCAGCACACATTAAACTAACGCAGCTCCTGACAGCTGTAGAGCTCCATGGCTGAGTGCCCTGGTCAGCCTCCAGATTGCAGCTTGATGGCTGCCTGATAGGAAGTTGATTGACTGACTTGCCGGACCTCCTGAGAGGTCTTTGAGTTGGCGCTCTGACTGGCAGGTCAATCAGGCTCCCAGCCCCCCCCTTTGTGGTTATCAATTATCGACCTTATGTGAAGAGAAACAGTCCTGCCGGTCCAGCTCTGACACATCCTGACCTTTACCATCCCTTCAGCCGCTGTCAGGCTCTGCTGACATAACCCTCTAACACTTACACCTTATCCCAGAAATATGACACTGAATCATCTATAAGCCACCATTATTAAAGGATGATTGGCCATAATGTCAGAAGACAATGTGACTGAAGGTCCTCAAGGTCTCCAAGCAGTCATTTAGAAGTATTTCCAGACATTTCCTAACACTCCAACTACTGGGGCGCTTTCATTTCTAGAATGACTGAGGCTGTCATCGTCACTGTTTTTACAATATAAAGACTTCAACACTGAATATAAAATCTTAGGGTAGGTTATATACATTCTTTGTGAGGATTATTTTAAACGTAAAAAATTGTCAAACTCTTACGTCTTACAAGCCTTAAAATAAGTTAAACAACCACATATACCAGTTGATGCAAGTAAGGATTTAAGTATTCATTAACTATTCCTTTATGAAATCAAAACAAAATCTAATATTCCTGGTCCTGTCCTGAACAAAGATCAGATACATGGGGCTAGGTAGCAAGGAGCTGTATCCTCAAGAGTGGGGGGAAAAAAGGGGGAAAACAATAAGAAATGATTTCTGTCTGTGGTCCATGTGGTCATTATGACTGTTGGGCAATTCCAATTCCGTTTTTTTGGTTATTCTTTTAAAATAAAGTAGGGGACCAATGTTAACTGAAGCAGGAGAAGTCATTGTCCTACACCAATATGAGTTTAATCTCAACAAAACATACCAAGCAAATGTTTGGGGGGGGGATTACATTGAATGTATCGTGTTCTCTGCGAGGATGTTGGTGGGATGAAGGTTCAAGTTGTGATAATTGGATTAGCGTTCAGTCTGATTTTCCTTTTTCTCACTTTTTTACCCTTCGTCTTCCCCCTATTAGCTCATAGTGGGGATCATCCAGGCTGCAGAGCTGCCCGCCATGGACATGGGCGGCACATCTGACCCGTACGTAAAGGTGTACCTGCTCCCCGACAAGAAGAAGAAGTTTGAGACCAAGGTCCACAGGAAGACCCTCAATCCTACCTTCAATGAGCAGTTCACCTTCAAGGTAAAAAAAAAAAAAGCCACACAGAATAAAAAAGAAATAAGAGTTTGGAGCTGGAGATCTTTTGGTTCCACTGACATTCTGATTTGCATGCGTTGGTGAATGCTGGGAAGGTGTGGAGACAGCAACCAGCTGGCACATTAACAAGCTCCTGACAGAATATCTCACAAACACACACACAGTCACACTCACATCTACACACTGCAGCTGAATATGATTGGGATTAACAGGCAGAGCCGCTGCTACACCCTGGCCTTGCCTCGGCCATAATGGACGCACGGCTGCAGCTGGGCGGTTGGTAAAGTTTTGTCAGCGCGCAGGTGTTTGGCGATACTTAAGCATAATGCGATGGGATATTTATTTGTGTTTTTGTGCTGCTTTTCTTTTCTTTTTTTCTAACTCTGTGGGAAACAACCACGGCAGGTGATTATGAAGACTGTCAAGAAGAAGAAGAAGAAGAGATGTTTGTGTCAGATAATGTCAAGGACAAACCGAGGAGTCTTATCAGCGCCTCGCTCTTTGTTTGGCTTGTAACGAGCCAGTTCCATTTAATACGCTTTTGTCCCAAAATTGATGGCAATAAAGGATCACAAGTGCTGCTGGAGGGCCCCACTCACCTGTCTTTTTACCTGTCCAAGGTTGTAGGCCTGATAAGAGCGTCTGTCACGGCTGTTAGAGTAGAGATTAATTTGGAAACAGAATCACCCACAACATTACAATCTACCCACTCCCAAAACACTCACATCTCACTCCACTTGGCATGTAATTAACTTTAGAAACTTTATTATGGATGTGATTGACAAACTGGGAACTTCAGTGAACTTTATCTTGGATATATATATATATATATCTTTTTATCAATTTAATACAGTTCTATGATAGAGAGTATAAGTCACCCTTCAGTTTTGCATTTTTACGTTAGACAGACGGATTGCCTTGGTTGTAAGTTTTCATTCACAGGTAGCCGACTCTGACGTCTTTCCTACTTTATAGTGCATCCTACTCTCAATTTAACCACTAAACACAAAGTTAACATCCCGCCATAAAACAGCAAACGTGCACATGGGCCATACAACAGAATGCAGGTTTAAGGCCTCCTCTCATCGTCTTCCCTTTTCAGACAGCTTTCTGCCAGCTTACAACTCAACAATCCCAGAACCCGTTGGACATCGTCTGACCACGATCTAGCTTCCGGGAGTGTTTACCAACTTTTTTTGGACTTCCTGTTTGGCCAGCGATGGCCAAGACTTCCTTTTCTGTGCGATCCCAATGTTTACAATGCTGCTAGAAACTTGGCAAGCGAGACTGGAGTTGGAGTTGAGGAACAAGTCTCAGATCAGATTATATGTTTTTATCTAGGTTTATTAAAGTTAAATCTGTTTCTGCACACAGCCCATTGTTCTCTCTCAATGAACTGTTTTTTCTTCATTATTATGCAGAATCTTTGGAAATAGATTCAAAGCACACAGAGCCAGTGAACAGATTATTGGAAAAAACAAGGCTGCTTTCCTCAATTTATCGGTAAAAAGACCCTGATGATGAAATCATGATTACTTATTTCACCTCTACCACTACTGAGTAGGCTTAAAATCTAACGTTGGGACAATATTGTAGGATATTCAGTCTTTAAGATCATCCCTAATGTTTTCCTTTCTTCCAGTTGTTGTCTCTCATGATGACACATAACGCTCTTCACTTGAGCTGCAGAGAAGAATACTAAAGAGCCTGAGGTCCAATAGTTTGCCAAATTGGCTAACTGAGCTCTGTGATTAAGACTAACCGCAGCATATCCACTTTGGACGAGCTCCAGATTGATACTAATGGTGTTTTTCTTTCAATGACACAGCAACCTCTTTAACAGTCCTCCTGTCAGCTGTGTGGGCCGCAGTCAGTCAGTCAGGACGTTTATATCCTGTCCTGTCAGGAAAACTGACAAGGATGCTCTCTTTGAATAAAAATGAGCATAGACGGATAAAGCCTGGATGTCAAACTGTCTTTGCAAACATCTCTCGTGGTTGAAGCTGAATTATTGGCTGAGCGAGCCTGTTTTGAGCCCTTCGGTGACTTGTTTCTGTGGCCGTCCTCCTCAGGTCCCCTACGTGGAGCTCGGTGGAAAGACACTGATAATGACGGTGTACGACTTCGACCGCTTCTCCAAACATGATGCCATCGGCGACATCAAGGTGCCGATGAACAAGGTGGACTTCAGCCACGTAACGGAGGAGTGGCGGGACCTGCAGAGTGCTGAGAAGGAGGAGGTAAGAAAGAGGAAAAGACACAAAGTTCAACCACTCTGTAAAAAAATGAAGTTTGACATCATTACGTCGCACCTCTCATTGTGTCAAGGCTTCAGTTTGGACCCGTTGTAGCTCTTGTTCCAGTTATAATAGTTCTTTTATTGTTCCTTGCTTAAGTGAAATTGCAATGATTGTTTTGTTGTGTCCAGCACGCCGTTAGCGCTCAAACTACAGATGTGTTGCCGTGGCCAAAGTAATCCATCTCCCCTGGAAATGTCACTTAATCAGATGTCCACACTTCCCCTTCAATTAATAGAAGTGTGACTTTCCATGCAACAGTTCAGGAGATTCAATTTTCATGGTAAATGTCATGGCATATAGCACATGTTGCCAGGGGAAACCTCGTTTTTTTTTGCATTACGCTGCTTTGATTTAAAGGTTAATTATAACAGTGGAGAATGGCAGGTGGTGTTGTTTGAGTTGAAGGGCATCAGTATACTTCTTTAACATCTGGTCGCACAGCTGCAGCGGACGATTTAACACAGGGCTCGAGACACTGGAGCGGAAAGTGTTTGATTGATTCAAATTTTTTCACAACATTTTGAGTCAAAGATAGTTAATTCATCTGTTTTATTAACTACATATTACAACTGTTCTAATACAAAAGGTCCATTTTCTTCACAGCTCATCAGTTGCATCGAATAACAATTACAAACAGAAGAGTTTTTCTTCTAGTATGTCTTAAAGTCAAATAAATTCTAATGCCAGAATAGAATTAAAACTTAAGAATAATTAAAGTTTCTACTCATTGTCAGCTACTTAAACAACAAGGTCACCCCAAAAATACATACTTCTGTTACAGAAAATATTTACATTTCAGAACCCCCTCCTCTTCAGGCCACTTGAAATATTCAGAAGTACAGCTTGAGGAGGAAAAATTACCTTTGCGGGACTGTTCACAAACCATTGGTTTGTTCAACGTGTGATTGGGGGTCAGGTTTAGATGAGAGTAAGGCGAACAGGATGGAAGCAGCTGGATTTAGAGACAAAGACAGCTCTGGAAGAACCCGCCATGGGAGTCTAAAAAGAGGCGCTCTTTCATGTATAAATCTTTTTTAACAGGTGGAAGGAACATGAAAGAGCATATCGTTTGATGCTATAGCAGGTTCAAATATTTCCCTTTTAGTTGAGAAGGAAGCTGTTGGCCTTTAGAGTTCATAGAAACGCGCAAAGAGGCGGGTCGCTGCTCTTTGACGGACATAATTAACTGTCACCAGCGCTCACGCTGCCCTTCTAGGGAGCTTGTTTTTGTTGATTAAACTCAGTTCCAAGTCATCAATATCAGACTGTTCAGTCATCGTTTTTGTGTTGGGTGATAAATGAAATTGTTTTAGAACTTCTTAAAGTACAAAACAAATTTCAACCGTTTCCAGCGCACTGCTTCCACATGAGGAAATAGGCGCTGATTGGAGCTTGATGAGAGACTCCTGAAACAAAACGAGAGTGGATATCCAGGTTTGGTTTGCCTCTGATTTCTAATCTTGGTTCTAAATGGCTCACACGTAAGAGCAGGTGTGACCTGAGCTGGAGTTATTGACTGACTGCTGCTCCTGTTGATGAGGGATATGTGGAGAATATGAGTCGCTCTCCGCTCTGTGCATGATAACGAGGCTGTGTTGTGATGGTGATTTGTGTGAAACAGTGAAGTGATTGCAGTCAGTCAGTACTTTTCCAGAGAAGTAATGAGTGACAAACAGCAGCGGGAGCTGATATTAGAAATCATTCAAAGCAAAACAAGAGGAAAAAAATCCTTCCTGGAAGATTGGAGATGTTGTTTTTTTTCTTAAATGATTGGATGAAACTCCAAAGCTATGACTCAGACATATAAAGATCAGAATTTGATCAACACTTATTTTAGGTTTCTGTAATGTAACTTCAATATATATGAATCATGTTTTTAACCATATGCTCTTTATTTCAATGTGGAGGGTTATTGAGATTTGATATTTTTTTTTTTACAGTTTGAAAATATCAACATGCACACATTCTTCTTCTTATATCAACTTCTGATATATTTGACAAAACAGTTCATTGTTTCATTTAAGAGTATACCTGCATGTTTGCATCACAGCAAGTATAAACACACATTTTTTTATATTTATGTAAATTTGATGTCTGGTTCAAATGGCACACTGCAATTACTGTAAACAAATCTATACCCCAGTGTCAGTGTACTTTATTTTAACCTCTGTTACCATAGAAATGCCAAATGCCCTCTAAAAACATTGTGAATATCAGCTTTTGATATTAACATGAGACCCAAATAAACATCAACATGTTAAGAAGGCGAACTAAAGCTCTAGATTTGGTCGACTGAACAATGTGTAATGTGCTTTGGAGTGGAATTTACTCTTTTTTTTTTTTTTGTCCCTCCTCATCTAGCCCCACAGTGAGCATCTGCTGTGAACACGTGATGCTGTAAATTTGGATTTAGTTGTTGCTGCTAAAACTGTTTCTCACCTTCTGCGATGTCTCTGCCTGTCCAACAGCAAGAGAAGCTAGGCGATATCTGCTTCTCTCTGCGATACGTCCCCACCGCTGGCAAGCTGACTGTGGTCATCCTGGAGGCCAAAAACCTGAAGAAAATGGACGTGGGAGGCTTGTCAGGTAAGGAAAACTGTGTTGGTGTGTGCACCGACTTTCCCTTTCAACAGGCCCTTTTGTCTGTAATTATACATGCACTGCAGCACACACTTTGCCCCTCCTTCAACACGTCTATCAAGTCTATGTTTTTCTTTCTTTCTCGACCGACACCCAAACACATCACTGGTCCAAAACTCATATGTCAAAGCTGAATTTTGCAGCATTTTGCCCTCCAAAAAAATCTTAAAAGTGTTGCACAGATGTTCAGATCCTGAAGAAAACACAATCTTCAGACAGAATTTTGTGTGAAAGAAACACAAATAAAATGAAAACATTACCATCCCCCCCCCCCCACACACACACACACACACACACACACACACGCACTCCCCCCCCCCCCCCAAAAAAAAGGAACAAGAAAAAAGGAATAAATCATATTCTTCCTGTGGTGCAGCTCCAACAATACACTAATGTAGCATTAAGATCAATAGATGACATTTCACACAATACAGTGGAGCCTGAATAGCAGGTCTGATGTCATGGTAACAGAATGTGGCATGTTAGGGCAGAGGAGATGTGAAAATCCTCATTCGCACAGCACACACCGCTTCATGACTGTAACATGCTCAAACTACACAGAAGAAGAATCGAAGAAGAAGTGATTCATAAAGGGACAACAATAAAGCCCGGTGATTCTCCACCGCAGTCCCAGGACGAGCATGTTCTCAGCTGCTGCTGTCGTCTTCTCTGTTTCTCTCATAAAAAAAAAAAAAGTTTTTAACGTCTCGCTGTGAAGCGAAAATGAAGGAATCTCATTTTGTGAAAAATGTTTATTTCCTGCGGGGGTAAGTCAGACGTGTGGGCAGGTTTGCACAGCAGAGCCAACTGTGTGCACATTCCAGCTTTAAACCCAAACATACCTGAATGACTCTGAAATTATACTGCAATCGCACAAAGGAACGCACAGTGCTGTTTGTCTAGGGATTTATTTTAGAAAGTAAGACCTTTAAGAATTTTATTATTTTCTTCCTATATGAGTGTTTTCCTTTCACTTTCATTTTTATTTTGGGCTGTGAACGCCTCCACAGCATAATATTTACTTACCTCAATGGTATTAAAGTGGATTTTTTATCCACTTTACATACAGTTTTGTATGTCTATATAAAGTATGTTAGAGAAGATTCACAAAACTAAATAAAGAGACTACTGCACCACACATCAAATTAAAAGAGTGAATTGGTTACCTCATTGTAATTTTATGGATTAAGTTTGATCGAGGATGATCTTTAGTTTGAGGCTTTAAGGTTTCACTGTTAGGCGGCTTCAAAAGATGAAAGAAACACGATGGTACTCAACGGGAAAACAGCTCCAGAAGGTAATTTCTTGTTCAAATTACGACCAGTTGCAGTTCACTGTTTTAGAATTAGTTTATATGTTTTTTGCCTTACTATAATATTTCATAAAAACAATCATCACTCTGGGGCAAGGCAGAAATGATTGGCCGGGGTCTAAATTTTAGATCATACCGGACACAAAGATCCTTACAGTGCACATCTAGAAATACAAAATCACACAATAAACCGCCTCTTCTCCCGCCTCCCCTTTGACTTTTCTTTTTAGTGGATTCATTTGAAAAATTCCCTGTTGTGCACTTCCCTCTCGCTTTGACTCTTTCTGCTGCAATTACCATACACCTGGGTCCACTTGCTTTCTGCCTGACAGCCCAGCCTCTCCATATAAGCCTAGACATCCTGCAGTACAGTACCACAGCGCACATTAAAAGCTCAAAGCTCCCTTTCATCTATCAGACCACACAAAGCCATTTGGCGGGGGGGGAATAAAACCTCCCCTGCTGCCAATTTATGCCACTGGCGTTAGCTCTCACCTGTGCCCATTTGCATCGTGGGATTTTCAACATTTTGGGTTGTTAGCCACATCGACCAGCCAGAATGAAAAGGGTGTGAATGAGCTTTCTTTGGAGCCCAGGTTTCTCTCTAACTGAGGGAGGAGAGAGCGTTAAAGCCAGACAGTTTGACACCACACGCTGTATGTCAGGTTTAATTGGAGCATGTTTTATCTGTGTGCACTGGTCTGTGGCTCTCAGGGTGAATTATTAGCATACATTAATAGCCCAGTGCATTGTTGTAATTACACACAACCAGAATATACTCTGATTCATAGGTGGGTTTTGGTTAGTTGCAGCTTTCTTTTCTGCTCTGGGAGTGTGGGCTTTAAAGTGTAGCAGATGGATGAAATAATGGGCAGGTCTGTAATAACAATAATTAGCCTCCATCCACGGGGCGGCTCAGCCAGAGCTTAAGGAGGAGGACATGTAATTGATGGCCTGGGATCAGCCCTCTCCTCTATTGTCATCCTGTTTACCATGCCTAATTATGGCTCACAGAGGAAGATGTGGGTATTTTCATTAACCAATGTATAATCAGAAATAATTCTTTTGATTGTCTCCTCATGAAACATCCCTCCAAATTTACCTCTGTGCTGTTTCTGCTTCCAAAAAAAAAAAAGATTTGAATTTATACTTTTTTTTTTTTTGAAGTGCAGTTGACTTCTGTCGCCCTTGAGGATTGCTGTTACTGCTTTGAGGCACCGAGCACCATGTTCTTAAGCTGTCGTCTCAAAATATCCCAGCCTCATCGCGGACAAGTTATTCCTCTCTCTGCGTTAACACACTCCAGAGGAACGTACAAGAGATGTTCATTATGTTTCGTTTTTCAAAGAAGCTTGAAACCTCAGTGGGTGGGTGAACTCTACAGACTAGAAAGTGAGTTTTAAAGCAGCAACAGGTAAAGTCTTCCACCTCTCAAGAGTGCACCCTGCTGTTTCATGCTAAGGAGGAATAAGGATTGTGCTTATTGTTTGTTTAAAAATGTGTTTTTTTTTAAAGTGCTTCAAGGTAAACCTGGCATGGTGCGCCATCAAAGTGAGTCAGACTCAGAAGTGTGTCAGGCACAAAGCCTAAGTGTCCGTAAGAATGAGGACAAGCGACTCTATAAAGGTAGTTGTTGCAAAAAAATGTTTTCTCCCACCCTCTTTGTACCACTGAAGACTTCCCAGAGGACAGCGAGGCGGCGGCATATAACCAGGTAATGGCCCGCAGTGGGGGAGGTTATCAAAGCACACAGGCGCCGTGTCTGCGGTAATGAAGCTGCACTGCCCCGACCCAACGCTCCAGCTCACCGTCTTGGCGGGAGGAGTTATTTGTTTTGTTCCACTGGCTGCTGGACTGAGAGGTTTTTCTCCCAGTCAGTAAAGAAACAGGCCAAAGGGATGAACAGGCCCTAAGACAATAAAAGGGAAATTCATTTGTCGATGCGTTTTTCATGCAGTTTTACTTTGATATGAAATCCAAAGATGTGGATAATAAGAAGTAGATGATCAGAATGATGGTTTTAGATAATAAGGAATCTTAATTTACATACAAGAATTCCTTCAAGTCGTGCACAGGCGATTACAGACGAGTTTCACTGTGTTCGTGTGGTGTGTGTGTGTCATTCAGCAGTGATCTCAGTGTGTAAAACTAAACCGACAGTCACCCCCGGATGCACCCACCATGGCAAATCCAAAATGATGCGAAGAAAGCTAAGATGACAGCCAGGCTATATTTAACCCTGCCTGTATTGGTGTTCATTTGGCACATCTCTGCGAGCCCCCTGAAGCAGCCACGCTCCATGAACGTGGACATGTTTGAGCAAGAAATGCAATTTTTGTTCGGTAAATCTCTTCAGAAGTCAAGCTTTGGCTGTGAGATCATCACCAAAATAGTCCAGGGGAGTCTCAGCTGGCAATTATTCACAGCTTGAAAAGCAAACTGTAAGTTACCACTTTAAAATTAGACAGCTTTAGTGGCTCTGCTGAACTCATCACTGAGCTCAGCTCTTATCCACAAACCTGCTTCTAGCTTCCTAAGGGAAATGTAAGGACCGCTGATAGTGCATCGCCTCATAAAGCTATGGCCAATATCCAGGACTCAGATGAGTAACCTGTGGGATAACGAAGACAAGCGTCTGTGCTGTACACATATGCACGGAAGCACTCTTGCATCAGAAGCGCTGGCATTCATCCATGAAATGGGGGAGATTACACCCGTCTGGGATAAGACAGTAAAATGGGCCGGATACGAGGTACAGCGAGCATCCCAAAACTCAATAAAGCCAAACTCTCATCTGTTGGACAGACAGATAAGAGGCGCCTGGGTAGCGCTGATGTGGCACCACAGGTGTGTTGTTTTTTTTCATCCTGAGAACGGGTTATCTTGCATAGTACCACTCAGATGTGGATATGTGCTTTTTCAGGCACATGCAGTTACAATAGAAGAGGAAACAGGTCATGCGACGTAAATGTTGCTGTCGTTGCACTCTTTCTGTATGTAGAGCTGTAGTCAGTCAATCATTTTAATACATAGTTAGCTTCGCCCCTCCAGACAACAGTGCTTGTTGAAAAAAGTAAGCATCCATAACTTGATCTACAGGTCGACTTTCAGGTGTGGAAAGTGTCTTTTTAGTCTTTTCAGCCCATACAACATTAAAACAGTAATAAAAGATAAAGCTTAAGTAGTCAATGTTCATATCAAGTAGTTAGCAATCTGCTAACTAGAGGCATTGTAAAAAAAAAACAAATAACTATGTGGAGTCAGGGAGGTGCTGGCTTTATCCTGCTGTTTATTGGATTTGTGGGAATTTTCACTCCTACAACTGATAAGCCCAGGATAGGTTCACATTTGCCAAACACATGTATTAATCCTCATACTAAGCCTGATAATCCTGCTCTCTTGTAACATTACCAGTCAGAGTTTGAAAGCTGGAACAAAGTAAAAGACTCATTTGTTATTTTTTTCCCGCCATACTTGTACAACTCTGATTTACTAGCATTTATTCGCAGTGAGATCCATACTGCTTTTTTCAGTTATTTCTAACCGGATCATCTACAGGTGGAGAAACTGACTTTTAGCCTCGGGCATAAAGCCCCAGTTTTTAGGATGATGTTTAATATGCATATATTGCTTTTAATTATGAGTTAAGTGCATTAATGTGGCACAGCTAGAACATAGTCAGCAAGAGACAGCGTTTCAACTTAGGCAGCAAACACCCAAACAAACTACTAAAAAGTGAGTTTTGGTAACAGTCCCAGTGTCTGTATACATCCCCACAAGGAAAGGGAAAACTTAAAGGCTGAATCAGTAAAAGTTCTCAAAGTGTAGTAAGAGTAATACAATAATCGTAAAGCTTTGTTGTGTGAGTATTGAAAATGAAACGCTGATAAAGCAGTCTAAAAAAAAGTTTTGGTGGTGTGGCTTGAGAGGAGAGGTTCCTCACAGAGATATATTTTTGGATGTTCTCTATCCCTACACAAAGTGTTACACACAGAGACACAACCTCCATTTCGCTGTTTGTCTCGTCCCAGCACTCCAGCTCTTCTCAGCAGGAGAGAAATAATGGACACCCACTCCATTAGGAGCCTGTTACCTTTTCTCTCATGTCTCTGTCATCTATTTATTCCCCCTGCTTTTCCCCCTCTTACTCTGTGTGGTTTTCGCTCTATATTTATGTCAGCTGCCCTGGATGAGCCTGCCAGTCTGCAATCAAGTCCTTATCCTCCTAAATTGGATGAAAGATTATCGGAGCTAAGCTTGTTCAGTGTTTGCCTTGCTGGAAATCCAACAATGTTCCAACTAAAGCAGATATTTTTCAGCGAAGTACACATCAAAAACATGAAACTCAGGCATATGGGATCCAGAGATAATTCAGATTATCAAAGCAAGCTGTGTATCAACAGCTATTTATAAGATCTGATACAAAACCGTACTCTTTATTTATTCTGATGCAAAGCTCTACGATTCATGAGTTAGTGGGGGATAGTGTTGGCCTCAGGCGAAGGGCTGCCTCATTAGTATCTCTGACATTATTGTGGTATTTGTTTTTATCCATCTGAAGCGGCGTGTTGTCTCAAATGATGGATGAGACAAAGCATTTTTTTATTCATATGAATCCTATGGGGGGTATAGTTGATAGATCATAAGGAGTCATTTAGAGATCCTTGCATGTGGAACAATAATTTCAACAATCTGGTGGAAATTTTTCAGACTGAAAGCCATGGTCTGGGTTTTATGTGTCCATCTATCTTACTTATAAGAGTCCCCGCAACAACATGTAAACCCAAAAGGGTGTCAGTCATAGTCCCCACAATGATGGGAAAACCAGAAAATGTGTGCTAACTAGTCCCAAGAACAGATGAACCAGAATGAGTCAGTAATCCAGAACTTTCAGATATAGGTAAACCAGTTTCATTGATAGTCCCCTAAATTGATTGGTAACAATTTGTGTAAGTTATAATTACTTTATTTATATTACATAGTGCTTTGAAATACAGCAAAAGTATAAATCAATAGTTTGTCAGTAAAAGTGTTTTTCAACATAGGTCCCCACATCAACAGGTATCGGTAACAGTCCCCACAAAGATGGGTATACCAAAAAATGTGTGTCCAAAAAAAAAATCCATATATATCCCCATGGAGTGTCTTTTTTATAATCAAACACTTTGATTATAAAGTGTGTCAGCAAGATAGTCAAAATAAAACAGACAAGACTAACTTATTTTTATTAGATCCACTTTTAAAGAAAAAAAAATGAATCTATAAATTTTAGTTGTAGAAAAAATGGTGCACAGGAAATCAGAGACCTCATGAACAGCTAATGCATCAAAGTCTCTTTGATGCTTGGATGCATGCATTAAAACCAATTAGAAACATGAATGCCTACATGCAGAGCAAAGATATTCTTGCTTTCTAAATTAAGACCTGCAGAGCCTTTATAGCCTCGTATACATGAATACATTTGTATTTGTATTGACTGTATTCTAGTTTGTGTTGAGTAAGGTGTGTTTAGTCTTTTTTGAGTTTTTTGAGCAGTGATACATCATCTGAGGCATGATAGCCAACTGGCCAACAATGTACCAAAGTAACAGTGAATAGATGTTTATTATGTCCTCTGTAATGCCTGCAATTTGTCCTACATTTATTCCCCTTTCTAAGTTAATAAGTATGAACCAGCTGCAGCAGGAGATTGTACAAACAGGATAACTGTGGATGAAAAGGAAGGGTACATATCCTGTTCACTACAGTGATTATGAATGTTTTTGTGTGCCTTTGTAAATCACAGTGGGACTCGTTACATTCTTTCACTGCCTATATTTTGGACTCATTAGGATCTCTTTCAACATGAAACCCTCACCTAATCCCTCTAATGGCCCAATAAAAGACAAAAAAAAAAGCCTCTATTTGTTCCACAAATTGAAATGGAAGTTACTGTCTGCTCTCTTGTCTCTATTTCCCTCTAAGCCCGAACCAAAACAACTAAATCTTCTCCAATTTAGATGTAATGACACATTGGTGATTGTGAACAAATCAGGAGAAGTAGCTTCAAATGATAAATGAAAGCGATGGGTGGTTTGCCATTTTCAGACACACACTCCAGCTGATTGCCAGAGAGGGCACGAGGACGGACAAAGCAAACCACTTGGGTGCTACTTGAGATGGCATTCGGACAGATGAAAATAAGCCTCTTGAATGGGGAAGGTTAACTTAGGGATGTAAACGCACAAGACTCTGGTGGCCATTTATAACCACAGGAAGGTAGTGAAGTCAGCCAGTCAATGTCCTTTAACGTCTTTAAATCTGGGTAGAGCAGCAGCGTACAGACCAGCAACAGAGGTTGATGATGAAGGCTCTTTACTGGAAACGCGTCCATTGACGGTATTGAAGTATATTTGAGTTATTTTTGAGATATTCATCTGATTATTACTCTTTTATAATATAATAATTGATTGTTGCTATTAAATGCTTTGGCAAAAATGTTCACATTCATGCCATTCAAGCTTCCTGAATTGAATCGAAAAGTGGCCAAGAAATCACTTGATGCAGGATTATGATCTGCAGAAGAAGAAAAATGAAAGCGACATTATTTGTGAAAGACCCCAAAAAATATAAACAAGTATCAAATGTCATTTTCTTTTTCTCTGCAGATCCATATGCGAAGATCCACCTGATGCAAAATGGCAAGAGGCTGAAGAAGAAGAAGACGACAATCAAAAAGAACACCCTCAACCCTTACTACAACGAGTCCTTTAGCTTTGAAGTCCCATTTGAACAAATCCAGGTACATTATCCTCCCTTTACAGAGTATATAAGATATCCTTTGTTTAAATTGTCAATGTATTGATGCCTGACTGTAGGGACAAATGTACTGTAAGAACCAGCAAATGCTTGTTGCAGACTAACAGTGGGTAAGTGGAAGCTCATTTACCAAATAATCAGTTTAGAGGCTTTTCATCAACACAGCATAATCAAAAGCACTTGAGTTTAAATCAGCCTTGGTTCCACATTTTGACAAGCCAATTGCTAAGTTGATATCCGTTGTACATGTTATTGCCTGTTACATGGATCCCAGCGCTATTAGTTGCATATTTTCCAATGATCAGCATGCACATCATGACTGAAGTGTACACAGAAACACCCGCAGTAAATCAAACAGAAAAGGAGTAAGGCACGTGTGTTTTCTTTAATTGACAGGCCGCCACATAGGAATGACATTATCACTTCAGGCAAGACAGTAATCAAGTCGAATTGATTCGGCCTGTCACAGCTCTCAAATCACAGACTTTAGTTCCATGAGCCTCGATTTCTATTTGATCCCGATCAACCCCCATCTAAATCACGTCTCCCACTGTATTCAATACATTTACATTTCTTATCTCCTCTCCAAGAACCAGGATGCTCATTAAATAAGTATTAGTGTGACTGATTAATTCATACGCTTTTCATTGATTGGGCGTATTGAACACTGCGAGTATCAAAAAGATTCTCAGATGACTTCATTTGTCAAAGATCGATCAGTTAAAGATCAAATAATCTCCTTTAAAAACGAATGAACTCTTTAAACGCACTTGATACCAATGACAGCTCCTCAGGCCTCTGGCTACATCTGATTTTAAATAAAGACACTTATTATAGAGCCGTGGTGATTTTTAATTACAGACTTTTTTGCACCACTATATTACCGCTGCCTCACGATGTAGTGAAGGAAAATGCAGTTTATATTTGTAATCGATTTCATCTCAGGCATATAACATCTTCAGGAAGTTATACAGGCTGCTTATAGAAAGCATACGGCTTCATCTGCAGAGGCGTCATGGTGCATTTGAGTAAAAACTTGACCTTCTGACAGTTTGTGTAATCAATCTAAAGATTTTAATTGTCTCAGAGATTGCATGGGGGATGACTAATAGTGCTCTTAATTGCTCTGATTCCTACATTAACAGGAGATGTATGACTGTTGTGAGAAGTTTGAAATCCTCCCATAGCACAATTTACTTTCCAGCTCTTAGTCAGTACGTTTACATGCACAGTTAAGTTGACTTTGCCATTTAATTGGACTACTGTCCTTGTCCCAGTATACAAACTATTGACGGAAGTATGAGTCCCCTATTACATCACATACAGTACCAAACAATCTACAAACAATATAGCAAGTGGCAAACTGTTTCCCTTCCGACCATTTAATCTTACAACACAAACATGTAAACACATCATTTTAAGGCTCTGGTGTAAGTAACGCAGCTTCCTAGAGTCCAGTCATCACAGTTCGGTTGCTAGGTTTTCTTTAACCAGACTTGTAGTCGGAGCTTCTATGTGCGCCGACAGCTCTACGGTCAGAGAGGATATGAAGAAGTGCCAGACAAATTAGTAACCCTGTTATAAGAGTTAATGAGCTTGTTTCCTAAGAATAGAGCTGTTCTTTTAATGATTTTCCAGATTGTGATTTTTATCAAGGACCACAGAAGCATCAAAACACCGGTCAGTGATGATTAAACAAAAGAGCCTCCTCAAAGAAAGCTCTGATTCAATCCCCCTTTTTGAAGGCAAAGCGTCCCTTTTAAAACGAACTAACCCCACCCGGCCAGCTGGGAGCCTTATTCACCTTATTCAGCCTTTAATTACATGGCGTATTAGGCACAGTCTTTTATTACAGTAGCTCTGTGCTCATGCGGGTGTGCAGGAGCCTGCCTCTGTGTTCCAGTGGATCGAAACTTAATCAGGCCGCTGTGTGCACTAATACATATTCTTTACCGGAGATGGATGCCCAGGTCACTCCTCTTTGCTGTGTCCTTTTGAATAAACACATGTCGAGGATGAGTCTTAGACCTCTGAGTAATCAAACATTCTGCTGTGTTTGGCTCTGAAAATAACTGAGGTCTGGTCTGATATGTCAGTTACTGTTAATCAACATTAATGTCTGCAGATGCCCCTCGTTCTCCACATGACTGAAATACATCAAGTTATGACCAAGCACTGTTTCATATCGCTTTATACACAAGCATACATGTTTCTATTGTACAGTAATTGATGTTTCAGTGTATATTGACTTTGTCAGGGAAATATATGGTTTGAACTACTGTTCATCTAATGGATGAAATTCTCCAATCTTGTTACAATTCACTTAGCAGACGCTTTATCGAAAGCGACGTACATCAGAGAGCAATCTTGTTCCTTTTTAGCATTTCTTGTTTGTTTGAAATAAAATACAAAAACTGGAAAGTTAGCAAGACTTCAATTAAGTCAAACTAAGACACAGAAAGAGTAAAGTACACACAAACAGAAAAATAATAGTTAAGCCAGACAAGAAAAGACAAAATCAACATGGAGTAGAGATCAAGTAGCATCAAGAGGCAAAAATACAGACAGATGGATGATATAAAAAATATTAAGATGTTGAAAGCTTGTTCTTGACATTGAAAACAGAATTTTATCAAATCGATCTGTACACAGGGTCGATTTAGCTGCAGCTCTAAAACTTTGAATCATATGGTTCAACTTTTCTGAGCAGATCAAGTTGCCCAATGTGAAGGAATAATGATGTAAGAGTTGGTTTAAATCACTGACTTAACAAAGTGGAACTAACATTGTTTGACTAAAGCAAACACAGCTGCTAAGAGATGAGCATTATCCGTCTCTATGCTGACGACACCCTGATTTACAGCTACGCTCTTTCCTTTCTCCTGCTTTTTCCCTTCTACAGAAAGTGCAGGTTGTTATAACTGTTCTGGACTATGACAAGATCGGCAAGAACGATGCCATCGGAAAGGTCTTTGTGGGCCTCAACAGCTCGGGGACGGAGCTGCGCCACTGGTCCGACATGCTGGCCAACCCCAGGAGACCCATCGCCCAGTGGCACGTTCTGAAGCCTGAGGAGGAGGTGGATGCTCAGCTCTCCACCAAGAAATAGGCGGGGCCCTTTCAGCACCTGCCTTGTAGTACTCTTTAGCCAGTATGTGTAAATACCTCAGTGATATATGGGTCCATCCATGTAAGCCCCTCCCACTCACATCACCCCGCCCTCCCAGCTTCTTAAAATCACAATCAATCCTAATTGTTCAAGCTCCCCACTGCATCCCACTCTGCTTTGTTCTATCAGGTTCCCTTTTTTTCTTGCTTTTTTTTCTCTGTTCCTCTCTGATTTAGGAGGTTTGTTTACCATCTCTGTGCCCTTAACTGCCCCGACCAAATGCGTCCCCTTCTTTTAAGCAATATGATCTGTATAGATAGCGCATGACTGAAAGAATTTATTGTACCACAGTTGTATATATAAGTATGCAGACAAAAATGATTTCTAGTTTATGTGTTTGTATGTTGTTACCCGTTTCCTAATCTGTGTATATCTTGATGTTTTTAATAAGATGTTCTATTTTAAATTATGTAAATGCAGATATAGAGGAAAGCCAATATTATATATCCCAGGATTTAAAAATTCTACCTTATTACCTTATCGCATTCCAGAAGAAAAATAATACCAACCTGTAAGACACTAGTGGAAACATACTCCAATATTGTAAAGGACAAAGTCTGACTTTAAGTTCAGCAGAGGGTCATACAGAAATCACAAACAGATGATGTTATACACACACAAAACTCCAAATCAAAGGCCATTAACTACTATGGTTCTGAGAGAAAAATTATGCTGCTGGAAATTATACAAGCACATGATTTCTTACAACTTTTTGTACTTATTTCTCAACCAGAGAACGTGTTTGTTAGCACACTGTTACAAAAAAAAAAAGAAAAGTTAATGAAAGCCAGTTAGCATTTAAGTTCTCCATATTTGGCAGTTTCTTTGAAGTGAACTAGGTCCCTGTTGTTTACTCACACTGGCTCGATCTCTTTTTCCAAAAATGGAAAAACATTGCCTCCAAAAAAAAAAGAAAAAAAAGAGTCATTCCTCAACCCTTCGAAATCAGACTCCCTGTGAAAAAAGCACCAAGCTGTAGCCATTGTGTCTTTAAGCAACAATATTTTGTTACCTGCTTACTTTTAACAGCCTTGTCGTTGTTGGGAGTAAATTACATTTCAGCCGGGGTCCGATCGATATCAAAAAAAACAAAAGGGAGTCGTGACTCTGGCTTTAAGAGGACTATTTTTTCGAGCAGTTCAGCGTCTCGACTATTTTTAGTAAACTGCATGATTTTTTTTACTATCTTTACTAAAGGCTGGGGCAGGGGGGGGGATCTACTGACACCAGGGGCTGTCTCTTCTGAAACGCTCCCCTTGCCTTCAATCAGAGGAGAAGACAGCAAAATCGAGAGAGATGCTTTGGGTCAATGTAAGCGGTTACATTGACGAGGCGAAAGCGAGTTTGTAAACACTGCCATTTCCAGGGAGGCGACTTGTGTAGAGCCCCTCCCTTCATGCACACTCCCACTTGCTAGTGGTTGTAGCTTTGGTTTATCGGGAACAATGTCTCTGGCTGCAATGGTGCCCTGAATCGCAGTCTTTGCTTTGCGTTGCCTTCTCACAGTGACAATAGAGCTAGCCATGTTTTACTGCCAATTTTAACTTTTATGTGGCTGCTGTTTTTGCACTGGATGTCTTTAAAAACTAGCTTGTTTACTTCTTTGGCGGGGAATTGTTTGGGGACAATTTGTTGGCTTGCTTCACTTCAGGACACCTGCAGGGGGAGACAGAAATCTGCCCGCTTGATCGACTTACAGAAAAAACACAACGATGACAAATCAGCCAACAGCAGATACATCAGTTTAGTTTTCTTGTTGGCACAGGACTACACCAAGATAATGCGTAAAAAAAACGTAAAGTTAATGGTCTGCGAAGGCTATTGGTCCATCATGTCCTTTACTACGGGTCCAATTAGGAGAGGAATACGTTTTAATCCATGAAAACCATGAAGTCTCTTATCTTGGAGGAACCTCTTGCGTATACTCGATGCTAGCTTCAGGAGGACTTTCTAAATGTTTTCAATGTTATTGTGTAGTTGATAGCACTATTATGAAAAAGCTACTTGTCATTCCATATGAGTCTCTGAGGACTGCTTCGTGTATCACTGTGACTGCCGTGTGTGCTTAGAGATGTAGACTTATCAGTAGGTAGCCGAACCAGTTTGTTCTGTAGTGATGTTGTAGCGTTTAATGCCATTTTCCCTTCTACACGCAGAGAAAGAGCGAGCGCGTGACGTCTCGACGGCTGCTCGCGGCAACTTTAAAAAAAAAAAAAAAAAGAAGCCGTTTTTTAATCGAGCGCGAGCGGGTGGCTTCACACAGCATTTTTGTTGAGCACTGTGCAATACTTGTATGTTCATCCCATAGTGTTGACGTGGGCGGCGTTGCCCGGGGAAAAGGAAAGATTCTAACCTAGGAGGATGGTTCGAGTCCAGAGAGACGTTTTCTCGGTTAGGACACAGCACACAGTAGATTCAGCGCACAGGTTGGAGCGTGAACACCTGTTGACCTCCGTTTAGGGTTCCCTCCCTTTTTTTCGCAGGTTCGTTTTCTCTTGTTGCACACAGTTCCAGCATCAGAAGTTTCAGGGAGTATTAGTTTAATACCAATCTTGATTCTACATTCAAATATCCCCTTAAAATGTCGTGTATATATTTACATAATCGTGTCAAAAATGTATATCGAGAATAAATGAATCTAAAGTGACATGAATAGGATTATTCAGCCGCAGATATCTTCATATCCTCTATCTATCTAATGCTTTATTTCATTTCCATTTTTGCCTTTTTTTAAAATTTATTAACTGCCCTGTTGATTCACAAAAACCCTTTTATATTTGAAATGAAAACTCTGAATGTACAGTATGGACTGTGTTGGTGTCGATTCCTTTAACCGTGAGAATAGATGTACTTTGCACTTTCTGTTGTTCAATTGTTAAACTATTATGAATTTATTTCATAACCCTTTGGGGTAAAACCTCCCCTGTCGGATAACATTCAAACATCACTGAATATACTTCACTACAGCTGAATTCCCAGATCCCCTTTCAACCTGGAGATTCTTTGATTTGAGGTGTCGGACATTTGTAGATTCATGAATTCCAGAACAGCTTCAGATTTCAATTAGGGGAGAAAAAAAACATTTCAAAGGGAGAGAATTTTAATATTAATGCTTAAAGGTTTTATTAGAGGAACTATCTGATCAAAGCTGGAAGAAATCAAACAGAACGATGACTCAAACTTGTATTGGGAAGTTCTGTGTTGGGCAGCATTGCAGACTGTGAGGTGTGTGGAAACACCACGAAGCAAAAGCCATTACCTGCACACAAAGCAATGCTCCTCTTATTGCAATTTCCTCCCAAAGCAACGCACCAATAATCAAACTTAAATTCTCCCCCTTGTTAAAAAATAAAAATAAAAACCTCCTCGAGCTCTCTGTGTGACAAGATTCTCTCCAGTGGCGCTGACGAAAAGCCACACTGACCTTTCCAAAACAAAGCTGTGTAAAGTATTAGAATCTGATGCTGTAGAAAGATCCTAGTTGCCTTTGTGTATATCAACTGCCTGCTTGAGTATTTTGTGCGTGGAAATTTTCTCTGTAATCTTGTAGAACTGTTTGGGGTGTTTTTTCCTGCCATATCGCTCGCGGTGACGGCGAGCCGCTGACAGTTATATTTGCTGTGTATACCTTCATTTTTGACAAGGTGTTTTACAGTTTTGTTTCACTTTGTGTAGTGATTCACTCTGTGGAGTTTTCTGACTGTTGTTATATAACTTCATATACACAAATGATCAATAAAAATGTTTTATTTCCTGTTGATACAGAAGGATATCATGTCGTTCTTTTTAACTACTGTCAAAGTAGCAAAACAGAGCTTGGAAGCGTACCTTAAATAACAAATACAACTCTTATCACTCATCACTAGTATGGTACTGATGGGGAAAAGTGTCTGTGTGCATGGTCTGTATGACAAATAGCCATGATGATGCCTCCTCTCAAATGGCTTTGACTCATTAAGACCAGCGTGTTTACTAAGTCAGTACTGCCATCTACAGGCCAAAAAGGAGCACAGCATTCACAATGTATGACACTGACAAGCACACATTTGTCTACTAAAGCCAGAAGATTAAATTCACCATCAAGTATGTAATGTAACATAGATGTAAGGCTCAGCTGAGGATCTTTATTTATAGATTCAGGTTTCTGCTCCTCAGTGAGACTCATTTGACACATTCACACATACTAAAGATACAAATCTTTAATATCTAATTTATTCCCATGGTTAAATTCACCCTTAAAATTGAATTCGAAATCAACTTTCATTCTTGTAATTACTCTTTTTCCATTTGTTCAAGCTGAAAATTTAAGCTAAGCAACTGGACACAGTGTAAGTCGTGTCCAGTTCTATTTCTGTGTCACTTTCTACACTTTTCCTTCAAATATGGTGTCTCAGATTGAATTAAAGTCCATTCTTCTGAGAAGCTGTAACGTTACTTTTCTAAAGTTTTATGTAGTGAAAAGCTTTGTTGTGAAAATCCAAACGGGGTCCATGCGGAAGTGACGTATATTCCTCAGTTTCGTCAAGCTCACTAGCGTTAGACTTTCTTGTTGAACATGCATTTGAAATGATATGAGGAACTGAAGTTAATTCACAGGACAAAATATGTTATGTTATTTTGTTATGTTTACCGCTTTATTTTACACGACAAATATCATATCCATAATGCAAATGGATCATCCTTGACAATAAGTGTACTGTTTTTATTTGGCTTAATTTTTAGGATGTTTAAGATGGTTGTGTTGATCTTTCGTATGGAATCTAATTTCTAGAATATTCTACTGGCACTTTCTCAAACCTGACAAACATCCAATAAAATCTCCATACATAATTATAAACTTTGCTTAAACAAAAAAATTAAAATAAATAAAATCTCTTTCAAGCTCCTTGCTCGAGACATGGATTTTTTTTCCTTTATAATATTAAATCTTAAAATGTGCGTATTGTCTGTTATTTCAAAAGTAGTTTAAAAAAAAAACACTCTTATTTTGAAGGGCATGACGTGATGTGTATATCTCCCGTAGCTATCTCATAGACTGCAGCTTGATATCGTTGCATGACAGCTCACGCCGCCCTCACTGTTGCAGTAAACTCATCTTGTGCTTGCTTTCTGCATCGACTTTCGACCTTGCAGTTGTCTGAACTAACTGAAAATGCTTTCCTACATCATTAGTGTGAGTATATACATACGTATTTTGCATCTTTAAATTCCTTTAGCCTCGCTAACACTAGCCTACAGTTAGTTTTCCTAATAAAGTTGAGTTGGGAGCGCTGTCGGGCCTGCCCACAGGAGCTGCTATGACTCATTTCTTCTGTTGTGGATTAAGCAAAATGACTTGACTAAAGTTAGACAACGCCCAACTGGGGGGTTTCAAACATTAACTTGGGAGCTACTGCTACGTTAGCTGGTGCTAATCTGAGTGGCCCTCTTTGGCTTTTTGGCTTCTTTTTTTTTTGTTATCACAGCTGATCAGAGGCGGCGTGGACAGCATCATCAACCTGATCTTCAGACTTTTGTTCCCAAAGAGGAGACCTGCCATCACCTTGGAAGACCCCAACATCAAGTATGCACTGCGGCTGCTGGACAAAGAGGTAAAGTCGTCACAATAGCTGTGTTTACAAACGCAGCAGGTGCGTTCAGGTGTCTGTAGTTTCATGCTCTGTTCCTTCTGTGTTTGTTGCAGATTGTCAGCCATGACACAAGGAAATTTCGCTTTGCACTGCCCTCCCCTGAACACGTCCTGGGTCTTCCCATTGGTAAGTGACGTTACATTCAAAACACACTTCACACTGTATCCTGAAAACATGGGAAACGGTTGACATCTTTTCCAAGGACATGGTTAATGAGAAGAAAGTAAATTATCCTGCAAATTTATTCCAAGAATCTCCAATTTTGTGTTGTTCAGAATGAACCACGAGACTACCGGCCAAAACAGACCCAGTGGCTTTATGTTTAGGATTACTTTTAATGTGTGTAATTCAACTCTGGAGAGTTGGCGTGACTTGAAATATTCAACTCTTGAAGTCGTTGCTCAAAGTTTGTGTATTAAGCGTCATTAAAAAAAACCACACCTTATTAAACTAATAAAGGTGTCAGAGTACAGTGTGATAACCCTGAACATGTGCACAGAGACGTATAAAATGAAACTTGAACATGTCATAATAATAATAATAACTTTATTTATATTGCACCTTTTTAAAAACACAGGTTTACAAAGTGCTTTGACAAACAGCAAAAACAAGAACGAACTAAACCAAACACAGAAGAACATAAACAACAGCAAGAACATAACAAATGCAAAATACTAAAAAATAATTAAATACAATTCAACAGAAAAGAGCCCAAAGTGCACGATACCCAACAGACATATATAACCCCGACCATTATAAGAACCATCATAAGAACCCAGGAAACACAAGAACCCAACAACAAGAGCTGAGACCAAGAGGAACCAAAGATTTAAAAAGATGTAAGAAACTAAAAGAGCTGAAAAAAATAAAGATTGGAGGTTGAATGATGATGTGAAGAGCCTTCAAGAAGTTTGAAAAAAGAAAAAGTTTACATACATTCTTATTTTGGAGTAAAAGTTAAAAAACATTAACTTAATCGATCATACACATGAACCTTTTTGAAAAATTTAAATAGCTATCTATCTATAGAGATGATATCAGTGCTTTACTCTACAGTTATTTCTAATGTTAATGTGTCTGTTGATTTGTTCTCGGTGACTTGTTTGTCTTTGACATGTTCATAAAAGTGTCGAACAATCCCCACGACAACTTCTCGAAGCCTTCAGAAGTTTATTTTTTGTCACTTCGTTGGCTGAAAACACAAAGATGTTCAAATTATTATCGTGCATGAGGAAATAAATCGAGTGACTCAGCACATTTCAAAAGCTAGAATCAGATCGTGAAGTGAGTGAAACAGTCGGTTATAGAAGTAGTTGATGATTGTAGACATAGAACATATCAGATGTGAAGCTGCTGACATTAAAAGTGTTGAGATTAATTTTTCTTTACTTTTCAGGGCAGCACATTTATTTGTCTGCAAAAGTAGACGGGAAACTTGTCGTCCGTCCGTACACGCCCGTGTCCAGCGATGATGACAAAGGCTATGTGGATCTGGTGGTGAAGGTATAAAGTCGAGGAAAAATGTCCCTGTGCTTCCAAAAAATCTGTTCTTAGTTTGTTTCTGACTCATTTTTATTTTTTTCTGTACAGATTTACTTCAAAGATGTCCATCCTAAATTCCCTGAAGGCGGGAAGATGAGTCAGTACCTGGAGAGCCTCAGGATCGACGACACCATCGACTTCAGAGGACCCAGCGGCCTCCTCGTTTACAAAGGCAGAGGTGAGACACGTAACCCTGACCTCTCCATCGAGGAGGCGGCAGGATGCAGGGCTTGCGCTCGGGTTATGATTCTAACAGAGCTTCTGATAATCTTCCCTCCGCAGGTGTCTTCGCCATTCAGCCAGAAAAGAAGGCCCCGGCTGAGATCAAGACGGCCAAACATGTGGGCATGATTGCTGGAGGGACAGGTAAGAGGAACGTCTTCAGCCAGGAAACTCACACAGCTCATCGACTGATCAGTTTAGTGAGAACGTGGCGGCTTAATTCTGCAGATTGACGATTACAGACTGCAACTTTTGATTAGATTAATTAAAGAGCAATCAAGCTTCCTTGTCTAAGCTGTTATATTATCTACCAGCAGTCTTTAGAGATGCAGCACCTTTCTCTGTGCTGGTTTCACTGGTTTGGAGTGGGAGGAGCTTAGCTGTGTTGTTTGGTTGCTGTCAACATATCTGATCAAACCAAACCCACAGACACAGTCCTTAGGAAGCAGATAAGTGGAGTTTAAGTGTTATGTATGTAGGTTTGCATGTATCTAATGCCTAAATGCTTATATCAAAGTTTTAGATTTACAACATATTAATTTCCCCTGTTTCTTTATAGACTCTAAATTCAATACTATCAACCTTTGTATCGATTATTAATGAGTCTGTTTGTACTCAGCTGCCATGTCACCATAAGCATTGTCATGTTGGTAGGAGTTGGTTTAATCACACAAAAATAAAGAACAAATGGACGTCTGCATTCTGTCAGCCACATGAGTCAGTATCTGTTTGAAGCTGGAATGATAAATTCCTTCTGTTTAAAAAAAGAGAGACGTAACAAACCCCCGTCTTCACACAGGAATCACTCCCATGTTGCAGCTGATCTCGGCTGTGATGAAGGACCCTCAGGACACGACAGTGTGCTACCTGCTGTTTGCCAACCAGGTCACTTTTTCATCATATAAACAGTGTGTCTGTGTACAATGAAGCAGAAACCCGTGGAACCAGAGCAGCGCTGACACTTGTTTGCTTCCTGTCCTGCCACAGACTGAGAAAGACATCCTGCTGAGACCAGAGTTGGAGGAGATCCAGGTGAACAACCCGGACCGCTTTAAGCTGTGGTTCACTGTGGACAGAGCGCCTGCAGGTACGTTTCCTAACGTTCACATATTCACTTACAGAGGAGAGGGTGAGATAGTTTGACGCTGCAGCTCTGTGGCGTGGTGGGCTCGGTCTGCAGCTTCAGATAATCATGTGACTGATAAGAAAAGAGGCCACATTATGCAGAGAATCATGTGACGCTTTCATTTAGGGTTTTTGGGAAGCTGCAGCTGAGTCACATTAACACATTAACATATTAAATAGACTTGTTGCTCAAAGCAAACCTTAACAAGACATGACAACATCTACATTTCTGCAGTTGTCTTAACGGTTACAGTAATCTGAAACTATTTAATAATTCATTTTTATTAACTTTATGAAATGCCTTTGATAGAATTATACACCACACAATCTGCAAAGGACCACTGCTGGAAAATCATAAGCTATAGCACTGTGTCAGAGTAAATGAATGTAAATGTCCTGAACTCAAACCGTGTTTACATTGGTTGTGGCTGAATGAGGAGCTACAGGTTAGAAGCCACCAGAGTTGTTTTTAACGTTCCGGGCACGTTGGGTGTTTCAGACTGGGAGTACAGCCAAGGCTTCATCAACGAAGACATGGTGAGGGAACACCTGCCGCCTCCGGGCGACGACGCCCTCATCCTCATGTGCGGACCTCCACCTATGATCCAGTTCGCCTGCAACCCCAACCTGGACAAAGTGGGACACTCTGCCAGTCAGAGGTTCGCCTTCTAGACGCCGGAACCACACCAGAGAATCGGAGGTTTGGGGATACCGGGGGTGTTCAGTTATTATTTACTCTGCCCTGAAACATTAATGCACTCGTACAGTCACAGTGGGGTTTTGCACTATGTATACTACTATAATTACGCCGTGATATTTGTGTGCAGCAGAATCATAGCAAGGACCAATTAGTGTGATCAGGGAAGTGTAGCAGAAGGGGGCGGGAACATGTGGATGTTTGAGCTTTAACAGGAGGAGTTCTGTGATGAATAATGGAAAAGACACGTTGGGATTGTTGGCTTGAAAAATTCAGATGTGATTCAGAAGATGTTGCAAACAAACCCTGCTGTCCCTCTGAGGCCTCAGTTTGCCTCAACGATCAGAGGAGTCGAGGTCTCCTGGCTGTTTTCTGAGTGCCTTAACACATGCAAAGCTTTTTTTTTTTTTATGCACAGATAAAGAATTGTGATCATCACTTGCTTTGATCTATACTGAATTGTATTGTTGCATCACTGCTGTTGAATATTTGTTACAGAGTCCAGACGTCCATCTGTTTAGTCAGAGATATATTTTTGCTTAAAATTGTTAACAGTGGTTTGTAACGCGGTCTTTGCTGCAAGTCTGGCAACAGTGGCTACTTGTGTTTAGATATGCAACATAAAAAAAAAAAATCAACTGCTATCGAGTCTGAGATGCTTTGGTAATCATTTCCTGTCAAAATGTTTGGAAAGATCTCACTGTGCAACCTTTAAAACATCCTCATAGATGTGTTAGCTCATACTCTACGTGTGCTACAGAAACTGAACACAATGGAGGGGGAATAAATCATTTTCTTTCTTTTTATTACAAAACAGTTAAAAACAACGACTTTGGTTTCCATGTTAACTTTCCATCATGCTGTTTCTTTAAGAGATAGTGGAACATTTGGAGAGAAACGCTCAGGGGTTAATGAGAGGATAGCGCTCACGTACAGGGCTATAACCAGGAGTTGATTAGCTTAGCATAGAGACTGTAAGCACAGTGAAAAGCTTATAGCCTGGCTGCACCTCTAGAGCTCACTAAGAAACACGTCTCACTTATTTAAATCAGAACAAAAATAAGGAAAACAAATTGTGGGTTTAGGGGGAGTTTTGTGTTTCAGCTTTCAGACTAAACTGAAGAGAGGAGGCGTGTTAATTAGTCGGCTTTAGAGACGGCCAGGCTAACTGTTTCTGTCTGTCTTTGTGCTAAGCTTATCAGCTCCTGGCTGAAGCGTCCATCTTTAAAAGCACAGACGCGAGAGTGGGATCAATCCCCTCATCTACTGTCGGTCTGAGACAGAACACCAAAAGCCTTTTTTTCTTTTCGTCCAAAACATTTTGTCTCATGTTCTCTGCAGGTTTTTTATCTTTCTGCTCACCTCTGAAATGTTTAACAACAATACTATGAAGGTAAATAAAAACAGAGCAGTAGTCTTCACAGGACAGACACAATCCGATACAGACGTCTCAGAGGGATTTTAAAAACCTGGACAAACAGCACGTTTGCATCTAGAAACCAAAAACAGGTCAATGAGAGAAAAATGTCCTCGTATTTGAAATCTTCAAAGTTCACACAAAAGCAACTTCACGTACCACAAATAAAACAGAGTCCGACCGCAGCTGAGGACATTTAAAACTCCTTAAATTGACCAGTAAGTTTACCTCAATCATTACTACACCAATGGTTGAATAATAAAAAATAAATGCAGAAAGAGAAACATTTATGTATTAAAATCCTGCATCTGTTCATGCATTATACGTTTGGCAGCTTCAATAAATACATGTGTGATCAAAAAAAGCTCTGGCTGCTCTTCTGAATGATTAAAAACACCGTACAAAGGTCTCACATGTTGTACTTCAAAGGTTGGTCGGCTTGTTTTTCTTGGCACAGTTTGTCAACATCAGATGGAGCCGGAGTTCTCCGTCTCTGCAGTGTCGACCTCTGGAGGGCAGACGGAGATCTCCTGGAAAAACTCATCGTCCTTCAGCATGCTCTGAAACACAAACAGCACCGCAGAGAGACTCATGTTTGTCCTTTTAACGTCATTCGTTTTGTGCTGAATCGCCGAGGAGCGGATCAGCGTCTCACCGTCAGGTTGTTGATTTCCTCTGAAAACACTCCGATCTGTCTCACGGTCCCTTCAGAGTCTTCCATCTGCAGAATCAAACAAGCAAAGAGGCTCAGGAGAGACATGGATCGTAAAACCAGCTCGTTAGGAATGCTTCAGCTGACAGCCAAAGTAGCTGCTATGAAGAAAAGTCTCCAGGTACCTGTTCCAGGTGTTCTAAGTTTTCCTCATAAATCTGAACCCCCCTGTGGAAGCTGCTGCTCTTGGGCATTTCCACGTTCATGGGGCAGACGTACTCCTCGCCATCGTCATGACGTTTCTTTCTCAAAGATCCAAAACCACCAAATGACAAGCGCCGAGGCTGGAGGAGGAAACCAGAGAATATTAGCAGCTTTGCAAACACGAGCTTCTGCTGGGAAAACGTTCACATGTTCAGGAGTTTGCACAGAGTTCAAGAACAACTGAAACAATGTGTTCATTATGAATTCACAGGATTGATCATGAATCCATTTTCAATGACCTCCTTTTATCTTTTTGGAATGTTTGGTCAGCTATCGTTGAGTGTTTTCAAACAGTATTCAAACACTAGTTGAGTTAGAAAGAATAGAAAAGTGACACCATATTAATGTTTATTATGAGGCTGCAGCAAAGGAGGGGATTGTCTCAGTTTAGGTTTATCAACGGCAAAACAAAAAAAAAGGTGGAGATTTGTTTTTAACAACTGACAGGCGGCACTCACCTTGACCTTGGCGGTGGCCGTGAGGACGCTGTAGTCTGGGTTTTCCAGACAGTCCTGTTTGAGCCGCTGAGCCTCGGACCCCACGAGCAGTTGGAAGTGTGTGGCCAGGTGGCGTCGCAGCAGGGTTTTGTTGGGTGGAATGTTGAGCAGGAGGGCGAGAGCTTCCACGTTGAAGCGAGGCTCCAACACCTTCAGAGCGTGCAGACGTTTGAGGAAACATCACGGGGAGGGGTCAAACAGGAAAACAAGACAAAACACAGAAGACAACAAATAAACAAGTGGGGGTTTTTTCTAATCCTTAAAGGCATAAAAATAAGTCAAGTGTGCATTTACAAATTTACAATTTTTTTCAACTCCATTCATCCTTTAAAAGTCGTGTGTGAGAACATACTGTATACCTGGTCATGATGTATCAGTAATGTCACTTACCATATGTTTGTGTATTTTATTTTAAGTCTTTTATTTCCCCACTGGGTTTGATCCATCTGTCTTACCATCAGCCCTCCATGGACACCGCTACCCCTCAGATTAGGAGCGTACTCTGCCAGATCCACAGAGCGGAGCCACTCCATCACTCGGTGGTTTGTCCACTGGGAGATCTCAGCCGGCGTGATGTTGTTCTGGAACAAGACGAGGGAATATGAATACAAATTTTAGAGGCAGGGTCATGAAGAAAGAAGAAAGAAAGAAGGTAACAGATCATGACTTCTTCTTCTCTGATACCTCATCAGAGGGTCGTCTCCTCAGACAGTTGGGTTCGTAGGAGTTGAGGCGGAGGACCTGAATGGCCCTCTTGATGCTGAGGTGATGGAGAACACTGCCCACCTTCAGAGACAGCAGGTCATCCTGGGGAAACAAAAGAAGAGTCGTCACAAAGTCTGCTGAATGATTCATTCAGAGAACGAGTTCATTCAGAGTGCAAAAAGATCATCAGGAATGAAAAATTCTCATCACTTCCATGCAGGCTGCAGTGACTCACCACGGTCATGTAGTGCAGCATGCGTCCATCAACGAGAGCCTCATCAAAGTGGCTTTTGTACTGCGGGAGGCCGATGTCATCCAGCCACCCTGGGAGGGGGAAAAGAATCGTATTTTATCTCAATGAAGAGTTACACTGTTGTTTAATGAAACTAAGATGTCGTGACACTCACTGGTCACCCAGTTGTGGTCCAGTCTGCCCTTCAGGTCGTCCTCGTCTGACCCCAGAGCCTGCAGAGCAAGCTGCAGCTTCTTCTTGTGCAGCGGCTGCTTCATGCACAGCTCCTGAGCAGGAAAACAGAGAAGCACACACACACACACACGGGAGACTCTTACAAACAGTAGAAATATCAGGGAATAGAAAAAAAAAACTTCTATATTCAAAAGTTTAAGAATATTATCCCTCAAGCGTAACATGCCCCTCACCTTCTCCAGGTCGTGTTGCGACGCCTGCAGCAGAGTTTGTCCTGACTTGATCCAGCTCTGACCCTGGGCCACATACAGCCCGAAGCCCTGCTCATGCAGCCACCCGCAGACTTCCTCCTTACTCCAGCGTGAGAAAGGAACATCGACAGCACTGACAGGGACAGGGGAGGAATACTGATTACAGGACATGGTCGCTGGTAATTACCAAATTTAAATAAAAAGAATAAAAAGGTCATGGGGACATAAAGAGGCCTTAAAAGAGGCTGCTGTTGCTGACTTTGACACGTACTTGTGTTTTGGCTCACGTGACCAGCCAAGTCGCGGTCCAGCTGTGGCTCTGACTCCGCCCCTCCTGAACTCCATCTCTGCATCATCGAGGTCTAAGGTGGTAGAGTGACTCCTTTTTAGTCTGCAAGAGAATCGCATCACAAATAAACAAACAAAAAAAAAAAAACGATCGTCTTACATGGCCTCAAGTTCCGCGGAAAGAGCCGTGAAGTTACCTGCCGAAGAATTTCCTGAAGCCTTTGGACTTCTTTTTGGTTTCGGGGGAGGACAGCAGGGGAGATGCATCATGGGATTTTCGTGGAGGAGCACCCGCCAGGTCCAGGTGCTCCGTGCCTTTACGTTCCGTCTCGGCTGTGGAAATGAATTTACACACTTCAATATGATGATAAATACACTTCTACAAGGCTGAACCATGCAGGTGATTACCCTCTTCCTGTTCTTCTAGAGAAACCCAAAGAAGCTCCACTACTACCCAACGTTAATCTAAGAACATTTAATTTTACATGAATCCTAAAACTGACATCCCCCATGCAAACCAGAGACTAAATACTAACACACAACTGGCAGATTTTCTCATTTACTGCAAATGAGAATGGCTTTGTTGCAGATGGTTTAAGTCATGGATAAGGGACAGCTGGACAGAAGCACCTCACTCCAGAGCAAAGAAAATTCCAACCTTTTCTCACACTTTCTAAACATGCAAACTGTGAGGGGGGAAAAGCTTGGGAGCCGCCGCTTTAGAGAAAGGTTGAGTTAAAGTTTGTAAGAGAACAGAATGACAGAATGTGATCATCACATTTACAGTTAGGATAAATGATCACATTTCAAAGTCAGTCTCGATTCACGTCCAGCTGTACGATCCAGAGCAGCCATACTGCAGGCCAACACGCCCTCTCTGCTCTACTGTACCTAACGCAGGTGCACTGACACTCCGGCTGCGGTCTTCACAATTTACGGAGCCGTGAAAGAAACGTGACGGTCAGTGACGAAAGCCGTATGACACATCTCAAAACGGTGAAAAAAAAATGTGAGAAATTGCAGGACACGGCGTCAGCCAGCAGCACCGCTCTCACCGAGGTTCGGGGAGCTCGCCGTCTGCTTGCCTCCTCGCAGCTTGAAGAAGCCACGGCCGAAAGAGGAACGAGTCTTCTTGGAACCAAAACTGTCATCGCTTGCTTTGGTGGGGGGTAAGGATCCGGATCCCGTTTTTAGTTTGGCCTTTTTTAAAAAGAAATAATGGAAGTCAAGGAATGGACAAACACTGTAAAATGTAATTCAAGCTGTAGGAGGTAGTTGCATCATTTAACCACTAGGTGTCAGAGAAGGACTAAGAGCATGACAGGGTGAAGGTCCTGTGACTACATGAGGAATAACTCACATGGACGGATTCACATTCAAAGGTAAAATATATGATCAGTTTGAATTTTCAACCTATGAGAACTAATGTGATTCTTCTTTCATATGTTCAATAAGGACTCTCCACAGAATAAACATGCCAGATGTTACCTGCTCGGTGCTGCTGGATCTGGCTGAGCTGCCCGACTGTGACACATCCACAGGACTGAAAGAACAGGAAACAAATTGTTTAAGCATCATTCAGGAAAGAGTGGTTTAGAGTTCTTAAATACCCTTAACATCAAGTACTGCAGACAAACTGCTTCTTTACTTACTGCAGAAATACAACTTAATGAAAAGTTAGATAACGTGTGTAGTTCGTTGAAGAAAGTTCTGACTTCCTCAGAGAAAGTAAAAAATGCCAGTCACAACAAGTGTCCCTTGGAAAGAACAAACGAGTCCCTTATTTGTCATGAGTTTCGACAAAATGAGGCTCCTGTATAACCGACGGATTAGACTCAGGTAAACGAAAAGCGATTAGCAGCAACTGCGCCAAACTGAACTATTCACAATCCATTTCAGATAAACTGCAAGAGGCCATGCACACTCACAGCTTGACCGTACAGGTGTGTGCAGCTACACTGGATCAAAACAAGTGTCTGGACTGTAAAGGCAGTAACATATCAGTTTATTATTAGTTTGTGCAATAATACAAATGAAAATGTGAAGACCTGGGTGTTTGTTGAACCAAAGCAAAATAAAACACTGAGTTTCATATTCTTATGAAATCTGATGTTTTGGTGACATCATACATCAAACCCTGAAGGAAAGTTTCTTCAACATCGGCTTCCAGTTCATCCACATGTGGTTCAGATGTTTCGGTGTATTCATTTCCACCCATGGGGCGAAATTAAGCTGCAACAAATGAGTTCTCATAACAAGAAGGAAAAAAATAATGAGATGTCTCCGTTATACCTTTGGGCTGCCTGTCGCTCTCTGTCCAGCTCATTCATTTCAGACAGCACTGCTATACAAGGAATAGACTGAGACAACACACAGCAACAGAGAAAAACATGATTAATTGAACATATTTTCTCAGCAGCAGAATATTTACACAGCTATAAAAAAAAACAACTTAATAACCCACACAGAAGCTCTGAATTCCTGCGAGAAACAATTTCAGAGTGGGAGGCCGAAAATTGAGCTTTTCTAAAAAGGAAGTGTGGTCTGGGGTTCATCCTGTGTTGTGAATTCTTTTGACAGACGTTGTGTTTACCTCGCCTGAGCTCCTTCCTGCCTCCCCCACCAGCGCCACAGCGACCTGATCCACCTCCATGGATACAGGAAGAGAGGGCTCATCTGGTATATGGTCATAGTCATCTTCCTTTAGCTTCTCTGGGAGAGGAAAGTTAGGACAGTTCAGCAGCACGAACTCACAAAGCTCCGCTTGTCCTTTCATATTTGAAGTTAGCCACTAGCTTCCCTCATATCAATCCTAAGTACTCTTCATAGGAAAGAAAGGAGCGTACATGAAAGATGGTCTTTTGTGTCATCTTGATATTTTTAGTTGTTAAGCGACCTTTAGAATTTCAAAACACGAGATATTGTCTTGAGGTTGAGTTTCATTGATTACTAATACTCTCTTCCATCATGGCTTCACAGCATTTTGAATATATGGTAGAAGTTTCTTTCCTTTGTAATCACTAAATACAAAAGTAAAAACTAAAAGTAAAGCCAAAGAATTAATAAACTACCTTTAATTAGGGCCCAACCGATATGTGAGTTTTGGGGTTAGATACTGATATTAGGGAGAAAAAAAATCTGGTACCGATATATAAATTAAGTAATATCGGCGCATATTTGCCATTAAATTAGCCGATGCTGATAGTGACTGAATAAGCTTATATCAGCTGGCCGATATGCCCCAACTTTGATTAAATACTGATGTAATAAATATGTAAAAAAAAAAGAGAAATGAGTGACTTCAATCTCAAGTTGACCTTTGATCAGCTCCTGCATGTTCTTGCTCTTTGTCAGCGTCTCCTCCAGCTCTTTTATTCTACGTTCCTGTAGATTAAAAAAAAAAAAAAAAAAGCATCATGTTACAGTTACGTCTGTTTTTAATAAATCAAAGCGTCCGCTCTGCTGCCTTCAACTGTCAGAGCGACAAATCACAACGTACCTTCTCATCGTTGACCGACGCCAGTGACTCCAACACCATCTTCATCTTCAACACTTCTGTATCTAAAATGGAACAAACAGATTTTATTCTGGAGGAAGGATTTAACTTTAACCCCCCCCCCCTCTGGTTCTGAAAGTAGTGACAGAAACCAGAGATGATGATGAAGCTGCTGGGACTCAGTGTTTTGTTTGGGCTGCTGCTGTTTCAGCTCGTTGCTGCATTAAAGTCTTGATTCAATTATCACCACAAACTCTTACAAACGGGGACTTTCTGTGAGTTTTATTAGGCGCACTACTCAACCAAGAAAGTGCCAACCACTTTGTAATCTAACGCAAACCATGTTCATGTTCTGGGAAAACCTCATGTGAACTGTGGGGCGTGTTATGAGAAGAGAGATCATCACTCTGCTGTGGTTCGGGTTTGGAGCCGTTAAATTGATTAGAAATCAGATATCAAGTCTAATTATAAAAATTCAAACTTCGAAGCTGTAAGTTAAAAATATGTGAACACAAACAATATACAAAATGTCGTATGAAATCTGTCTCAGTTTTGATTCACCCAAAGAACAAACTTTCAGCCTCTTACAGCTCTGCGCTTTGTTTTCCAACCTGTCACTTTTTCCATCATTTCCAGCAGTAAATGTGTGCTAATTGTTCCTCTGTACACAACCTTTCCAGCAGCAAACGGCAGACGGACAAAGTCGAAGACAAACTAGTGGACGTGGTGGTATCTTCAGCTGCGTCAGATATTTCACACGTAGACAGCCGAGACCAAAAACAGAGCTAAAATAAAAGGTAGATTATGTTTTCATTCATCCGATGGACAGCGTTACATCTCTGTTCGATATGTAGATAACCACTGGTCTGCAAAAAAAAATTCCTACAACCCTACAACCAGCAGGACAGCGACACCATCAGGGCACTCAAAACATTACATATAGATAATTGCATTAGAACCACTTATTGGGCTCTGACATTTGACATGTTTAAATGCTCCAAATGGTTCAAGTCATTTCTCTTTCTGCTGCAGCCTTTTTTTTCTTCTTCTTCCCAAAAGCAAACACTTGACCCGGCACAGGATACGCTTTAATCTTTCACACCGCACAGCCTTTACAGTGAGCTGGAAGTTGAAACAAATGTCTGTATCTGTTGATACCGTACAGCGCATGTTGTCAAACAGAGCATATAAGAAACTCCCATTTAAATTAATGGCATTCCTCCACCATCAGAGGGGATAAGATAAGCTCTGCAGACGTGGAAGGAGTAAATCAGTCCGATATGTTTGGTGTGGAGCCTGTGTACTGACTGATAAGGAGTCCAGTAAAAAAAAAAAAAAGGCCTCAGATCACCTCTTTACAGTTTGCACAGCGGATAATTGACGGATTATTCCAGATATTTATTATTTGTTCAGAAAGGTTGCTGTAGGGGGAGTCTGGTGTTGTTGGTATGTGAAATGTCTGTTTGCCTAATCCTCAGAAACCCTCTCATAATATTAGATTTGGAAGCTCCCAGACAATTATTAAAGCAGCTCCCACCTCTCTCGCCTCCCTCCGCCCTGCTGTGGCTCTCTGTCCTCAGCCTGCCCTCGTCCTTGAGCCTCCTCAGCTCCGCCTCTCGCTCCTCCAGCTGCTTCTGCAGGAGCTGCAGCTCCTCCTGGAGTCAAGAGAGATGCGTTCAGTTCAGTCATCGGTGCTTCACTACTTTCTTCTGTTAAACGGATGGAATCTGTAAAGTCTAGCTTTTCATATTTCAGTTTGTTTGTTTGTTTAAAGCTTTTATTACCTGGACACACATGACTGTATAACTTCTTTAAAGCAGCCAGCTAACGTCAAACAACTGTTTTTTTATGTTTGTCAGATATTTTGTTAAGTGTATAAAATGTTCTGAGAGGCCCATCACAAGTTCCCTGAACAGTCTGACAAACAAATATATTGAATTTATCATAAATCAGCAGGTTAAATTAAATCAAGGGAACATTTGGGAAGCTGGTTCTGAATATTGAGTTTTCTGTTACAGGAAGTCTTTTCTGTCAAGTCTTCAGCATCAAAGCATGTGTGCTCACATACAACTAAATGTACATGTATCGGGTATATTCATTCAGTAATGTTTTTCTGGCATAATAGTAAGTGCTTCCTAATTGACACAACCTTAGTAAGACTTAGTCAGTCACTTGGTGATTAAGTTAGTTAGTCCAAAACTCTGATCTCTATTACACACACTGTGGGTCTTGTGAGATGATTCAGTGCTCGTAATTTTCACTCAACTGTGGAGACTCTGAAATGCAGAACACGCACACAAACAGCCACAAGACATCTTCACTAAAGCTGCGTATAGATCTTGATGTTCTAAGAGCGTTTTGACCAACAGATACTCATGACCTGTAGCGCCATGATGGAAAAAAAAATACGACAAGTAGACGTTTCTGAAAGTGTCCATCTAACAGCAGCTTTTAGTGACCTGAACAAACACAAGTCAGACCTCCTTTAAAAATACAGTTTCAGTCTAAAAAAAGGTGTTAAAACAAGCCAGAAGCTAAAAGAGGATTTGAACCAGGTATGAGGGATGCAGGTGGAAGCACTTACAGCGCAGTGTGGTGAAAGTCAGGAAAGCAGAGTGCAGCAGTGGAGAAGGAGCAGGTTTAGAAGATCTTTAGGAGAGGGGGGGGGGGGGGGCAGAAAGGAGAAGAAGAAAACACTCCGGAGATTAAACCCCCCCCCCTCCATTCACCTCATCGTCAGTGAACCTCACAGTGTTCCCCTTTGGACGCTTGTCAGGTTAGCATGTTGCAGAAAGACGTTAACATCACAGTAGAAACAAAAAGAAAAGGGAGCAGACATCAAGAGGTTTTAAAACACGTTGAGGTTTGTTTCAAAAGGGTAGAAAGAAGTTTAAATGTCCTGTCATAGGGGGAATAAAGAAAAACAAGTATCTGCTTTTAAATGGCTCTTCAGCAGTGATCCACAAACACTCACTTTTGTAGCTTTGAGTTTCTTCTCACTCTGAAGTCTTTCATTCTCTATATCAGTCACCCTGAACCGCAGGTCCGTTACTTCCTGGTACAAGCCCTGGGGAGGAGAAAACAACTCCATTACCCATTAATCTCGGAGAAAAAAACCTGCGCTTGGGAGCTTTACGGAGACTGTGTGGGAGAGAGTTCTGAATTTTTCAACAGGGGGGAGAGACTTCCTGCCAAAAGCGCCAAACTTTATTTTCAGACAGATGTCCCAACTGGAGGGAAAAGTGAGAAGCTGAGTCCACACATGGAGACAAATCCTGGACCACAGGGGAGCGTCACGGTCAATTACTGTGAAACTGCCTTCATCACAATCAGTCTGGGAGCACCGTGCTGCACAGAGACCGCTACTACACGTAATGTGGATTATTATTATCATCATTATCATTATTTTACATCAATCTGCTTAAACTTTGAAATCCAGGCTGATCCCCTTTTATCACCAGGCTTATGGTGTAGTCATACAGTCAAATAATTCAATCAGGATGGATGAGGCTGATTATAAAACAACCATTTAGCATGTAAGTGACACTACAAATAGATTGTATCAGCCTGTCCAAAAGTTTAAATCACAGTAAATATCTTGATTTATACTCGATAGAGGGCAGCGTCAATGTGTCAGTGATTTAAGAGCTATAAGAGAAACGTACTAACAGGATAAAGACGAATGATAAATATTACGACTGGAAAGATTTTGTTGCGTGTGATCTTCTGCTTTGACTGCTTTGTGACTCTTAAGACGAAAGGTTGAGTTGTTTTTACATAAAAGTCACAAGTTAGGTCCTACAGTTTAAACAGAAACAGATATGGGAACATGTCAGGGAGTGATTCTGTGCTGCTTGGGGTTTAAGTTCAAGTTGAATGGAAGCTGAATGGAAACTAAAATAAACACATACACAGTTTTATTCTATTCAGTCAGCTACCCTGAGGGTTTCACTGTCTGGAAAACCCCACATAATATTCCTAGAATATATTCCCCTGCTAGAGGAGAGAGCGTATGGAAACCATAACTCTCACAGCCCTTTAGCCCCTCAGAGGGGAGGGGAGGTATGGGCATGGGATGGGGGTGGGGGTGGTGGGCTTCAAGCAGGAAACAGCTGCTGGAGCTCAAGGGGTGTTTCGGCCTGTTTTGTAACCCTTGAAGAAGTTCACCCTGCACCACATGACAGAACTCCCGAGTCCCCCAGTCGGGTGTGACGGACCTTTTGTGACTTTTAAAAACAATGTCTGGGCTGCTGCCAGGAGTCAGTGTCACACTTCAAGGTGCAGGTGCAACCGACAGCTTCAGCCGCCCCTGCTCCGCTTCAAGTGTTACGGCAAAGGTTTTACCTCGTTGTCCTTGTGATCTCTCTCCACAGCCGTCAGCTGTAGCTTCAGACTGGACACCTCGGTCATCAGCTCCAGCTTCTGGGTCTCCAGCGCTGACCGGTTCAGAAGCTCCTGTGAGCGAAACACGTTCGGTGAAGCTTCTGCTAAATATTGAAATGGGCAGGGATAAGTGTTTTTTTTTTTTTTTATATCAGAGAAGAAGCGCAGGCCCTACCTGTTGAAGTAACTCCTCAGTAGCGTTTAGTTTCTGTCGATGATGCTCCAGGCAGTTGTCGAGGTCCCGTATCTTTTCACCTTGTACTTCCACCTGGTCTGTGAGAACACTTACCTGGACGAGGGGACACAATAATAGAACTTTATAGAAATGTTCATATAGGTCACCTCTATCTTCTAAAAAATACACTTTTCTGATTATAAACAAATATCAGAAATTCTTACTTTGCCTTAAAAAAGTCGAGCTGTATTTAAACCTAAAAGGTTCTGTTGATCGTCTGTTAAACACTGCAACTCCCCGAAGTTTTAGAAAACTATCCAGCCTTTTTGAAAAGATAAAACACTGTTCATCATCGTATCCTCAGTATGATCGAACGGCCGTGGGGCTGAGTGCCACACAAAAGGGCAAGGGTGCTGGAAAGTCCAGACAGACGGACCTCTACATTGTTGGCATCTTGGGACTTGTTGACATTAAGAGGCTTCAAAACGACCTTCAACCTTCAATTTAGTCAAACTACCGTTTCACCATCTTAACGTGGACTGCTGTCATATTTTGCAAAGTCATTAAAAAGAGATGTGTGCACAACATCTAAAACTGGTCAAGAGTGATGCAAGCTGCTCTCTAAGTTATTTTAAAGGCAATCACTGACCTTGAAAAAAAAAAAAAAAAGGAGAGAGATGGTCTGATTAGGAAAATCAACATTTTCTTTTTTTGAGACAATAGCCTCATTGGGAGGTGTAATTGTATATAAGCAGCCATGTCAATTACTACTTAACTTCCAATGTAAGAGCAATTGTTCCTCTGCTCTGTAGCAACAATGACCAGTGTCTCACTAACCTGAAGAATAAGACACTCTTTGTCACTCTCCAGCCGCGACAGACGCTCTTGGTAGACTGTTCCTGAGCCGTGACCATTTGTCTGAAAAGAGAAATAAACACAATGTGTTTTTTTAAGCAAATAGATGAATTTTCTGCATCAGATAATAAAGGTGAGAGATCATAGTAAAAAAAAAAAAAAAAAAAAGAGGGGGCAGGACCTCAGTGGTCATGCACAAAAGGAGGTCGGACTGAGGAGTCCAAATGAGTACACGTCGCCCTTCAGCCACACAGATTTTCTAATGAGTGCATGCCACTCGGTTAAAAAAAGGAGAAAATAGGCATGTGGAGTTTTCTGAGAACCATGTGAGGGTCGATCGTGTTCTCACATGCAAGTGATTTGATATTTGAAACAACTTCTCTCTCAAATAATCACACGTGGAGAGACGAGACCGTGAGGGAAGAAAAACAAGAGCCTCGGCGAGTATTGGAGGATGGAAACTATTTGCTCCTATAGAAACTCCATCACTCACCAAGCATGTCATAACAGGGCTTTTACAATAAACAGTCTCCGTTAAGGCGATGGGAGAAATCATCAAAGGAGAGTGTCTTAAAGGGGAAAGTGCAAAGACGCAGATTTTAATCATGCACATGCTGAAACTAAACTTTTGGTACAAATTTAATTTCTTCTTTAAGATCTGCACACGAGAATATGTTTGGGCAATAAAAGGTATGATGTCATTTCTCTCTCAGGTCAGTGACCAGAAACAGCTTTGCTTTATTTAAACGTTATGCATCTTGCACAGATGGGATGGCGGTCAGATATCAAAAGAGGAAAATGGAAATGCTTCCAAGAAGAATTAGAGATGGACTGAAATCAAATGACTCAAACAAACCTTGTGTAAACTGCTCTTGGTGCATTTAGTCCAGATGATGAAAAGATGAAAACGCAACAACCTCTCCATGAACTATAAATAGATAACTTCACTCCTAGAATGCGCGACAATGTCAAGTAGAATGTCAAGAAGAAGAAGTGTTTCACGGGTTTGCTTGGTTTAAAGGGCAGCTGGAGTTACACTAAAGTTAGACATTGTTTACTCTCTCTCTCTCTATTTAAGGCAACATAGAGAGATGACTAAGCACCCATGATGAGGACAAAAAAAAAATTCTTGCTGTAGGTCAACATTAATAACATGCTTACGTACTGTCATTGTGAAAACATCAGTTTAAAAAGTTGAAATGTCTCCAAAGCCTGCTTTGTGTCGAGCAATGCGGTGCTTTGTCACGTCTGAATTCAAGTTTTTCTTTTGTTGGACTGTGTAGAGCTGACAGCGGGAACTTGCTAGTATAAATGTTCTTGATGCGAGTACTTCAAAAGTAGATTTTTGCCAGTACTTGTATATAGTGAAAAAAAACAAGAAATGCTTACAACAGATTTGTGATCTTGTCACATATGACAAGATATTTCAAAAGGCAAAGGCCAAAGTGTAAAAGCTAACCACATACACTACTAAGAGGAATGTTGAGCCTTGGCTACATAATGATGAAAAGTAAAACACAAATGACAAAATAAGACCATACAAGAGCTTTAAAAGTGGTCTTTTTACCAATCGTCCGTGCAGCCACTCTGCCAGCCCCTCCGCTGTGGAGTCAGGGATCTGACATCGCAGGTTGTCCCTCTCCTCGTTGTCCATGAGCTCCAGGGCGCCCCTCAGGTCCTCCAGCAGGTGCAGCACCCGAAGGCCTCCCAGGAAAGGTGAAGTTGGCGACTGGCAGTCAAACAGGCCGTTGGAGTAGTCCATGGCCTTGGAGCCTGGGGACGTTGAGAAGAAGACGATCATTCACATGTGGGATGATGCAAAGAACCAAGAACCAAGAAAGTGAAGTTGTGAAATGTCATGCGCTCATTGGGGCTGGCAGAGTATTCACAACAAAAATGGAATGTGTTCAAAATGTAATCTAAATGACGAGGTTTGAAAAAGAAGGAAAGAGTCAGAGCAAGAGCTCCAGTTAGTGCTGAGCTGTGTGGGTGTGGTGGGGGCACAATGATTACAGACAGCTGTAAACTTCAGTTCCTTTGTAGCTGCATGCTTACTTCTTTACTGAACTTGCAGATTTTGTCTGTCGCCACATGCTGACAAACATCTTAATCTGGAGCAAGTTCTGGATGTATGAATGGTCCATAACTAGAACCACCTTTACCGTAGACTGTATAATACATGGACGCAGTCTCAGTAAGGTCACCCATTGGTTACTGGAAGGATAGTTTTGAAGCCCAATGGCGGTTGCCATCTTCAAAAGGCGGTCTCAACCTAACTTTTGGTCAACCTTAATAACAGGCGAAGAGCTGAGGGCGGGCCTTAGACCTCCTGGCAAACAGCTACAACGCCGCCGCTTGCAGTCAATATCGGTCACAGCCCTAACCAGGCTTAACTCTCAGCCTTTGTAAAATCAAAACGGATAAGTCATTTTAAAGTGAGTGAATTTTCGTGTGAGCTAATGATAGCATGTTTGGATATACAGTGTTGACCTTTACAGTTAGCGCCTGATTTCATAAAAGTATTATTTCATAGTCCAATTAGGATCTGAGAGACCGTTAGAGGGGACTTTACAGAGGGCTTATAGACGGCATAACTGGAGGCACTATTGAGTCAACACATATTATATTATTACTTGTCTTTATTAGAATTCTGGTCACAAGATACTGGACAAGCAGTGGTATACGGGTTCTATGAAACATCAAGTGACAAAGCATAATGGTAATTAAATCTATTCTTGTATCAGTGGAGACTATGTTTTCTTTTATTTCTAGGAGGTGAATGCAGCTCTTAAGCTCTGTACTGACTGAACTTGAGTGCAGGATGTTCCCTAATCACGTGCCTCAGCCTTCTCCACACCATCTGTCATCTGTCTTAAATGTCAGCCTTAATAAAGATGTCCGACAAAACAAAGAGGGAGCTAAATAAATAAACATCCAAACAATCATGGCTTCCCCACAGCAGCGAGGCAAAAAGTGGGGCTTGGTGACGGCTGTGGTTTCTGCGGAAACAAGGGTGGGGGGGGGGGGGGGGGGGGGGGGAACTGAGGGAAACCATGTGACCAGTCACCTCGCTCCCATTGGAAAGGTCAACGCTATAATTACACACATCAGCGGAAAAGTCGGGACTCTGAGAGCGAAGCCTGCTCTGCTCATCTGCAGCAGCACCAGCACAGAGTGTGGCCAAAAGTTCCCAGGCTGGAGTTTGTACTCCAAACTCACATGGCTTGAATAAGCATTAGTTTCCGTCACTGCGGGGACAATGGAAACTCTCTCTTATTTCTCATGGTGAAGGAACGTAGTGAAAGCAGAAAGGGTCCAGGGATCGTCTTTAGCTGCAAAGTTACAGCATGATTCTAAACTCGTATGCCAAATTCAGGAGGCTTGAATAAAACTGCAGGTAGAGGAGGAAGGAGAAGGACACATTGTACTCCCCTCCACTGGACGTAGTATTCCCAGCTTGCGCTTCAATGGTTTCCAGATGTGGCTCGAGCCCTCAGTATGCCATGCCCACTTTCAAATGTAAAAAAAAAAAAAAAAAAGTGCTACTGCCAGGTCTTAAAGTCAAAGTGTACAATGCGGTTACCTGCTATGATTCCATCCATTTGCTCCAAGGCTGCTGCCAACATCTCGCTGGCGTCAGACATCATCTTCAGCTCAATGAATCTGAAAGAGAAAAGAAGAAGAGAGTTAGCAAGAGAGAAGAAGAGAAAGATCCATAGAGGACTCGGCCAAAAATAAGTCATTAATGAAAAACAGAACCTGCTTTGAAATCGAACTGTACAGACAGGAGGTTTCCCCCAAATGTCCTGCACAAAGGAAGATGAAGAAGTCAAAAGGTTTTTGTATCGCCTCAGAAACAAATCTTTAAAACAACTTTAAAAAGTATGAAAAAGTCTTGTAGTTAATCTTCGATAATAGTCTTAGGTGTGAAATATAAAATGGTAAAAATTGCTTAAATGGTCCCTTCAGTGTAAGAAGAATCTGAAACGTGATTATCTACCATCTATCTACTAAAGGGTTTGTGACAGGATAAAAAAAAATCTCCATGACAGCCAATACATGTCCTCGTGATGAGATTACTTTGTAACCATTTAAATTAAATCACATCATAGACAACAACAACAACTCATTCAAATAAATGTCACTTCAGTCAGCCCACTCAATTTCAAATCTTGTGATATTCATTAACAAATATAGCAGCTGACTAGATTTCATGGCTATTTAGCAGAATATATTGACAGAATCCAGAAGTTTTTACGACGCAGATTTTCATTCAAATAGACTTGATCAATGCAAAGCAGAGGGGGAAAATGGGGGGGGGGGGGGGCATTTTACACTATGTAGGTGGAGAAATAAACAAACGGGTCATGCCACATATTAACCAGCATAATGGACAGAATAAATGACAGTTCTTACTTTTCTTATATTTTAAAGACCACATAATTAATTTCTTCATCTAGAAAATAGCCGGCAGGATCGACCACAGAACATGATGGGAGAGTAGAAGAACCTAATCCTGAGAATTTGTACTGATCAAAGTGTTTCATCTTGTTCAAGCATCAGCTTCTAACTACACACACACACACACACACAAACACACACACAAACACACACTCATACACACATACATACAAACACACAAACACACACACATACACACATACACACACACACACACTCATACATACATACATACACACAAACACACACACTCATACATACATACAAAGCCTGCCGCATGTTTGACATTTTTCCATCTGAAATAAACAACTGAGTAAATCAGTAATCCTGTTATGGAACAAGCTTTCATTCTGCCCTTACAAATGATCGCTGCATCAAATTAACCCTGCGGACTTTGCCACAAGAAAAAAATGATGAAATTATGGCTGTTTGAGAGACAAAAGACAAAGTGATCTCCTGGTCTTATTACCCAGAAAGCCTTACATCCGGCGCTCTGGGCAGCAGTCACGGGTGTTCATGGGGAGGCTACAATCTGGAATAATGGTACTATTCTCCCTGGGGTTTTCAGGCCTCGTAACATCGGCATGCTCGGCATCTCAAACTTCCATAACAAAGTTAGGAGACAGTATCCCCCATTACCTCTGAATTCAAACACGTATCACATGTCTCTTCTTTGCACTCACTAGACTGCCCATCACTACACACAGAATGTGGTCTGAGGGGGGTTTACATAGTGTGTAGTAGGTGGGTAAAGCAGCCAAAGCCTCAAACTAACAACATAAAAACAGTGGCTCTACTTGTTCACATGGCAGGGGGGGTGGGGGGGGGCGGGGGCTGCAGAGTTTACTTCATTTCCTCCTCCACTGGGGTCACAGTGTCACACCCAGCGTGGGCATTAAGAGCATAATTAAACCAATGGTCTCAATATGAGCTCAGGGGGTTGGGGTCTGCTGTGAACACAAGGAGCTTTAAGAGCATAGTTTCAACAACACAGTCCACAGAAACGGGTGCAAGTAAGTAAGCGTGCACACTGCTGTTTATTTGCACTAAGCTATAAACAAAACGTTACACATACAGTAAACCAACAAGAGAAAACAGGATTTTGGTCAATAAAATGTAAGACAACACTTTGCATTTTAAAGAATAACGTTCAACTTAGACTTTGCAGTTTCAAGGAGGCTACAGGAACATTACCTACGTCTTACTTACTACTTGTGTTTTCTATGCAGGTATTTCCACAGTTAGATGGAAAAACATCAGTCAGTCTCAGCAGGGTGGAAGCTCCATTTGCTCAGCTGCTTGTTTTACCACTTGGGGAGAAATTAGAAGCACCAAATGAGGTGCTTTTGTGTCGAGAATTAAAATATTTTCTCTCGCTGTGTGAATGCCGAAAACAACAAAATGGCACGACGGTTTATCTTGCACATTCCTCTGGTGAGGATACACGCATCCTCGAGTGTAGATAAAGGCAGCATGAAAACGAGTTAGAGTAAAAAAACAAAATCATATGAATCGGGTTATCGTGAGATTCATAAGGAATCAAATTCCGGAGAAAAGCGGATACAATCAGTCCACGTGGAATTGAGAATTAAATGCTGGGAATAAATCGCATCCGTGACGGCAGAAGATGGCACTCATCTTTCCGTGCAAACTCCTCCGTCCTTTCCTCGTTCACTTTAAAACACAACGCCAAGATGTTTTTCCACTAATTTTCACATTAGGGATGAGAAGATTCAAAGAGGAATTTTCTGACCACATCTTCATAGAAAAGCAGACAGATAAGGGTCCATCTCTGCAGCCACCTCATTAAGTGCTTGTCGTGATGATTGATAACACAACAGTGTAGGAGTGAGCACCACACACACACATTCCTGAGCAGGTTAGTTCTCCCTAAAACTAAACACTAACTGCCTGGTACCGACATCTCCTCCGACCTGTGTGACCTCCCCCCCCCCCATCCCCTCCACCATTCAGACAACACCCTGAGAGAAACCTAGACATCAGGCTGCTGATTGTTGTCACCACTCTGTGCCAAACAGCTCCATTACTGTTCAAAATCTAATCAAAACATTATACCGAGCCACACTGAAGGAAAATGACACACCCATTATTTACAGTTTAAGTAACATGGCCGCTGTTATTTTCACTCAATATCATATAAACTGTCCTGTTGGTGTAATAAAAAAAACTCTACAAACCATCAAATGTGTATCAAATCCATTCCAAGAAAAAGACCCAATTACTATGAACAGTGTTTATTCCTGTTTGAGTTAAGTTGGTCCATTCATTTCTACTAAGATTGTGTTGAAACTCCAGTCACAAGTATCCTTTCATATGGATGAAAATTGGATTGCCAGAGTAGAGATCTACACCGATGCATCTGTTCAACATCGATATTGACCCTGTTGACAGAAATCAGCACATCGGCAAATAATGTGGCATGAACCGATGTCAGTACCCGTATTTATTCGTTGTGCCAATCAGCTAAATTGTTATTTATAACATTGGTATCGGTACATCCCTACTACAGAGTAGACGACGCAGCAAAGGGAATTTTAAATGACGTACTAAGGATATGTTGACGCATAGAGCATCACACTGTAACAGACATTATACGAAGGCTGCACATTTCACTCAGGGCTCTTTCCATTCAGAAGTAAACATGTTGAATGAACAGATTATATATTATGAAAGCGCGTTTACTACATTACATTACTTCATTCAGTACAGTATAACTTCCCCTTAAATACCCTGAACTTATGTACGTGTGCCAGGGAGAAAATGAAAATATGTTAAAAGGACATTATTTAACTTGATTTGAGAAACGGACTAGTGACAACCTCTACAAATTGAATTCTATTTCCAAAATGCTTCTCATCTTTGTCTAGACTCAGTGCTTTCACACACTGAACAGAAATCATAATTCAGCCATTTAATTACGTGCCTGGACATCGAACCGGTCGCATGCATACAGTCTATGGTTGTGTGCACCGATAGCAAGGAATAAACGCCGCCGCCACCACCCCCTCCCATTCTCATATATATATATATATATATACATATATTCTATACATACATATATATACTGTACATATATTCTTGTTTTATTTAAACTTTTGGTTCTAATTGCACTGTATGTTGTTACTCTTGTCTTCTATACTATTTTTTATTTTTGCATTGTTAAGGAGAGCTTGGAATACAAAAATGTCATTGCCAGCTATGACTGCTTTGCCTGTTATGTTTTGTCTAATATTTGTCTGATAAAGATAACTTGAACTTGAACTTGAACTCGCTTGAGGGGAATTCTCCCGTCCATCAGCTCAGACTTTTTGTGGAAAAAAATAATAGGGGGCTAGCAGGAGAAAGTCCAAGTGAAATATTCAGCGTTCACACATGCAGCTCATCCTGAAAACTTCTGGAGTTTTTTCAGGAGTGTGTGAAAGCACTATTAGATACTTAATGCCCCAAACAGATCTTAATGTAGCCACACAGGTACCATAATATTCCAAAGTCTTTTTTTATGAAAGATCATAAACTTGCAAAGATTGTTTTAACATAAACCAGATGGAGAAAGAGAGACGGAGAGATATAGAGGGGGAGTGACAATGCATTTGCAAAGAAAATAGTCTGGAATTACTTGACCCTATGCTGAGTGGTGGGCTTTTAAAACAAACACACACACACACACATACACACACACAACAGAACATCTCTGCTGGTGCCTCAAACACTCGTACTCCAATAGCCCACTTCCAGCTGTGGTACAGATGTGCATTTCAGAATTGAACTGCCTCATATCAGATGAAGTTTGAGTTTTCTGCAGCACAAAAACACAAGTAAAAGATGTTTTTTTTAAGACCTTAGAACTCAACGTAGCATGATTAAAAGCTATATTTTTTTTCCCCCCCTCAAGACAGATATTGAACTTGTTATCAAGACAAATATGACAAAGTCAGATTTGATCGCTGAAGCTGCCAGTACACTAATGTTTAATCTAAAAAGTTATCTACCTGGTTGCAGAGATATCAACTCATCCCCAGTTGAATTTACAGCCAATAACAATGATACTGGATATCACCATGACTTGAAACTTTCTTATACCCTTCTACACTGTGGTCTTTATTGCATGAGATATTTTGATCTCAATCACAATTTCTAAATATTAAAAAAAACTGTCAGGTCAATAAAAAAAAAAGTTGTGCAAGTCAATGCATCAGCGGTTGCCCTACTGTTAAACAATACTGGTGATAAAGATATGATCATTTTGATTGCAGTATTTACAGAAATGATGGTACTTCAATAAACTTCAGAAAAAAGTGCTTCACGAAGGTTTGCAACTTACATTTGTTTTTTTTTTGTTTTTTTATTTGACTTTTGATCGACTGTTTTGTTTTAGAAATAGTGGGAAAATGCCCTAAATCCCCAGGCCCAACAACGTGTCTTCATATTTTGTTTTGTTCGTTTAACAATCCAAAACCCAGAGGTACTGTGTTTACTACCATAATAGAAAATAGAAAATGAAAATGTTCGAAAACCTGCAAATTGCTACTGCCAAAAACTGTCAATTCATTTTGCCCCAGTTCAGCCATTATAGTTACAGTAGTATTTGAAACAGGCAACGTGGACTCTAAGCATGACATGGCCCTGTGGAAGTTAATCCCATGTGAAATCCAACCACCAGTGAAACACCCTGGCTTTTGTTTACACTTCCCCCTTAGAGATGGTCCAGTGGACTGTGAGTGTGTGCTGCTGTGAGGGCAGACTGTTTGACAGAAACGACAGCCCGGACTTTAAACTAGCACTTCATTTATACACACACATCTCTTTGTCTCTCAGAGACTCTCACATGATAGCTCCGTCACACTGAACTCACTTTATTGCAGTTTTTTCCATGTGGCTCCAAAACTACATCACAGGCTGAAATCACATTGGAGGAGGCGGTGAAGGGGGGGGGGGGGGGGGGTGGTGGGTGATGAGGATTGTGGAAAGGGGCAGGAGGAACTGAGTAAGAGATCACAGCAAGCCAAGAAAAACTGACTTTCGTTGCTTTTGTTATCAAGGTTTTAGCACAGAAGAAGAAGCCCTCTCCAAGTACTTCTTTTCAGGGCGTTTCACAGTCGCTTGCTTAAATCTAGACTACAAAGATAAGACAATTCTAAAGAGTCAAATATGTTTTACAGCAGTGCCAGTAATGAATGAAGCCATAAAAAAGGCCTCCCTCCACTCAGGAAGACCTTCAGTCAGTCCTGTCAGGAAGCATTTCCTGGCACATTTCTGGAGACATGTCTTCCTCTTACTCAGAAATTGCCAACGGTGAATCCAAACAACAAAAGCTAAAGCAGAAAAAAAAACCCACAAGCCACTTGCACAGCTCATATTCTAAACTGGGTCTTTAATTATATTCCCGTTTGTCAAATGTTTCAGATTTGAATTTAATTTCTGAAGCGTGCATGTACAGTAAACATCCAGATATATCATGTGACCTTAAAAGCGCCACCTCCCACCACAAGAGTACTGTACCAAGAATGCAAGGAATGCAAAATGTGAAGACGGAAAGGTGGCTGAGATGGGAAGGCGCCTGTTGATTGTCATGACACGTGGCTTCAATATTTTTTTTGTTTTAAGTGGGGTCTGTGGCGTGTTGACATAACAGCAAGCGATACAAACTAGGACCAAAAATGGACTTTGGATCCTCTTACCTGACTCAGCAGCAAACAAATGCCTGCTGCCTGATTTAACAGGATGATTGGTGCAAGGAGATTTATTCATTTAAGTGCTTAACAGCCACTCAATAAAAGGTGAAAATGTGCTTTAATATGATAGCCTTTACTGTTGCATCAAATATGGCTGCATGTGCAAGCAAGGGTGCAAACTGCATGGATCTGCAGAGCACCCAACCGTTCGCAGAAAGAGTGCAGCCGTACACAAATATGGTTATAGTCGGAGGAGGGAATAAAATCCTTTGTTATGATTTGTCTCCCCGGAAGGCGAGAAGACATCATCATCTGCACGCAGAGCTTTAGGCCGCCAGCAGGTCAAAGCTGAGCCCTCAGGATACAGGTTTTTCCTGAATAACTGTTCACTGCAGAGGTTTACCCAAACAAAGCCAGCACATGTCTATAGACTGATAATGAAAGGAGCTGACTGAGGACCAGGAGCAGCTTTTTCTTTTTTAAAACTGCTGCTTTTGAGTTGGCAGCTCCTGCTTTGTTGGGAATTGGGAGTCAAACCGAGTCTGACTGGAGAGGTTCACCGCAATGATTCATGATTTGGCTTTAAATGGACATGTGATGCATAAATTAAGTCTGGTTAAATTTCAAGCAAAGCCGGCATAATTGATTTAACTGAAAGTCAACATGATGCTCTGCAAAGTATTATCTGCGAGGCACATTACTTTATTTCACTTTACCTCTTGTTTATGTAAATTAGGTGACGAGCAAGTTTCATGTGAGAAATATTGATTTACTATGAAGTCTAAGAATTAATAATACAATTGTTTGCATTTGCTCAGACGTATTATGGTTCTGCAATATAAAAAAAACACACAATCATAGTAAACAAATATGCATGGGAAATATCCTCTGAAACCAAAGCATGGAAATATAGGCTAATATTAATGAGGCTATGTAAATACAAAATAAACAACTTAACACTCATCTCTTCTAAGTGATAAAGGATAACTTAACGTTACTTTAAAAATATTCAAACTAATTTGCTCATGAAAATTAGACTCATAATTTAACAAACCAGGTGAAAGGTGACGTCAGCTACCGCAACAAGTTTCAATTAAGCGAACCTCGTCAAATTAAAGGAGCAAGATATATCACATATAAGTTATGAGTCTGACAAAGCCTGGTCGAAGAAACCGATAAAAAAGAAAGTCTGCTTCAATAAGTTGGTTTAAACTTCGGTTAACTTACATTGTTTCGAGGAGTAAACTTTAAAAATCGGGGTCCTGCAGACTTCAGCGGCTTTTTACTCCAAAACGCTTTCAGGACTTTCTCACAGGAGCTTCATGGTTTCATGGTCACCTTTCCCATTGAGTTTCTCTGAGAACTGAAGTTTTCCAGGCAAACTTCAGACATTTCTAACGACGTCAAGTTAAACAGACAGCAAGGGACGTGCCCAGAACAGTCGCCTTCAAAATAAAAGTCAAAATATTGAGAGTGCTTCACAACAGAGCTGAACTGAGGTACAACAGCTAAGTCTGCTTTCACTGAGTATTTCTTCTTTCTTTGTCCTGCTAGATTACGTTCCTTTCTATTAAAAGCCATAAATCCCAATCCCAAATCCCATTTGTTGATTTGAACAAGTTTTTATCTAGCCTACTGAAAAGTTTCTAGGAAAATACTGTCACTCCTTTTTCTCATAAACTTTGCTGATAGTAGGACACTACCATACCTTCACATTTGATAAAGGATTTTGACTTCTAGTGAGATTTTAGGAGGTAAAGAAAACTTAATACTCACCCTTTACTAATTAGAAACTATCAAATTTACCGATTTGTTTCTTTTGTTTGTGAAATACTGACTTCTTTCAAATGATTTCAACCAAATAAATAAATCCAGCAATATTAAAGAGCAATACTCTGTTGGTGCTGAGATTGAGCGAATGTCTTCCCCCTTTTTGGTTGAATTTAATCTAAGATTGTTAGAGGAAGAAATCATAATTTGTACTATTTTGAAAGTCCGTACCAGAAACAGTATTTGTTATCTTTCTCGCTTCACACTGCGCATGCGTTTGGCGACCGCGACAGTCCTGCAAGAAAGGTACAAACGTGAACTACTGCAAAGTCGGAGTTTTGAGCTTTTGAAAAAAAAAAAAAAAAGACATCAGGAAGAATCAGCACACAGAGGTAGACTGGCAGTTTTAAAACGTCTTCTGCATCCTCAAAAATTATTTCTTTCATATGCTAAACTCAAAATGAATTCGTTTTTGATTGTCAAAAAAAAAGCGTGTTTGATTGATTAATCAAGAGGGAACGCAGAGCCTGGAATCAGCTTTAAAACACTGAACTGCATTTTTCTATTCATTCCAACAGTTCAACATTGAGTGTGTTGTGATTTTTATACAACAGCTCTACAGGTGGCATTATATCCAGGAACAAACAGTGATATGTAACAACTAAAGACTGGAATTAGGAGTTAAACCTCTATTGGCTGACAAACTGGCTGTGAAAACTACAAATACAACCCAGAATAGATTCATAATTAACGTCTGTTCCAGTTTTTATAGCATCAACAAGAACAAGAATAGACCCTTGGCAAGGCTGCAAGCGAGGGCACCTCTCAACAGACCTTGCAGAGCTTTAATAAAGTCAATAAATTGACAGTACATCACCTCACGCCGAGTGCAATTTCCACATCTTTGTGAGGAAGGTCAAAATTAATTTCCTCTATAAGGAAGGAAAAAAAAAAAAAAACACCTGTTGCTTGTCTTCTGATAAATGTTTTTTTTTGTTCACACTCTCTTTTTGTTGTCCAACAGGCAGAGGTTGATGTTTGGGTTAAGACTCTTCAACCAGCAGGGGGAGTCAAAGATGTTCTCATGGACAACAGTGAAGCAGCTTTTGACTTTTTTCTTACAGTGCAACAAGTCCACATTTTTGCAGACATGATGTAACAGGTTGCCCATGAAGCAGAATAAATGCAGGGAATTTGCCTCCCTGCCTGAAAGTCTGGAGGAAACACAGACAAAGTGCTTGATGTTGATTGATTTTTTTTAACAGTTTATTTTTTAACAAAATGATTGACTCACTGAGAAATTGATTTACATTTCATAACATGTACGGTACGGTAGCCCTTCACACTCGATAAGCGTCATTCTCTTTCAGTTATATACTTCCTTGGCTGTGCTTGAAGATCAATATGGTCAATACTGATGCAGAGAGAGCAACCGGGACTGTCAGCCGAAGTATGACTCTACAGCTGGAGAGTATCTTTTATCAGAGTGTGTGGCTGTAGACGCATGGATCTGAATAAGAGGATCAGTCAGATGGATAAAGGCTATGCTCAATTTTCTTTAAATATGTGTTCCTAAATCCCAGAGAGGCTTGAAAAATAAACATTTATGGATGCACCTGATGTCAGTTTCCCCGGTTTCCACTGAGTTTGCAGTACCTACTGTTCGCTTCAGTTATGGTTGTGAAGGGAAGCGATACACAGACGGGATTTGCTTCACTTTTCTGAGTTTATGAAACAAAGCAGATGCAATTTCCTAACCCGTCAACACTTAATCCTTCGGTTCTCCCGCATAATTCAAAAGCCACAAGAATTAAGAAGCACTGTTTTTCTTTGAACAGCGACAATGTATTCCCTGTTTATTTATTTCATGCAACAACATAGTATATTCTCTAACACCAGCCTTTAGTGCTTCTGTGTGATTGCATCTGTGTCAGTGTGTCTGATGGCAATACTGAACTTGCTAACTGTTCCCACACATGACTCTCATTAGACAGATACCTCTGAGCCTTGGTCATGGGGGGAAGCATCCGTGTCCAATTCATCATATAGCAATGACAGAAGTGAAAGAGTAACTTCTAAAGCGTGCTTTTCTATCATAGCACTTAAAATCCTGACAGACGTCTGCGGATCATTGTACTTCTGACACATTACTCGAAGCATTCAAAGAGAAATTACGCTGGTAAAAGGCTCTTACTCTTAACCTGTCATTCTGGCCTCACTAAGTCTTTTCTCTATATAGAAGAAATCTCTGGATATGATTTCCCAAAGCATCCCATCATGCAGCACAGTGATTTTAGTGACCATGGCAACCGCGTTGCTTGGAAGTACCTATACAGCCCCATAACAGTTCTTAATTTCTTTGCATGTTGAGGAGGCCTGAAGCGTATCTAAGCCAGAGTGGTTGAATGGATGTCAAGTAGTTCTGCGGTAGGCTCAGGTCAAGAGCTGCTGGTGCACATTAATGGAGGTGGAGGCACTTAGGTTACAGAAATATCCAACAGTGCAAATAAAAAGTCAGAAATCATGAGTCACCTGCCAGTCCTAAAAGCTGCGCTGAATTTTCCTCATGGGGAATTTAAGATCTCAAAGTGAGCTTTTTTTCCCCCCTCCTGTAACTGCACTACGACTTTGAGTGCAACAACAGTCAAAAAATATCAAAAATTGTTAACAAAAATACTGAAAAAAACTTTTTTGTCTTTTCTTCAGATATATTGTTCTATTAATGTCAAATACACAGAAACATGCATAATATTAAGAGCACGACAAGCAGCAGTAACAGTGACAATAAACCATTTATTTGAAAAGAAATTAGTCTCTCTTGTCGTGAAATCATTCATTAAATTCAATGTCTTTCTTCTGTTATAAACAGCCTTTGTCAATCCCAATATATTTAAACGTAATAATAATGAAATATGCAAAAAAGGAAAAAATAGAGGATAGTAAAGAATAATAGAAAAAGAAAACACAAATTTAAACATGCACTGATTAATAACGTCTAAAAAAGACACATTTAAAATGTTATTGTCACAAATAATATTATTAGCACCCCTATAGCGCCCCCTGGTGGCCACACAGGAAGCCCATTTGAAAAACACTCGTTAGCGTCTTAGAAAGTGTGTCCTACACAAAGACACTAATTAGCACAAACATAAAGCACAACAGACCCCTGATGGGAATGTCATTAGTTCAGCAGGTGATTAACCACCAAAGTGTGGAAAAAATGAAAATGGGGATCAAGTTACTGCATGTCAGTCTCTGCATGAAGTATTTGTTTTGTTGGATATAGGTGCAGTAATTCAAGAGATTTACAAACACAAACATATCAGCCACTAGAGAAGAGTCCGGCTCTAAACAGTCTGAAGGTTTCTGCATTTGGGTACCAACAATAACAGTTAAATAAGTCACTATAACACGATGGTTGCTAGATATGATTACTAAAAGATATTCATATTATTCTAACAAAAGAAGTGAGAAGATCAGTTTTTACTGATATATGAAACAAATTCCAGCATAAAAAGCTTGAATTGGTTTGAGGAGAATCAACTGGCTGCTGAGATTGTTTATTCAGATGGTTCTTCGGCTCCCTGTTTGTGGAGATCACGATCCTTTCTGATTACAGTATTACTGATGACACACCTGATATGGTGATAATTAATGAGAAGAGAGCTCAGGTGGCCGGGTCTTACAGGGTCCTGAGCCCCATCACCCAGTGAGAGGTTTATATGCATGACCTAATGGGTGTGAAGTGGCCTTCATCACTTCACTGCAACACTGCATCGTTGCAGCTCACTTTTCTCCCCCACAGTCGTCATTATCATCTTCAAACCCGTGCAAATTCAACAACTGGCGATTGATTTGTTTGATGCTTATTTCTCTCTCTCTCTGCACGCGGCGTTCAGTACATGTTGTCTGAATGGACTCACTCTAGGAGCAAGTGGGATGTTCACCACTAATCACATGTGACAACTGATTTACATACTTTGACAAGACTCTAGCAACCGTCACCGCTGACCGCAGGCACCGACGTGGTGCGATTTCTATTCCCAGTCTGCAGGAAAGAGTCATTGAGGCCTGCGGGTCACACTGATAACACACGTTTAAGAGCGTGCTGTAACCTGAAGAGCGAAAAGGAACAAACTGCAAATAGCCTTGTCCAGCTCCTGACGTCCCATAATTATTCCCTGATTTGTCAGGAGGATAATGATATGGTTGTCCACTCACATGTGGACAGAGTAAATAAACTTCTCTCCTCACAAAATGTCCGAAAATTTCTACAACAGCAGTTTTGGGACACTCTGACAGATAGTAACACTTTATAGACAAAAAAAAAAAAACCCAAGAAGAAACACTTCACAGAATTATATATTTGTGCACAATTATAAAGAAAACACCGGAGATCGTACACATTAGAGAAAAGCACAATGCTCTTAAACTCCAAGCTTCCAGCTCTTAGAAAAATGCTTTAAAGATTTAAGTGGACCAAGCTCAATACAGATCATCCTGAACTCATCTTCAGGTTTTTCTTCTGAGATATAATTGTAATAAACTCTTTCTCAGACACAGAATGTACTGTACATTTTAAATGGATTCATCCTTTGCATATTTCTTTGAAGAGTGTGACGAGAAGTTATATACTAATGAGTGAAATTAGCAGAATGCCCCATTTAAGACTACTCCACATTATGGTTTTAATTTGTATTTTTTTTTTAGACCTGGAGCTTTTGGGGGGATTTCAGATAAATAAATGAGCTTGGAACTCTTTTTGCTGTGTATGTGTATGACACACTGCCCGTTTTTTAAATGTAAAATCGTATCATCATAAGACGTGCATAATGTAAAACAAAGATTCCAACATAAGTATTACATTAAACATAAATCATGTCACACAAGAGATAACAGATGTGTGTGGGAGGATCATGTTCATGATCCATTTGTTATATAATGTCTCGAATACGAAGTGGAATTATTGTATGTGTGGCATTAAACAGAGGCGCTGCTTCTCAACGGGCGAGGCAGGCAACTGCTGCTCGGGGGGGCCCCAGACCAGTAAGGGGCCCCCGAGGGCTGACAAACTTTAAACTTTAAACAGTGGCTCAAAATGTGCAAATTTGGCAAGGAGAGTAGGAAACCTCCCTAAGAGGGCCCCATCTCACCAACTCTCATTGTGCTGCTAAGCGTCGCAATATTCCTGTGAAAACCATAAGTTTGACAAAGTCACAGAAGAATGAAGAGGAATTATTCATATTATCTTCATCTTATAAAAAAAAGAATGTGGAAAAAATAAAGCAAGACACTGGATCTGGATTTGTAAGTTTATGACATCAGCAAAAGTGAGGAAAAAGTTTCCCCTGGAAATACTGATAATGGTAACTATAATTTTTTATAACATACAGATGATGAACGCTGGTTGGAAGGCCCCCTGTAAATGTTTGCCAAGGGCCCAACAGAGTCTAGAATCACCACTTATTACTCTATTGCACAGTGGTATGATAAATTAGGCCCGACTGGCGGTAAAGAAACACACGTTTTTCATTTAGTTTCCAATTTCTGACTAAGACTGGGATCCACTTGGTTATCACAGCATAAAGGCAGACCATGCTGGGATTAATGGTTCCCGTAAATGGAACCTCAGAAATGGAAGTTTTCTGAAAGCTTAGAGCTCACGATGTGTGTGACCTGTTTGCTGATGTTTTCGGAAATTGCAGCGGCACTGAATGGTAAGATTTGAGTATAGAGGGCTCATCTTTTATTCTGCCATTCTGCCCGCTGCATTATCCTGGAGCACCCTTCAGAGCATTGGTTGGACGAGGTGAAATTAGTCCCACTTGTTCTGCAAGGCTTTGTCCAACATCATAAACTTCTCCTTTCGAAGAGCAGAGACATGAAACGCTTTTCTCTTCTCCATCAGTATGCGCAGCATGTCTCATCTAAAGTAGATGTTTAAGTTGCAAAGACATTGACCTGAAGTGAAGTGATTGATTTTCTGAGAGTGCTTCTCTTGCCTGAAAGGCTGTTTAAGAGCTAATAGTGGTTTCTACAAAAGCCCTTCATCCATACATTGTATTCACTCCTTTTTTTTTTTCCCTGTGACTAGTTCATTTCAGTAGTTTTCTTGTTATCAGAGGTAACAAAGATGGATAATTGATGTCATTATCCAAAGAACTCAGAGCTTTCTCTCTCTAGATGATGGGAGAATTTTCTGTTGATCGAGAAAACAAAACAATAAGCTGGTCACTGTGATCGACCAGATGATGGCATGCCATGCTGCCCTTGCCGACACTGAGGTCCCTTAATTTGTGCCTTTGAAACTCTGGGGAAAAACAAATAAATCAGTCGAGATCTCAAAAAAACTACTGTAAATGCATATCCATACATGTGGGTGTCCCGCTTTGGAGGTTTGGGGAGGTGAAATGAAACTTCGAGGACCAAAATAAGGTTGATTGCATTTTTTAGAAGAAGTTAAATGTTCAACATCTTTTTTATTCTCACTACCTTCCAAAAAACGTGATTCGGAGCATGTTTCGCAGTCACTGACTAATTGGACGGTTTCCCGAGACAAAAGCATCTGTTCGCTTCGTCCCTGCCAGGTGGAGCGCAGCGAAAACCTAGCAACAGGCTGCAGCACACCGAGCTCCGTTTCTGCTCTCACATCACCGAGGAGCACACGACGACGAACACACATGTAAACACACACACACACGTACACGTAAACATCAGTTGCAGGTGTCAGTTGGTTGGACAGGACACACTGTGCCATGTGAGGAACATTAAATACTCAATCGACCTGAGCACATTCCAGCCTGTTTCTCATTCCAGCCCAAAATCCCAGATGAGCGTATTCTGGCAAGTGTGGATGTTGCTAAATTGACTCAATTTTCAATTTCAACGCGTGGGCTAAAGGAGCCGGGATACACTAATCATGTGTCATGACAAAGCGCACAGGCCAGTGATTCTTTCTGTTGAAGCGTTCAAAAACCCGCTCTGTTCCTTATCACCTGCACCTCGCTCTGAACAAAGAACAAAAAAAAAAAACAGAACCTGGACTGAGACTGATAAAAACATGTTGTGCGTTTGTTTCTCTTTGATAAACACAACACTGCAGGATTCAAGAAATGGGAGAGCATCTTGAGTTGTGCTTTGTTATGAAGGGGGGGGGGGACTCTCTGCTTATAGTCTTGTTTGCTTTTGTAAAGAGGCATCAAAATGTCTTATAATCAGCTCATACTCTTTAAGGTCAAATCTATTTTCAGGCAAATACCTACACTTGTCTTCAGCCGTATACAGTTAGCATACAGTTAGCATATTTCAGCATGCTAATTATCCTAAACAAAGATGTCATAGATTTGACCACCAATAGAGACATGGAATAATAGTTATAGTGAGGATGTTAGCATGATGATTTAAGCATTTAGCACCAAAAATAGCCTTGTAAAGCTACTAGCATAGCTGTAGACAATTCGCCTTGGCTAAAGGCTAATGCTAAAAATGCTTATTTTTTCAGCAGAAAGCTGATCAAATAAGAGCGTTACTCCCAAAGTGTCTTCTTATCACAGCAAGGTAATATTATTCTGTTATTATATGTGTCTTACTGACTTTGATCCTGTTTTGTCCGCACTCTATCAAGAGTGTAACTCAGTTCTCTGGTCAAGATTGCGTCCCTCTAACAGACTCACTCATGCTCCTCGTCCGCCTGGCGGGTCTTTACAATTACAGTAACACCTGGTGTTTTGTCTCGTCTACTGACAGTGCGTTGGCGTCCACTCTGTGGCGTCACAGAAAGTCACTCCATCCGAAGCTTTGTCCTGATTTGGCATCTAATAAAACTGTCTCTCTGTGTGTGAACAAGTTTGGTGATTCTAAGTTTAACTCACCTTGAGGGTAAGAACAGCGAGGTAAACAGAGCTACCGTCTCTGTGAGGAATAAACACTACTCAAAAGGTACATTTGTTCACTGCTGTTTCACACACACCTGTGTTCTATTTCTCCACATTTAGTACACTGGTACAAACATAATGTCCATGTCATCATAATGAGTGTATAATGGATCTGGATGAGACTCAAAACACTGGATGTCTCACAGCCTGAAGAATGTTGATGAGATACATGGCATCAATCAGTTGTCAATCATCCCAATTAAGATGTAAATGTTGATTTGCAAAGAAGTAATTGAAAGCTACATCGCTGTAATTGCAAAGTATTTATGGAATTCATAGTCAACTTTTAATTTGGTTCCTGAAAGAAGCTATAAGCTAGAAAGGTAATATGTATTTAAAAAAACGTTGTCTTAGAGGACAAAACTTTAAATCGAAAAAACGTGTGAAGGATCTTGTTACAGATGTGCTGGTGTGTGTGGGAGGCGGAGAGTTCACTCAGTGCGGTTTAAGCCTTCATGCACTTAATTGAATTTGCCTGATATGCTAGAAGTGGATGAAGTGATATCTCATGGACAAAGCAGATCAACTCGTCCTTTTTCTCCCCCGCTGACTGATGAGATGCGACGAGTTTCTGTCCTAAAGTTAATTATGTATTTATTGAGCCTTCACTCAGCTGTGTGTCTGACTACAGGAGATCACATTACTGCGCCATCCTGGATGATTTGTCCTTCTTCAAACGACACACTTCAATTCTGTGCATGTATGGGCTTGTACGTGTATGCTGGTGATCTCAAAGGCACTTTAAGGGGAATTCAATTTTTACACATTTTCGGCACGAGGAACGGCTCAAACTCAATCACTCAATCACCCACATGATAAATAAACATTGTCAGTAAAAGAACAGTCAGAAATATCGCACTATGTATGCAAATGGTCAGAACGTAGGGAATACAATATGTTAGTATAATTTAGCCACACCCTGGTTGGCCATTAGCAGAGAGACAACTGGCCATATTTCAAGTTTGATAACTGTGAGCTAACAGGTATTTTAAGGCTAATTTTTGCTCTACGTCCAACAGAAACTGATTGAGCCTTCTGACCGTATTCTGCTTCCATTTCCTTTGTTTTACTTCACATTTTCTGGAAGCTTACGGATACTAACAAAACGTTGCAATACCACCAGAAATATGTTGCGCTCCCCCTGCTGACTGGCTGCAGTATAGTTCATAAACCCTTCCACCGCCATGTTAACAGATGGGACATGGGTCAAATTAAAACACACATCAAATCATTTTTTTGTCAAACCCTTTTGGATTCTGTCTTGAGAGTCTGTTATTATCCTGATAAGTATTTTGGTTTTTACAAGTTTTCTAATGCATAAAAGAGCAGATGCTCCTTGGTGCGTCTGCTCCAAATTGGCACAAGAATCTGTTCTGCTGTGGGCCGTACCGACCAGAGGGGTATTTTTGCAGGTGTTGCAACTTCACTTTTTTTTACAACTAAAAAAGGAGATGTGTTGTCCATATTAATACAGTCAATGGTGTAAATGGTAAACCTTGAAAGGTAGTTTAAAGCGGTCCGAGCACAAGAAATGCGCTGTCCATTTAACATTTGCAGTGAAAATAGGAGACTGGTTGACTCTTAAGTCTAATCTTCAGACACTTAAATACTGTATAATCTTTTCATTCCTATACTGAGTAATCGTATCTCCACAATTTCCCATCCCCCAGTATGAAAGCCCATGTTCACTCTGTGTAATTTGGTAGCATTTGATGTTTACACATCTCGTAAGTGAGAAAACCAAGCAAGCGACTCACAAAAGGCCCATTTTGAGTATCAAGTGTTGACACTTTATGCTGTAAAATCCCCAGATATAAACAATTTGTTAGGTGTGGGTGTTCCTCTGAGTGCCTGCTTTAGTGATCCGGCTCCAAATCTCCTGCAGGCTTAGCTCTCTCTGAATGACTGCGGGATAAACCCATGTGTACAGTAAACAACGCCCCCGCCTTCCATTGAGAAATTACATCATTTCTTAGGGGATATAGAGCTAATATTAGCTGCGACAGTATGAAATATGTATCGTCTTATACTGATTCCTATATTCAATACCAAAGCACTATCACCAAGCGCAGAAAGGTGGAACAGCTTAGCCATTTTTCCAGCTTTTTTCATATATCAGAGCCTTGACAGTGAACAACATGTAATGCTTCTCTTACTACAAAACTCAGTGAATTTGACATTGGGCATGGATTTAAGGATTTTTTTATGATTTCTCTATCTTTCTCTATGTAACATTCTTTGCAGAAAAATGTAATGTATTGGCAAATACGCTGGTTTTCTTTCTGGCTAAGGGTTAGCTGTAAGTTTGGTATAACTGTCAGGTAGGCGGTTAGCTTAGCATGTAGCAGAGAAATGGACGTTTGAGCTAAATACAAACAACAGGGTAAGATTTTATTAACTATATCAGCATGATAAGTGTGTCGTATAAAGATATACCGTAGATATGAGTAACACGGTTAACAAGCCTTCAACAGTATGCACACTGGATTCATCAACCGTTCATGTAATCTGATGCTGTTTAGGGTTTATAATAAACATTACAAGACCTTACAGATTGGGGCTTCGACAAACACTGCCGCTGCTGCTGATTAGAATTCTGATGCGAGAGTATTTCGAAGCCACACGAGACAAACAGTGCTGGAGGAGGCCAAACTCATCTGTGCCCAGACCGCAAGTGCATCACTCAAAACTGTCAGATCATCATGCTGCTGGGAACAGTCTGGAGAATTATGCCAAACACAGAGAAGCTGTACCAACAAGCGGAAACGAACACACTGGAATATGAGAGAAACACATCAGAAAATGTAATAAACAGCTGATTAAAGCCCCCTTTATATAATGAACCTGGATATACACGTTTGCATTGTAACATTATACCTGTCAGCTTTTCTTCACCCACTCTTTTGATTACGTTACTTGTGTTTTCCTCACCGGGAACAATTGTATTTTTCCTCCCCAAAAGTGTGTAGCAATAAATCTGTGAAATTTCTTTCTTTCCCGTTTTTGATGACAGGATGAGCGAACAGCCAGATGTCCTCAGGAAGACTCCGCAGGTGGTCTTGGATCGGCGCCAAGCATGAGCTTCTCAAACTGCACAACAGAGTCGTTTAAGAGCCACACCACAACAAGACAAACAAAGTTACAAAATCCCTCTAGACAGATGAGGTTGTGCACTGAAGGACAGTTTGGAAAGGTTGCACAGAGTGGGATAGCTTCTTTGTATCAAAAGGGTCAGATATTTTCAGGGGATGTCAATCTTATCTATTCCCTGCATACCCACTTAAAACAACTATAGGTGAATACATGAATAATTTGGTAAACTTTACCTTTCTTTGCAGTGAGTTTTTTTGACAGCCTGACTGGATTGGAAGCTCAAATCCTGCCATAGTTACAATAACTGCTCACATTTGACCTCTGGAGACGCATTCAGACATATTTCAAGTTAAAACTACATATTTGATTATCTTTAAGCTACTGCTAGTTAACAGCGAGCATAGAGCTCTGAGCTAACATTACAATGTGATAGTTTTACACAATTGGATAGACAAGTTGCAACTTTCTATTTGCCTGCTCCACTTTTTTTATAAAATGTGTGCTCAAACAGGCCGTTGGGAGATTTTCCCTTTGTGACATCACAAAGGGCAGTACACTCCCATAGCTGGTGTTTGTTCTTTCCTCTGAATCCGCCTTCTCACTGTAAACAAAGGGGCTTATAGCGAGAAAGCGTGAGCCGCCAAACCCCTTCAAGACGGTTGTGGTCAGACACAACTCATTTGCATATTTAAAGGTACAGACACAGAAACAGCCTGTTCTGAGCAGGGCTGAAATAGAGGGGTTTATAGGCATGATCAAATACAGGATCAGAGTGGATTTTTGGCAAGACACTTCACAGACATGTTTTGGGGAGTCTTATTTAAACATGTTGAAAAGGGGTACAATATGTGACCTTTGGACAATTGTATGTTCATACTGTATACTGTAAAACTATCAAAAGGTAATCCTAGCTTGGTAGTTAGCAGCCGTAAATTGTACTGCCATGTTCTAGATTGAGACGACCTATGACGCTGAGTCCAGAAAATGTGGTAGAGAATTAATATTTTGAGCATAATTTTTTGTCTGTGAGAGAAACATGATTTGCGACCAGTCGTCTTGTGTTACTTAAAAATAAACACAAACCCTGGGACTCCAGCCAACACTGGTCAAAACAGAAAAGGTCAGCCATCGTCTAGACGAATTGCTCCTGCTCCAGTAAGCTTGACTGCTGTGTTAAGACAGACCACTCCTGCAGATGTTTTCTGGTTGGACAGCGTTTATTTTACAAAAGAAGTGTTTCTTTTTGACTGCATGACATACTTCTTTCAACCATCCAAAGAGGACTAGAGCGGTTAATAAAAGAGCAAGTAGTTCTGGGTAATTCTCAATTTGAATGGCCACCTGCTACACTGGATGGATTTTATTCTGAAAGGTTTTATAACAATGTTCAGATTGTGACTGTGCACAGAATGTTCTTTCAGTCACAGTTGAGCTCTGAGTCATCAACTAAGCTTCAAGAATTAAATCAAGAGTATTGTTTAGGGAGTTAATTTCCAACGTTGTTTGACATTATGCCTGTGTTTCTGCAGCTCCTGTTTCTTTACCGTCTGACAGCAGTTTCGATCAGTAGCTTCTCTTTTCAGTGACATCTTATAAGAAATAATTACCGGTACTGGTACCTCTGAAAAGTGAGTAAAAGTGTAGTACATTTTTTGGGATACCCAGAATATGGGATTCAGGATATTGTGAAAGGAAGGAAATCAAATCAACAAAACAATATACTAAAGTTAATGAATTCTTTTTTTTTTCTGTGTTTTTATACAAGCTCTGGGTGAACTGACTGCTTTTAGTGTTAACTGTTGAGCTGTTAAGCATTTTTTTTTTTTTATAATTCAAACTAATACATAAGGATTTGCTCTGTAGCGCTGCCTGGATGCTGATACATAGAGTCATAATATAATGATGCTGTAGTATTAAGAGATGAAGGTTGAGCCACTGCTTCATGTCTTCCTTCCATTATATATCAATAGCTGCAGAAGCATTTGACACATAGTCCGCGGGTCACAAACACTTTCTCACTGAAATGCTTTCAAGCGTTGGCCTCTGGTTTGACTGCGTCACTTCTGTGGCAGCCTGTCAATGCTGTTGAAGGTTGTCCCTTTGGCTTTTCCTTTTAATAGCAGCTTCAGCACTGAGGCAGCAGATATACCCAAACAAGAGTTCACATTTCATACACAACATGTCAAAAAGTCATCTAGTGTAGAAACATTTGTTGCACTATGGAAGAAGCTGCCACTGCTAAGACTAATATTTACTATTCAATGTGAAAATGCAAACCGTGTAAAATTATTTTGACAGGAAAATATGAATTCTCAAGTATGACTTGACGTAAGCTTGGTGCAACAATTCCAACATTTCAAGAGAAAAATAATGTTCTTTTTGGAGAAATACTATCACATCCAGTCTCTGTCAGGTCTCTTTCTCAGCCTCTATGTGTTTCTGAAACAAGGGAGTCCTGAATTAAAAGCAACACCCTGTACTCTGATTCCAGAGACATTCAGCAGACACCTTTAAAGTTCAGCTCTAACGTGCCATTTGCTGATGTCTGACACATATGCACCTGGTGTCAGTGAGTTACCCAAACACACACAGAAGTGAAGAGAGACTCGTCGCCCAGCCAGATTCGATTTGCAGAATGTTCTGAATTCTGGGCCACCACGCTTCAGTCTGAGCTCCACCTCAAAGGATTTCAGTACAACCTATTCAGCTTCCTGTCCTTTATTCGTCTTCGTTTGAACTACCCGTCACTTTCTGTATTTCATCTCCTCTATATCTCCTCTATATTTTAAGAGACACACATGTATCACCAATATAAGTACTGTGCACGAACGATAATGCATGAATGTGAATAATTTGACAACCATAACCTCCTATTGGCTCCTAAATACTAATAGCTCTTGTTTTCTTTTTATACAGACGTTTTTTAGTTTTATACTTTTCTCATTCTCTGCCTGCATTTCCAATAGTTCAACTAACATCACAAGACAAACCAGTCTTAGCTGACATCTTAAACTACTATTGAAAAGTCATACATGAACATATGGTGAGATATTTATCAACAACATATGACAAGAGTATGATGTCTTATGTGGGATGTATTTGATATCTGCAATATTATTGGTAATGTTTAAAACAGTGATACTCAACCCGAGGCTCTCGAGCCACATGTGGCTCATTTGGGACTAGTTGCGGCTCTTTTAGGTCCTACTTGGAAAAAAAAAAATCCAAAGTAATTATTTAAAAAAAGGGAAACATTGTCAGCAGAAATTATTCTTTGCTTTCTTTCCAACACATATTTTAGGAAAATAGAGGTTTTTTGATCGTGGCTCTTGCAGATATTTCTTTTTTGGTCAATGTGGCTCTTAAGTCTAACGAGGCTGAGAACCACTGGTTTAAAATGTCACTCTTTTAGGTTCTTTTAGAGCAAGATATTGAGGCGGATTCTCCTTGAGATGCTCATGTCTCATACTTAGTGTAATTGCAGGTCTTCCCTCTTCTAATCCTTCAATGTGCACACATTAATTGATTTACTTTGCTCATGCGTGCAGCAAAATACAGGACATAAATATAGCTTCATAAAAGCTGCAGGATGTCTCTGACATGCCGACATAGATCTGTACGACTCACTTCCATTAATGGGATTCAGCATGTACTCACTCGTAATTTCAGATTGCTTTCAGTTGGCCTCTAACCTCCATAGTGTAACAGCTTAGTGCTTCCCAAGCGAATAGTAATCTCTGTTGCTTCCTCATTAGCAATGATACTTAAAGGAGACGTTTGAAGAGCAGGGTTGTTGTTATAAACAGCTGTTCTTGTTGGCTGACATTGATATCTGTGAGGAAGGAGAGGGGAGGTATTAGAGCAGGACTTGGCTCATTGTTTACCCTCAGCCTCACTCTGAGCGCAGCACATACACCGAGATTAGTCTGAGAAGGGTTGGTGTGTCCATCAAACTGCAGTGCTCTCGGGTCTGATGAAAGGTTTGTCTGGTGCAGTCTGTGATAGATTTCAGGAGGACAAAATGGGAAGTAAGCAGACATCCAGTAATAGTGTTGTCACTCTGTTCAGACCTGTTGACAGAACGGGGTGTTCTGCTAAAAAAGTTCAGCTGGCAGGACTCTGCAAAGGCCACTCTTGTCTTCAAATTTAAATGAAGTTGAGGGTATTCGTATCTTCATTTAATTTATACTTGTACTGCACTACATTTCAGAAGAAACAATTTTTACTTTTTCTCTGACTGACTCTGTCAACTGAGCCACGGCCGCCGTAAGAGACAACATGCTAACGTTTCAATAATATTTCCAACAAATGAAGAGAAACAAGAACGAGGAAATAACAGTTTTTGTACAAGATCTTCATCGCTGTAATCAGCAGACAGTCCAGCCAAAAGTCAGTTGGCTAGATTCTTAGAAGTTGACAAATGAAAAAACGAAAAATCTGTTAACATAAAAAAAAAGTTTTTTAAACAACTTTTTGAATTTGAAACCCACTTCTTGTGTGCTTGACATCAAAATGAATTGGGAAAAGACTGATGTAATGTAGTGGTAATAATAGCTTTTGGGGGGCTCTTAATTTGCCTTAAGAATTTGTTTACACAGTTTCCAGATTCAAAGTGGTGAGCAGAGAAGATAAAAAACAGTCATTTCACCAAAATAAATGAATTAAGCTGAGCACACTGCACTTGGGTATAATGAAGACTTGTCTACCCAGTGAACAATTGTGATTATGAGCAGAGAAAAAATCCTTTCAGAGATGCGGTTCACTCCCCGTCTGCATGGCCAATTTTGTCACGGCCAAATGGTCTGTCAGCAGTGATGTGAATGTTCCCGACAAAAGTACAAGAATGTTTAAACATTTCACTCCCAGACAGAGAAGAAAATCAAGTGTATTGAACACTTTTGCATGTGACTCATGCAGCTTTAAATGGAAATGATTCATGGATTCATGAATTTACAGTACTTGAAATGCATCGAACATTTCCTGCTCAGCTACCCACAGCTTTGAACCTGTGATCGTGCTATTATGATTTTTTTTTTTTTTTGTTCTGTGATCATAAGAGGTACGTGGGTTTTAAATGCTGTAATATATTAGGTATAAATATGATTCATGGGAATAAAAATAAGTGTGAATCATGTTCGTATGTCACGCAACATTATCGTGCTCAGGGGACATTTGAAACACTTCAAAGCTAAAATATATAATCACTGTTCAATGTTTCAGACTTTGTGTCTAAGAAAAATTGTCCTAATTCAATGTCAATTAAATTGGAAAAAATGTAGAATGGAAACACTGAAATATTTTAGAAGATGTCTGTCAACAAAAAAATGACTCTGAGGTAATGTGCGCGTGTGAATTTTGAAAACAAAAACAATTGTGGAATCAGACAAAACAGAGATTGACAACGCCATTTAGACGAGTACAGACAAAATGAATAGTTTTAGACAATCAGCCTCAGCTGTGATGCTTCCAGCGGATCTTCTGACAGCGAACGCCGCCTGAATGACAATACTCACATTATTCTTGATTTATGAGCATGAACTTGACGTTAAGAGAATGGAGCGCAAAGCATCTAATCAGAGAAGCCATCAAGAGAGACAGCCGGGACCGCTGCTCTGCTAATGGATGGGTTTTCTGGCAGTGTTGAAATTAACAGTACATTATTCCCATCGGAGTTGTTGGCAGTTACATGAATCAATGCTTTTTGTTCTTCACAACATGCTCAACAAGTGATGAAACACACGGTCTAATTGTCTTTCGAGAGCTGAAATTTGACCTTTACAACTGTCTGTGAATTCTACAGATATTATCAATATGAGAACAAAAAAACTTGTATTCATGCTAAAATGTAACTCAGTTATGTGCTTCTGTTTTCTTATGATTTAGTATTACTGATCATTATTTCTGATTATTTTTGGGTATTTCTAGTCTATAGAGATTCATGTCATCATCATCCCCTAAATATGGCTGTCTCCACCAAATATTTCCACTTCAGGGCCATATGAAAGCCCAACCAGTTTTGTGGATATAAATGTATTTTGTCTGTCATGTTACATCTCACAGTGAACATGCCCTCAGTGATTTTTGACACTCATACAAGGAGAACGACTGGATTTCCTTAGTGACTTTCCAGCGTCTTTTCATCCCCCTCGGTTTCAAGTGGCCCCATATCTCTGACCCTGTCACTACCGATTGCAAGCATTTGCAATTATGGCTTGTTTACTTCTGTCATTCCCTTCAGCTGCAGGAAGACGCTTACGTAACACAACATACGAGGCATGATCCTCACTGCCGCCGCCTCGCAGAGAGAAATCAATTTTTGCCCCATCAGTTCTTGCCTTGCCCTTTACGACAGCTTGATCGTCTGTCTTTCTTCGTGCTCTGGCTTGTGTTCTGTGTACTTCCTGTCTGTACGGATAAACAGTGGGAATCCATTACTTGGTGCGGCATCCACTGTGCCTCAATATCAGTAATAAGGGAACGTGATTCCAAGAAATGATCTATATTCACATTTTTATTCCAAATCAAGTATAGGTACCTTGTAAAAAATCTGCAATGTCTGTGTATGTCTGTAAGGTGTTTGCATAAATCTTGCAAATATATCAAAAAATTATTTTCAGGGCAATCTAAGAGAAGGGCACATTCAAAATCCTGCCAAATACATGTCCTTCTGCTTTCAGTGAAACTCTCAAATGGACAAATGAGATGAACACATGACATGAACGTGAACCCTGCTTGCTTGGCTGCACAAGGGGGGCGGGAAATCTATTAACCTTTAAGACAGCAGGAGAACTACTGAGCTAGCCGGGAGGGAAGTGAACGCATCTGTATTTAAAGGTTACATTTTAAAGTGGAGATGTGGAGTAATGAAGCACAGACATACGAGAGTGGACAGGGGCTCTAGGAACCTATACAAACAAATTACTGTATGCATTCTCGCAAATGGATGTTTGAAGCAGTTATTTAGAAGCAGCTTGCAACCCTTTATCGTTCCACTTACAATGCTTTTTTTCATCACTCTTTAAAAGTGACATTCACATCAAATGCAGCATTGATAGAAGTATTGACCATATACTTATGGTGGTCATTTGTCTCTGTTGCGTGGAAGCTCACATTCTGTTATAATGATGAACTACTGTGATTTTGGTTAAAAGTCAAAGTTGTAAGTAAATATAAATTAAGGTATCTGACAAATCATTTCAATGTTTCTGGATTGATCTGCAACTGGAAAGAAAAAAAATGGCAATAATTTAGCTAAGTTGAGAAAACAAGCAAAGGGCAACCTCCAGTGTTAAAAACAAGTGAAGCCAATGCGGAAGTGCAAAAAACTGCAGTTCCTCTAGTGTCCACTTGAGGCTGGCTCCAAAAGACCCCAAAGTCCCATACACACCCCATATTAAAAAGTCAGTTTGACAGCAAACATTTAAAATCTTCACAGTCTGGTTTAAATTAGATTTTCTACATTTATTCATGTTCCAGTACTCACATTGTTTCACTTCCAGGGACATTTCCCCTCACTTTCCTCTATACTTTATCTTTGTAATTATTTTGTTTATAATTATCTCTTACAAGGCATTTGTTTCACATTTGTTTTTATAGTATAGAGGCTACTGCTTTTCCTGAAATAAATAGTGCCTCAACTAATGTCAGAAGAAGTTAATTTATTTTTATGAAATTGGACATTCTTAGCTCCAGGGGAGATAAGCAGTGGGGCAACATCAAACAGCGAAGGACACAAATTCAATAAGTAGGGCAGTTCTAGTTATTACAGTAACAACATTGAGAACGAGATGAGATAAATCACAAAACGGGAGTTTTCAACACTTAACCAATCCAATAACCAATTTTGAGCAGAAGACAAGAAAATTGAAAATGTTGTCAGATAAGACTCGTAAAATAGATTGTGAAAAAGATGAAATCTTATGAGCATTTCAATTCTTTCCTCAGTGGTTTTAAAGGTTCGACGATTTCGTTTTTTTATGAAGGATTGTCAGGAATACAAAAAAAATGTGATTATTGACATTTAATTACTGACACTAGATGCAGCAGCTGCAGCAGAAGTTCTAGCAAAAATGAATCCCCCCAAAGAAGACGTTTACATTTGATTGTCAAAACCAAATGCCCACCTCTTTGTGTTTCATAAATAATCATAAGAAGGCTGTGATGCAAAGATTTAGCACAGTGGATCCAAAATCCCAGGTGCCACTCATATAACTAGGATGGGTTAAAACGATGCTTAGACAGCTTTCCCGGAGAAATTGACCTCTTATAAATGCTTCCCTTGGGAAAAAGATTGGAGAGAATTCTGTGCAGGACCTCAGTTTTTAATAATCTCTGGATAAACCACGTCTTAAAACTCACCTCATTTGCAGCACTATAAAACATCGAATTTATGTATTTATTCAGTTTGACTTGACATTTTTCATCCATAATAAACATCTCTTATATGAACTTTATGATGCCATTCATGCATATAAATGCATGAATGGCATTTCACTAAGTACTTTGGGCATACTGTCTCTCTGCATTCACTTACAGTATGTTGGATGTGCATATGGGCTTACATTGGAGTTTTTTTGAAAGCTTATTTCATCTCATTAAACAATGAAGAGAACCATGTGCATCTGAATGAGATGCAGTAAGTTGTGACAACTAGCTATTTGAGGATACAGAACAAACTTGAAGGCGGATTGGTTGCACACTAGAATAACTAGAATTTGCTTTATTAATTGTTATAGTACTAGTTTTACTGAAATAACACTACAGAAAAAGCAAACCCTCAACCCCTACCCTCAGTCCCAGAACCTCCAGTCCTTGAATATCAATCAATCAATCAATCAATCAATCAATCAATTTTTATTTGTATAGCGTCAACTCATAACAAGTGTTATCTCGAGACACTTTACAAAAAGCAGGTAAAAGACCTTACTTATTGCTATGTTACAAAGATCCGGCCTATCCATCATGAGCACTTTAGCAAAGCAGCAAAAGTTACAGTGGTAAGAAAAAACTGCCTTATTAAAAGGCAGAAATCTTCGGCCGGATCCCCGGCTCATGACGAAACAGTCTTCACAGGTCTGTTCTGGCAGGCCGTCAACCAACGATCTCGAGGAGCCTAAGAGAGCTCAATAGCTCCCAGGAAAGTAGGTGGTTAGTGACTGAGATTTACAGATAGATACATGCAGTAATATGATGTACTGTATATGCAGAGAGAGAGAGAGAGAGAGAGAGAGAGAGAGAGAGAGAGAGAGAGGAGCTCAAGGTGCCAGTTCAACCCAGTAGTCTAAGCCTATAGCAGCATAACTAAGAGCTGGTCTACACCAGCACCAGCCCTAACTATAAGATTTATCAAAAAGGAAAGTTTTAAGTCTATTCTTAAAAATACAGACTGTGTCTGCCTCCCGGACCCCGGCTGGAAGGAATACTGCTCTGCTCACCTTCAGTATTATTAACTTTCCTTTAACAGGTTGACCTTGATTTAACGTGGCCACCATATCAGCAGGTTTACACATATGAAGCACAAACAAAGCCAAACTTTTCTAATCAGGACAAAAGCAATTGACCGCATACAACAGTGTAAAACATACCATTTGGCTATAAGACTATAAATCAAGCCGACATTTTGATTTCTACAACTTAATACTTATCTGACATAAACTTAAATTTAAAGTCTCGCACACTGTCTAACTGGCAAACAATTATTTATTGGCAATGTTTCATTACTAGCTTATCAGATGACAGAAATTATTAAATAAAACAGAACAACATAAATGTGGCAAAACGTTTTTTTTTGTAGTAAATCAAATAAGGGAACAGTCAGAGAGTTGTTGGAGCCTTGAGGCATCCCCTACAGTACTTTTCTATCAAAAGAATCTGAGTATCTAAGTAGCTGAGACCGCCAGACCCACACAAAAAAAGTGATACACTGCTGTCAAAAGTCATCATCGATCTTAAGATGAACTGTTTTATTAGATTCTTAACCATTGATGAATGTTTCTTTTGGCCTAAACACTCTAGTTCTTACCAAAATAACTATTTATAATCATCCTACAAGTGTGTTATCATGATTTAAGGTAATATGTGCAAATATAATTTTGTAGGAACAAACAAAGCCTCACGCCCCTCCTGAGCTCTTTGGCGCAGATGTCCGGCTCCCAGGTTGTGAACCCATGTGGAAGAGCATCCAAATATTGATATGCAAAGCCTGCTGCGACCTTGGGATTTATAGATGCTACACGATTTCATTAACCTTGTCAGCACAGTGAGTCTCAGCCAGAGTCACATTGACTAAAAAAGAGCAAACCCATCAAGGAGAGGAGAGCCTAGAGGAGCAGACAGCTACATGTTTGTAATAACCCACCGGTGTGTCTGAAACCAGAGCAACTTTATTGAATTAATCAGGGTGAATTAAAGAAAATGGTTCGAATGGAAACCAATTCTGGAAACAAATGAATTTGATTCTGATGATTCTTCCACGAGATGTCTGACTGTGTAAATCTTGTAAAAAAATCTGGCAGAAACTATCCAGTTCTATCTATAGTATGTGATGTACATTATAATATGATAATGCTGTGCATATGGTCCAGTTGGAGGGCAGAAATCAAAGGCATTGTCATTGAGAATGGTTAATGAGGAGAGTAAGTGTCTGCTGATTCCAGCCCAAGGCCATAGTAAAATATTTAATGAGACAGTTTATAGATGGCTCTCCATTCCTTCCTGACATAAAGGAGCGATCTCTCGCACATGCCCGCATGGATCTCAATGGTACTTTTTTCACTTAAATGGCATTTCATCCATTTTATGACATGATGAGTGTAGCCGTGTGTAAAGCTGCTTGGATTACCCTGCTGCATTCGGGAAAGCAGTCACAAAGGCCATTTTGAATCTATCATAATTGATAGTTGTTAATACCACCCAGAAAGGCTTCAGACTGTCTGGGTGAGGAGCACATTGCTGAATTGAGGCAAATTCAAAGAAAGGCTTCAGTCAGGGTCGCTGGTCAAACATGCTTGACAAATGTTGTCTGTCATGTGCGCCCTGCAGCCGTCGCATAACTAAAACAATGGATTCAGAGAAAGCAGGTAGAGTATAAGTGGTGTGGAAAAGACAGAGATTCAGCGCAGAATTTAGTTGAGTATAAAAAGCCTCAAGCAATAGTAAGGAAAAAATAAAAAGAGCAAAAAGGTCATATTGCAGAGGTAAGGTAATGATATGGAAGGAAGGTGTGTTAATACAATTAGAAAATATAGGTTTGGGTGGTACATTATACAGCTCCATAAATATGTCTTATTTGGAAGGAAAGTTTGTGCGAAGAAAACATTTTCAGGAAAGTATCGAGTTGAAAATGGAGCACCTCAAGGTAGTGTAATTAGTCCTCTGTTATTCTCAATAATGATGAACAATATAAAGGAATTAGTCTACATATTGAGATATCAATTTTTGCAGAGGATGAGGCAATCTAGAAAAGAGGAATAAATTAGACTATACTATAAAGAAAGTCCAGTAAGGACATCTTCAATAGCTTCTAAGTTGGATCCCCACAATGAAGATCCCAGAGGGACGCATTATTTTCAACAATTTTTCAACATTTTCCACACCCATGCAGCACTCCATGCAGCTGCTTTTAGTTTGACTTTTTACTCAAACTTTTTAATTTAATGGCCTGGTAGAGCTGCTCTCAAAAGTCCAATGGATGGTGATCACACTTGAAGGTGTGGGGGCTAGACTTATATTCACACCCACCAAGATTGACCTTAATGTATTGTTCCTTTTCTATCTTTACATGTAAGAAACTATACATGAAAGGTAACACCAGGTTACTGTGATTAACTTTCCATGGTCAGTTTCTATGAAACAGAACTTTGCTTCATAAATTGGAAAAAGACTGTAGCAAGGTGTAAGGTGAGAGTGACTACCCTAACATTGAAAAGAAAAACCAACCCCAACCAAGGACAACAAAATAATAATAAGTTATTCTTCAAACTGTAATAGAGTTTAAAAAAAACAAGAAAAGCTATTATAACCTTTGTAGTTCAAATACAGTTATGATCATGACTTGTGATTTTGTTCAGTTAATGGATTTTTTATGTTTTTTTTATTGAATGCTTTTTAACATAATTTCAGTGACCTTAAGTTCCAGCTTTTACAGGCGACATAACTGTGAACTAAAGCATGGATTAAACTGAATATAAAACATAGTCGGGATGACACCCATTGCTTACTGAAGGGGAATTTTGATAAAGACATGAGTTCTTCTTTTTGGCGAAGTCAGTCTCACAATTGGCCGAAGTGAAAGTCGATTCATTAGGCGAACTCCATGCAGCCTCTATATTTTCAGCACTTGCTGATTCTTCATCTTCCTCAAACCCTCACACAGTCGGCAAAAGGACATACTTGATGAAACCAGCCTCGCACCATGCCTCTGGCTTGGACCTCTTGCAGGCAGGAGATGATCTTATCTCGCCTTGTGCACCCTCTGTTTGGGTGAGCCGCAGCGATAACGTGCCTTTAGGGAGAAGCGCCTCATCAGCACATCACCTGGGACAAAAGGCCGATGCCGAAATAGAGGATAACACTGTTGTGTAATCTAAGCTAACAGAGATGCTGCTTCAGTCTAGGCCTATCTCCTTTTTATCAGATCCAGTTATCAGGCTCTGGTTAATGGTTTTAGGCGAATGGATTGGGTGAGGATGTAAAGGCCGGTGTTCTGAGATGTCAGGCTTCTTGTAATTTCAGGCGCTAAGTAAAGGTTTGTTTGGAGAGACAGGAATAGCAAGAACAGCAAGGTTGTTCTGCGTGGTACTGTTCAAATATTTCTGCTGGTTTGAAAAGACTCTGAAAGAACAAACTCCAATTGTATTTGTTCTTACAGGTGTTAGCCATGCTCCATTACAGCTGTCAGATTGTAAGGGAATCAGCAGTTTATTTGTTGGATGAACCGGTGTACTTCCAGGTGCTGTACTCCAGACTTTTGGTATTAGAGGTGGGAAAAAGGAAAACAGAGCTTCCATCAATCAACCGCATCAAGGTTGTCACTCTTTCTGAGATTTTCTTTTTCGCATGATGTGGTGTCCATCACAGCAGGATGCTTCTCTGCTCTCTGCACAACAGAAGTTGCATAACACCACGCCCTTCCTCTCTTATGTAACCTCAGTGGAGCATCTCAGCCTTGCCCTTTTTTTTTTTTTTTTTTAATAACCTCACTCTTCATGTTGTGTCTGAAAATCTGGGGAAAGAAACAGGAACTTAGATGCTGAGGAATCAGGAGAGTCCTTCAAAGGAAGCTTCATTCATGGATGTGTTTTTGTGCGTAGGCGAGGGATTAAGAGTAGGTCAGTGTTCACGCAGTGTGGATGAACAATGAAAAGCGATCATCTCAGGCTCTGCAGTCATGTTTGTTTGGGTGCCTGTTTGTTGATTTCTCTATAATGTACCCCAGGATTCTAGTAGAGATGAACGATTCCAGCTTTGTGCGTTAATGTTGAACTCATGACGTAATGTTTTAGACATCCATGCACACACAAGACGCCAGCAAAAACAACGGGAACATCAATTACACTCTTTCGGCTGACGTAAGGCTATTACACCATTCGTCTTAGCTCGTAATCCCTTATTCTCCAAAGGATCACACAGCGAGTTCGTTGAGTTGGAAGAATTGCACACACCTCATCCCTCTAATATCCACAACCTGCACCATGAGATATGAACTCTCTAAATTGTGTTTAATTATAGCTTTGTGAGAAGTGGGGAGAGACTCTCCAGGACAAACCAGGTATCAATCCAACAAGCAGGTAACCATGACAACGGCTCAATCAAACAGAATTGAATTGCGGATGTCTGCACAAGGAGTATTATATGGTCGGGGAGAAGGGGAAATGATCAGATTCACTGGTTTTGCCTCGCGTGAACAGAAAAAATGAAGTTCACTTACGCAACAGCTGAAGAGGAAGAAACCTTTTCATAAACTCTATGAATTAATTTTTCATGTTACACAATATTCAAATGCCGATCTTGTTTTCTCAGGAGCCATATTTGCAGAGAGCAATGGGTGAGAGAATAGCAGGAGGTGATATGAAAACCGAATCATCACAGCGGAGAAGAAAAGGAAATACAAATCAAATGCCATGAATTATACAGTGATATGTTTCAGACCGTCTCCTGGCAGGAGAGTCACAGCGATATTGATTTGTTAATCTGAAAGAGAATACATTAGATGCAGAGCACACACGCAGGTCTAGGTGTCACACAAATTATTATCCTCTCTCTTGTTGGACACAGCTTTAACTTGACCACTTTTGACTGAATATCTTGGGTAGAAAGTGCTCAAAATCTTCATTTTTCTCTTTAAAAAAGAAATCTGGACGCTTCAGCCAACACACGGCTCATTACTTTATAAAGCAGGAAGCACACAGACGTTGATTATCATGATTATGGTGTCCTAAGGTCAGGACTTCTCTTTTCAAATGAGAGAACAAAAAGAAGAATGAGACCAAACGGAAAAGCAAAGCAAGACGATTAAAAGAGAACCAAGGCTGCAGTATTGTCCCTAATGCATTCGGTGTGCCCTGCTGGAGCTCTTCATCTGAATATTTAGGCATAAAAGAGAAAAGGACTAAATGGAAAAGCTGGTTCGACACAAAGACGTGAGGATCATAAAAACATGATGCACTATCATGCACGTATGTTTATTATATCCTGTTCATTATGACAAGCTTTACATTGGCTAATCAATTTAAGGAAATGGTTTTAAAATGTAATACCGAAGAAGAAAGAAAAGCCTGTTTAAATATTTACTTTAAATGAATCCATATATTGTTTGAAGGAGTCTCTTGTAAAGCAGCGCTGTTTGAAGTTAGACAGAAAGGGTCTTTTAATTGACGAGTGCCCTTCTGACTGAAACCCATCACCTTACCAAACCTTTAACCCTCAGGTCGTCGTTTTAGAGCTCCTGTGAGGAACACTAAGAGGCTCCAGGTCTCATATATACCCAGTGCAATTAACAAATGAAACAACAATTAGCCGTGTGGTTGCTCGTTTACACTCGAATTGCACATTTGCACACCGCCACTTTAATACACTTTGATAACTTGGTAGGAATTCTCATCTCGGCATGAGCTCTTGACTGATTTTATTGCAATGTTTTATTTGGTTTTATATTTATGTTGTGTTGTCATATTTTTTTTTTTTTCTAATTCCTTTTGGTTTATGTTTTTTGTGATGTTGTCCTTGTGTTTTCTTGGCTTTTGTGTTCTCCTGCTCCATAACAGATGTCCCCTCTGTGGGACAATAAAGAGTCTGAATGTGAATCTGAATCACCACAAAGGCTTTGTGATACAGTGTGTACTGTGTGTGGTGTCAGAGAGGAGGACGCTGGGTAAGATGCAGGCCGTCTTGCTCACATTTTTGCAGCTCCTTACTGAGACTTTTTGGGCTGCTTTGCCTTTGTTTGAGCGACAGGACAGTGGATAGAGACCGTGGAGAGAGAGAGAGTGGGGAATGACATAAAGGAACAGATTTGAACATGGGCCGCCTGCTTCAAGGACTAAAACCTGTACATGAGGCACGCCAAGTCACTGCTTGGCCCCAAATCTCCTAACTTTTTTTCAATTCCGCCCTATTTTTCATATGCATTGAAGGTTCAGCGAGTCACTGCAATGAAATGCATTTTGACACCCTATCATACCTCGACCCAAGGGTTATAATAATAATAATGATAAATATATGAATGGCATTAAAAGTATAAAAGACAACAATATAACATCTTAAATAAAGAGATTCCATAAATAATAGAATATCTGAGCCCTAGAAACGCTGCTGTTCAGTAGTCTGATGGCCTGGGGATAAAAACTGTCCTTGAGGTTGATGGTTCTTGCACTGATGTATTGTAACTGTTTTCCTAAAGGAAGGTATGAAAACAGACTGTGCCATGCGGGTAGAGGCATGTAGGATGTGTATTGTACTTTCCTCTTGCAGCGGGGTGTTGTAAATGTCCTGAACCTGTGGCAGCCCGGATCCAATGATGTTAGATGTCCAATGTTAGAATGCTTTCAGCCGTTGCTCTGTAGAAATGGGTAAGAGTTCTTGATGTTCAAGGACCAGGAGAGGCAGTCAGTAGTCTGCCAAAAAGGTTGAAGGAGTGAACAATTTCAACAGCATGCAATTATACTATTCCGAGGCAATTTCCAGAGAGTCCCTGTTATGATCCTGCCAAGTATACGCTGAATCCAACCTCTCTGATTCTCAACACAACATGAGAAATCCAGATATGACAGTGGGAAGCTGATCAGCCCTGCAGAGGATGACTGTAGACTCATGCAGAGGGTTTGCAGCCCCTACTTGCCTCCATTTATAACTCCTGGAAGTCGCTGAAGACGGCGGAGCTGCTCCTTCTTTCACCTACTATTTACAACCTGCAGGTATAAATGGCATAGAGTTCACACAGTGGAAAGGACGCCGATTCAGTGTTCAGCCGTTTGACCTTAAATGTCAGACCACCTGTTCAGATGCTTTCAGACGTCCTGGGATGAGTTTGGTAAGATTCCGCCTCACGCTGAGAGACTTAGGTAACGCCAAAAAATGGGACAAGATGGTGGAGAGAAAGAGAGTCCGTCAGTGCCACATTTCCTCTGCAGCTATTCAATAATACAACACTAGGAAATAAACGACTTTAGTGTTGAATAAAGTCGGTGGTGGTTTCAGGTCAGGGCCACAGGGATACAAGATATATGTGTTTGTTTAAAGAGGAAAAGGTCCTTTCTGAGCTGCTCATGAAACACAGATTTTAAGACCTGGTGCAGTGGATACTTTGTGTTACAGAAAAGAAAATACTGCAACAAACTAGTGACATCCAGTATGAATCTTCTCACATTGGGGTATAAGGGTTTTTAAAGAGCAAAATGACTCATTTAATTTTAAACTACTGCCAGCTGTAAACCCTTTTATTAAAAGACCAAAGAGCCACCAAAAAAGATCAGATTTCTCCCCTTGTGCCTCATTTACTAACGAGCGTGATTGGGGCCATGCATCCAAGTGGCACTGGTGGCCAAAGCTTCACTGTTAATGTGAATTAACTATGACCGTAGCGAGCAGCCTCTGGTTGAGATAATGACTTCACCTGAGGGGTCCTCGGTGGCAGTGAGGCATAGGTAATTGTTCCGAACATCCCAGTGAGGCGCTCTCAGTGTGTGATCAGACAGCGACGGTGTCCGCACCGCAGTGTGAAGCAGAGAAGAAGAGAGATTGGCACCTGATGAATTCAAACCGGGGTTAATTATGTAACACAAGAACTATGAAGTTTGATCGTTTCTGCAAGCTCGGTAAGCTGGCATCACATGAAGAAGTTGTCTTTATGTGTAGTAAGGGACAACTCTCATTAATCAGCTAAACGTCAAACAACCTCACTTCGACAATATATGCAAAGTAAAGTACACAGGCATCACAAGGAGTAGTCTCTGATATCAAAGACAGAGCGCTGCAAAAACCTTTTGGTATTATTTAATGACTGATTCAAAAAGAAAACTACCTTTACTTCAAAGAAAAGTTATTTAAGCTGAAGAAAATTAATTACATTCAGGTGTCTTCACAAAGACCTGCTGTGACAAATGACTCTGTAGGCGTCTCTGTGCGCCGGCCACATGGAGTGAACGTATTCAGGGTAATTGTCAATATTGATACAGAGGTAAACTGGGAGAAATAATCACCGTATCTATTTCTCCTCAGTCACACGTGTTGCTGATGGTTGTGGTGCAGAGGGAGAGCAAGGCGTTGAAAGATGTCTGACCGTTGTGGATGTGGGCGCAGTGGCCTGGCAGTTAACCTTTAAATGGTCTAATTAAACCACAGAGGCATTAGGAAATCAGTGATTAAATCAGAGCGGGGTCCACCAGGGGAATGAAAGATGTCTTTTTAACTGGTTAACCGCAAATCACATGGTCTGCTTTTACAGGAAACAGTCAAATACATTGCAGCGAAAATCGCCGGATGTATCAGTTTGGCATCATGTGTTCTATCGTTTATAAAAGATGTAAGCTCTGAGGAGATATAACCAGTACACTGATGTTAAAATGCATCAAATGTCACCATGAAAACCATTTGGCGATGTAAAAACGGTCCCTACAGTGAGTAGCATACGGACATTTTCCACCTTAATCTGCAGCTCCTCTCAGCTTGATGCAGCTTTAAAGCAAGTCTCAGCTCACTGTTAAGCTGTCTGGCCCACAGTTTTACTCTTTGGGTTCACTCTCATTGCTCTCATAATGTCATTACAGCCGCCGCAGCAGGCAGCAGTTTAACAAAGAAAATCCTTAAAACGCCATTTAGCAGAACCTGACACGACGTAAAAGCAGGGAAAATCATTTATAATGTGAAACTAGCTGTTGAACACAGAGGAGCACTTTAGCAGCTAAAGAGATGAATATTTCCCTAAAGAGTTTGGACAAAGAAAAAACAGAGTTAAGTATTGAACATGAGTGGTGTCACTCATCACAAATCCCTTAGTTCGGATTGGATCACAGATTTTTATCACAGATCGGATCAGTTTTTCAGATCGACCAAAAAGGAAAAAAAAAAATGTTACAGTTGAGCTGAGGCAAAAAAGGAAACAGGAGCTAGGTTATCTGGTCCCTGAAAGTAAGTAAGATAAAGTGTTGCCATCCTTGAGAATGCTCAGAAGAAGGACAAAGTAACAGCTCTGTACTTTAATTCAATGCTTCCACTATTGCTTGAGACTGAACAGCTCAGCGTCCTCTTATTTTGAAAAGTATATTAAAAAACACAAGAAAATAATCTCCGTCGCGTTGCTGCAGCTTTTCATCAGCCAAATGGCGCTCGCAGCCAACAAACCCCAGCCTCAGCTGCGACAAGCGTCGTGAGAATAATTAACACTAAATGATCTTTTTAAGGAGAGTGATGTGGGGGCAGTCAGGGTGTCATTAAAGTGTTTAGGAACAAATTGATCCCGCCTCACACATAGCTCCTTGGTGGTTGACAAGAGGGAGCAAAGAAAAGAGTTTCTGCAAACAAAAACACTCCACTAGGCCAACTCGTAGAAACTCTAGGCTGTATGAATTAGACAAAGGGGCCGGGATGACACTTATTGGAGCGTCGACTCCTTATCCAAAGTTCTGAGTTTTGGGAGTTGGCATGTTGGTCTTCATGGAGCCTGAAGTGACCATAGTTGGAAAAGAAAACTGCGCTGCAGAGGAGGGGTTGGATTTTAATGAAATGTACTGACGCATGTCTGTTTAGGGCTTCTATACAATACATCACACAGCAAGCAATATTATTCGTCAGACAGTTGTGGAAATGCACCAACAATGTAAACTCAGTCGAGCGGTCAAGTTCAGTGACTGAATTTGCTCGGTGAATAAGAGTAGATCGGCTATCAGCACCAACGTGTCATCCATCCAGTTTGGCATAATTGTTAGCAGAACTTTTTTTTTTTTTTTTTTGCTGTAGAGAAGTTTAATTCCGCTATTCAAACGGGCTTTATACTGAGGGGCCTAATGGAGAATGACTCACTATTAAAACCAGCCTCTAGTGGCCACTCAAGGAACTACATCTATTGGCAATATTGGCTATATTATTTCAGCCACGGAGGAAGCTTCTGATTCACAAACAACCACGAGACTGAATGTATCCAGCTCCATGTTGTGTAACCTTGTTGTTTTCTGTATTATATTTTTTCCTTCACAATAAGTTTTTTTTTTTTTTTTTTTTTTTACATTACTGGCTCCCTTCTCGAAGTTGTGCCGATGCATTTCGATTTCTGATGATTTTCTCACCATATCCCAAATAATCAATTACGGCTGTCGTTTCTGTGTTGTGCTGGCTGTGTTAGTGTCAGGCAGCAGCGCAGCGTGCTGGAAGCCACCCATGTTGCCACTCATGAATGTTAATGATTAAATCATCTCTCACTGGCAGGCTCCCTTAATGTCAGCCAATGTAACAGAGCATCTTCTTAAAGCATGTCTGTCGCCACAAGGCTCCTTGGACGCCTGCTTTTACTGGAATAGCATTACAACATGAAAAACACTGGAGATGATTAACAGCCTTCTGTTTAATTTGAGGTTAGATAAACCACATCTTGATGAGGTCATACTGCTTTAAGCCAAACAATATCTCTTTTCTTATTTTTTCGGCTTGTTATCACTTGGAGAAACGCCCACTGAGTTTTTTTTGCTTTCCTTAAAGTGCATTTTGTGCCCTCAGTCAGATATATAAAAATGTTCACACTGATGCCTCGGTGGCCGATCCACTGACATTTCAAATGTTATTATTTGACATTCTCAGCCTCTTTTTGCCCCCAACCCGACGGAAAGAAACAAAACCATTGTTTACAGGTAGAGATGTAACCTTTTCGCAACAGGTCCACTCACAAAACAGACAAGTTTCTCTCTTCAGGAATCAACAGAGTGTAAAATACAGTTCAAGTTTAGTTTGAGTTCTGTTGTGTTTATCTTTCGGGCGGATTCTACAGATTAGTATAGGTATTAAAAGGAGGGTCATGGAGAATATCAAATCAATTTCACTTCCAAATAGACAAAAAAAAGTCAAGCCTCTGAACATTTTTTTTTACAACACTACAAGTCAGACACTATTACAATGTAAATCAGTCTTTATAGGAGGTTTTGCTTCTTTCCTTGTTGTGTCTGAGAGAAAAATAACAACGCAAGCCGTACAGACAATGTGGGCAGTGATTACTCTTGTGTTTACAAGTTAGCATTAGCATAATCACAAAATAACCTTTCATCATCTGGCACTGATTCCTTTCAGCACTCCAATTAGTAACCTATAACTGCCATTTAAAAAGCTTTGCAGAGTGGAGTTGATTTTCCTATAGTTATCCGAAGTCTCAGCAGCTGAGCAAATGCTTTTTTTTTTTTATTTCAGTCCACTGTGCTGCTGTAGACATAAACAAGGCTTATTACCTCGGCATGTCCCAGACAGTTTACTGACATTATGTGTACTGTTGTCTTGGAGACAGTTCCATTTTGGATTATCGTCCAGGAGAATTGGTAATGGGAATAAACTTTCTAAGGGCAAGGCAAATCACAGTGTTCGCAAGGTGGCCGTTTTCCTCTGTGGGGATTAAGTGCTGTGATAATGTTGTACTGCTGTGTTCCAGGTGGTAAGTCATAATTATTTTGTTTCTCCAACAAATGTTACCACTGCACGACGTCTATGAACAACTGAAAAAACAATGGCTATTGAAATATCTGTGGGGCATGGGGCTATATTTCACAGTTAACCAACGTTTTATTTAGCCATTAGCTTCTGTTTGACAACTGTTAATGGTAGCACTCAAGTGCTTCCAAGTTAACACCACCATTTGATAATGTTACAAGATTAGACAGGGAGTCGTATAGCCAATGTTTTCATCTAACAAAAGGTAATATCTGAAGGAAGGTTGGGCTATATTTCAAGGTTAAACAAACTCTTGTCTTCCCATTAGCTTAACCACAGAGAATGTTATTTAATTGTCATCACCATTTGATTGAGTTACAGGATTGGTTGGGAACAGAGTAAATACAGAATGATGTTAACTAGCCAAAGGTTAACAAGCGGAAAACTGGTTGTATGTCACATTGGAAGCATGGACATCTTTACAGCTATGTACATTTCGTACATACTCTTAACGCCATGCACACCATCCCTCTAGCTTATGGTGATATCCGAGGGCAGACGACAACGCGACTTCTGCTACGCATTCATGCTTTTCAACTCAAAACAGAAACTGTATGAAACATGCACAGAACGCCTCGTCCAGTTTGGAGCCGTATTGAGGCGAGTAAATCGAACCTCATTCCCATTATCTAGGTGTGTTTGTCCGACTCCCGGAAATTTCGACTTCGTGTGATTTCTGTCGGATTACCAGTTCTACATACATTTCAAAAGTCCACTTTAAGTTGGAGTAATACAATAAATCTGCCTTTTTTTCAACCTGCAGGCATACCGAGTGATCATCATTAAACCAGCATTCATTGCTTCTTATCCTGGACATAATGTCAGGGGAACATGGCCTCAGTGTGAATATGTTAAATTAGGTAAAATATAAAGATGGTTGACAAAAGGTTGGTATGGACACTGAAGTTACTGCAAAATGCAACAGGAAGCCTCCCTTCAGATGGTTTAATCGTCCCTCTGTGTCCTAGACAACACTTGTGCAGTTAAGTAATTGCATTATATTCCATAGAGCAGCCAAACTGCAGGCTGTGGGCATATGTGCCTCGTATCAATTTCATGATATTGAATTGAGGCTGCTTAGCCAACTCCTGCTCATTCCAGCAGTTAATTATTCTGCCCTTCTGTTGCTTAATTCCCAATTCTGGAGGTCTTCCAAACAGCTTCTGGTTTTGTCTTCATAAATGAAGACAGAATGGGGCTTTATGTTTAAAATCTTTAGACACGTCGCTCTTATTGGGGACTGGGAATATTATTTTAACAGAGGATGAAAATCTCTAAATAAAGGGAGAGTGGACATTGGCAATGACTTTAACTGTGTACTTGGAAAGATGTGTTGTTTGAACCATCTGGTATCCTCAATTGCAACAGAAACAATGGTCTATTGCAATTTCATGAGCCTGTAGCACTGATTTTGGAGATAACCCAAACCTACAAATTTAAAAATCAATTTATCATCTTGAATCCATTATTTTAAGAAAACTGCCAATTATTTTGTGTTTATGTGTGACTTCCTTCTGATATTATTCGAGAGCAAAGCTCTATCACCAATCTTCCATCTTTACCAGCTCAAGTACATGTCAATGCAAAAACGTGAATAAACTCATATCCATCCAGGGTGATACAATAACGCAAATATGAAGATTCCCATCAGTTTCTAAAGTGAGAAATTAGTGTGACACTGTATCTCCGAAGTCTATCAGCATTTTAATTTTCTGACATTGTGAGTATTATCCACAGTGGTAGAGATACCACTACTATAAACATTATAGGACATGATCATTGCATGGATGTTATGATTAAAATATGTTTTTTTCGGGGTGCTTTTTTTGGTTCATTTCCTTTATTTCCTTTTTTAAAAAAAATTCTAAATCATCCTCAGCTGTGTTTGCCTCTCTTTCATGGCAGCTATTGTTGTACTCTCTTTGGTAACCACAATTTTCAGTTTCCCTTGGCTACGGTTGTGTGCCCCCCACTGGCACAGAGTGTAAGGTAAATAAGAGAAATAGCCGGTGCAAAACAGACTGAAAACAGAAGTGCTCCTGCAGTGGAAGCAACAATGTCGTGACAGGGATGAGAGACACTTCAACATTTTGACTGACTCCCCACTGCTTTATGTATTGTGTTTAAAAGCCTTGGCTTATATATATAAATATTTCTAAATTCATATGTTCTGTGGTTGAGGATGCAGTGACAAATGACTCTTCGTTTCAACACATTAAAGTATTACTTGAAAGAATGACTCTCTTTTGGTGTCTTGATGATAATGTTCATCAGTGGACAAAAACAACTTTCACATTTATTTCTCTAAAAAAAAACCCTGCGAGTACTTTTAAAGTTCAAACTGATATCAACATCAGAAGAGAGACGGTGGTTAGTCAAGCGTTGTTCATACAAGTCTCTTAGGTTGTGTGATGTCAATTTTTTGAAAAAATAACCGTTAGCCAAGTAAGAGAGTAGACCAGTGGCGGTTCTAGACCACTTTTACTGAGGGGGCCAAACTGGGGCCCGTTGTTTTGTCAGAGGGGAACATTAAACCCAGTGGGAAAATAGACAAAGATGATCGCTTTAAAAAATATATTATGCCAAACAATAGCGCACATCATAAAATACCAGAACATAAAATAGCATGATTTATATTTGTTTCAGTAACAGTGTTTAATACTAGATTGTGAGTCTGGTTGTTGAGTTATTGGGGGGGGGGGGCTCTTCATTTTGGAGGGGTGGCCACTGGGGGACCAAGCTCAGTGTTACAGGGGCACTTGTTGGCCCCTGCCTAGAACCGCCCATGGAGTAGACAACGTGCTGTCTGCAAAAAAATAAAAAATAAAATGTGTTTTCCATGCACAGACTGCAGAATATGTCACTAAATGTTTCTGTGGCATCTGACTTTAAGTTACACCACATCGACCTGTTGATTCTACTTGATAAGAGTTATTACACATAATGTCTGAGTTGCAGACAACCTGCTGGAGGTTTTCTGAGCATACATTTTATTTGTGAAGTGATGGTGAGTGTTGAACTACAACGGGGGAATGAGAGAACATTTGAATCAACAGTTTAAAAAGGAAATGATTAAAAAAATGTTCTGGGGCGCTGGTGGAGCAGTGGTTAGTGCGCGCGCCCCATGTATGGAGGCTTTGCTCCTCCAAGCGGGCGGCCCAGGTTCGAATCCCACCTGTGGCTCCTTTCCCGCATGTCATTCCCTGCTCTCTTTCTCCCTGATTTACCAACTCTATCCACTGTTCTATCTCTCCAATAAAGGCACAAAATGCCCAAAAATACATGTTAAAAAAAAAAACATGGTCTACCATTTATCTGAGAAGGAGTTGGATGAAGACTTGGAAGGAAACATACAAACAAATATATGGACAGACAGTGTAAATCAGTTTTTGTGATGATGGCAAAGAAAACATAGTTCATGATGCGTTTTTTAATTTTCAGATATACCAGATAATAGATGGTAGGAAGTATAATATATTTCACCTTGCATACTCTTCAGGGTCTCAGGGGAGAAAAGACCTGTTGAGGGTTGGGAGGACTGGAGTCAATAAAGCAGCATGTGTGGAGCGAGAGGCGGGGACATACACGGATAACTCTCTGATCGTTACTAGAAAAAGTAATCCCGTTACTGCCACCGACCGACAGTTCACACTTTCAACCCGATGCGCATTGCCATTGGACGTATCGAGGGTTGGACTCCCGCAGCCTGCAGCCTGTTATTCAACCGCAGCGCGCGCGTCTGGCCAGTCGTCCCCTCGTTGTGCGCTGGATATGGATCAGGACGCAGCGCGCTTCCCTGCTGTCTCCCGCGGAAAGGCTGCACTCTGCGGCTCATAAAACAGCTGCACAAATGAACCACCGACCGCCTGGCTCTTCCGGCGTGCAATGGCTTAACAGGAGAGACATGAGTGTCCGGACGGATGACAGCATCACCTTGTGCCAAAGGGCTCTCCATATCATTTCGGAACTTTGTCTCACGGGACACGTAGACCGGGAGAAATGTGCGGATATATTTCCACTGGAGAGCACCATACCAGGTAAAGGACACGCAGGTAAATAGAACAAAGTTATTTTTTTCATTTCCTGAATGCAACTAAATGAATCACTTGTGTTTGTTTAATTGAAAACAATAAATAGGCTTATTATTGCAACAAGAAAAAAAAATTCAAACTTTATCAGCGTCGTTTATTTTGTTTGTTTGGGCTGATGTGAAAGTGTTTCTCTACCTGTTACGCATCTTGCTGCAGCTCAGGATGAAGCAGCAACAGGTGGATAACAGACTGAGGCTATATAAGTGAGAATTAGAACTATGCCTCTCTCTCGTCTCTCTTTCTTTTTTCACTTTGAAATCCGGGGAATCTATTCAGTGTTAGTTTGATTTCCACATTTTAAACAATACTTGCACAGTCAGTCCAAACTAACAACTTAAAAAATCGCTTAGAAAAGCAAAAAGCATCAGCAGGAGGGAGACCAAATGCATGTTTTCCTCCTAAGTCATGTAATTCTCTTGATGCTGAGGTTTAATTTGACTTTATACTGTCCTGCTTTATCAAACAGGTGCGTATGCTGCCCCTTCTTTCTTACAGCCTGCCTTTTCTCCTCTTTTCTCTTTCTCCCTTGCATGTTTGTCCGTCACATTTTTCCCTTTGCTTGCTTCTCCTTTTCTTTTTTTTTTTCTCTGTCTCTGTCCACCTCTATGGGTCCCTCCTCCTCCATGGTTACATGTAGACATCTCTATTAGTCTGCTTGCTGTGGTCGTGGGTTTCTGTGGCCTCGCCCTGTTGGTAGTATCTCTCTTTGTCTTTTGGAAGCTGTGCTGGCCCCTCTGGAGGAGCAAGACTCTGACAACCCACGCTGAAAATGGCCTCCGCGTGGGTTTCCCCGAGGCCCCACAGCCAAACTCCCCTCCGGCTAACGAGTGTAAAGCGCTGGAGGCTGAGAGGAAGTACCCGCTGGAGGTGAAGATGAATGGGCGGAGCTCTGTAAAGCTCCTGGAGGCGGCCATGAAGATCAGCCAGACGTCTCCAGACATCCCAGCGGAGGTGCAAACAGCCCTGAGGGAGAAGCTGAGCCAACAGGCGAAGATCCAGAGGCAGACCACAGAGCCCACGTCCTCCTCCAGGTACCCCACATGAACCCCCTCCCTTTAGAAAGGGCATTACAATTGACCACAAGCTAATCCTACATCCCTGTACTTACATTTACAGCACAATGGTAGCTGTTTTTGAACCCACTTTGGTTTGTTTCATCCCCACACACACTACTGATGCCCTTACAATGAGAATGGCGTACTGGCAGATCGTGACAGAGTTGCCAATGTCCCTGAGGTGGTTTGGCACGTGTCATGCAAAGCATCACAGACTGGCTGCTGACCTTGAAACGCAGTCACAAATGTTGAACAGTGTGTTGCTTCCATTGTCTGAACAGAACAAGCTCACCCCCCCCCCCCCCCCCCCCCCACACACACACAAAGGCTCATCAGCAAGGGCAGCAGTATATCTTCTCGCCTCAGTTTGATCCCTATAATCTTCTGTACGCGTGAGTCAAGCTGCTATGGTTACAAAGGGGATGCCACCCTAGTAATTAACAAACCAGCTCTTGCTTCTCTTTGTTTTCGAGCACTATGTTTAAACTACAACGTCCATAATTAGCAGTGCTGCTGGGTCGGAGCTGTCATGTTGGGTGGTTACTTTCTAGCGAGGCACGCCAGGCAGCTGTGCTCACTTTCTCAGAGGGAAATGTTATTGACAATTGCCTTGGTATAATGTAGCCCATTAATTAAATCTTATGAAGAGAAATATCTTCATAAATAACACACCTACCAGGGCGAGAGAATGGCAAGGTTAAAGACTACAACGCCTACCGTCTAAACCATTACGCCTACTCCTTTGAGAGGATTTAAAAAAAAAAATGATTTTATGATTGTTCCCTCTCTGGATGAAAAAACTACCAAAACAAAAAAACATGCAAATTAATTCTGTTTTGGGGATATTAAGAGCAAGCCAAGCACACCCTTGCTTAATAAACCACCAACAAAATAGAAAAGGTTAATAAAGTCAGAAAAATATCGGCAATGTCTTTTTTTTTTAACCTTTACCAGCAGTACTGAAATGTTCAAAGGAATATTGGTCTTTCTAACATTTTCCAACAGACTCTATTAACACAAGGCTAATTAAGCAAGTGGTTTAGGTGCAGCTACTGATTATTTGAAGTATCAATGTATCAAACAGGGTCTAAAATGTCCAAAAACTGTGTCATATTTGCTTTAAAAATGTCCAAAAGCCATGCTCTATATTTGGTTTACCACTATGTAAGACTAGTTAAAGCTGAAAATGTTCCCATGTCAGAGGATGGAACCAGCACATTTGTGGCACCAGACACAATATGGCTAAACTAATAATCAAAAGAGCTGTAAACATTTTTCAGTAATCTAATCTGCTGACAGTTTCAGCTTGTACAATTTTTAGGCGATAAGAAAAACTTCTTGCATGATTTTATTTGTCTACTTAGCCTTTTTGACAATTTATTTATTCGTTTTTTCAAATTCAAGATTTTAGGAGTAAGGAGAAGACAGAAGAACTTGTCCCTGAACTAAATTACCTTTACCCCTGTATTCATGGTGACATTCTCAAACACTGAAAAAGAAAGCAATAATATCGGGGGGTTTATCTCCAGTGTTAGTAGTTTGTTTGTTGTAATCCCTAGTGGATTTAGTGTATGTAATGCTTTAAAGGGGAATTAGAGGCTTGAAGAAGTCAACAAAACAAAGTAATTAGTTTCTCATATTCAGTTGACAGGTCGTGTTCAATGTGCCGTGTTGGAGATAAAGCATTTTTACCTTCTCCCTTAAGATTGCACTGGCTCTTGGACAACATGCAGCTTTTTATGCTGTTTACGATACATGAGTCTGGTATTTAATTTCCAGCCCGGCTTCCCGTGGCATATAATTTGTTCCATGGCTGTCAGATGGCTGTGATTGTCCTACTGTCAAGAAGGAGGAGGGCCAGTTGCTAGGAGACAAGATTGGCTTGGCATTGGTTTTCTAGAAAGATGTCAACTTCACAGAAATTTGCAGCATTCAGGTAATCTGTTATGGGGCTCAAAACTGAATGCTGGAGATGGATTTTCATTTTTCCCACAGAAACAACAACACATTCATTGGTGAAAAAAAAAAGAAGAAAAAAATGGTTGTTTGGCCACTTGTGTCTTTTATTGTCCCATGTATTGTCTGGGAATCCTTTCAGAGTTAAACCACCTGTGTTCATCTAGATCAGGGGTCTCCAACCTTTCTTCATCTGAGAGCTACTTTCAAAAAATGGAAGTGGCCAAGGGCTACTTGCATCAAATCGGACATGGGGTCCTTGGGTTTTCTACGACATTAAGGTTGTTGAAACTAAATTAAGATCAAGGATACGGGAAGAAAGAGAAGTATGATGAATAGACGGTAAAGAATGTCAACATGAGTTGTCTGCATCTCTCAATCTTTTCGTCTTGATTTTAGACACCTTCAGCACATTTACTAGACTGATTGGCAAGGTCATTGTGAACATTTGCTGCTATTACCACATTGCATGAAGGACATTGAAAGAAAAGCCTTTGAGAAATGATTTGAAAGTGCAATTTTGGATTGACCCTTAGTGGAAGCTACACTTGAGGCCTTTGCTTCAGTTTATCAGGTGCACAGCAGGTGGTTGTTCAGCAAGAAGGAGAAGACGGATGAATTGAGGGTAAAGAGTGTCACCTTTACTTGGCCTTGGGTCTTGATTTTGGGCACAATCAGCCCATTCACCAGGCTGAAAAGGACAACATATGCATATCAAGTCATTGGCATGGTCATGGAAACATGTCCATGTATTAAATACAAACATGCATAAAGGACATTATAAGTCTAAGAGTCTTTCTATGAAAGTGTTGTCTACTATTTTACAATTCATTTAGCAGACGCTTTTGTCCATCAGAGAGCAAGTACAACACATGCAAGGATCTAGAGAGGAGGAAATAACATCAGTAAGTGCAAACGAACAACTAAGTCTGATCACACATGGGTGCTGACAGGTGCAAAGCTTCTTTTTTTTTTAAAGTAAAGTTAATATATCATCATCAACAACATTGACAGCGGCTCTTGAGTGTTCTTATCAGCAACAAACGCATCATAAAAATTGTCATCATCATAATTAAAATCACCACTTAGCTATAGTACATCAGATGAATATCAGTGGGTGTTTATGCCTCTCACATGCCTACTGTAAGTCTTAAGACCAACCAAAGACCACTTTTCAAGCTTTGTCAAAACAAGTTCCATGAGTGCCGATATTAACTCTTGCATTCTCCTGAAGAAAGCCAATCATGCAAATAACTCCGACACTGAAGACATACTGTATACTCAATGCCTTTTTCCCTTTTCAACAGACACAATTCATTCCGGCGCCACCTGCCTCGTCAGATGAATGTCAACAGCTTTGACTTCAGCATGGACACAGTACCTCTTCGGCAATCTTCAACAGTGAGCATTGGAAGAATAAAACCAGAACTCTACAAGCAGAAATCTGTGGACTCAGAGGGTGAGGAAAAAGAGCCTGTAGAGACTTGTGGGAAGCTCAGCTTCTCACTGCAGTACGACTATGAGGAACAATCATTGGTAGTAAGAATCCTTAAGGCCTTGGACCTACCTGCCAAAGACTTCACGGGCACCTCCGACCCGTACGTGAAGATCTACCTGTTACCAGAGAGGAAGAAGAAGTTCCAGACACGAGTCCATCGCAAGAATCTGAACCCCACGTTTGATGAGGCTTTCTGTTTCCCCGTGGCGTATGATGAGGTTTGCAACCGCAAGCTGCACTTCAGTGTCTATGACTTTGACCGCTTCACCAGCCACGATATGATTGGTGAGGTGGTGGTGGACAACCTCTTTGAACTCTCAGATCTTTCCAGGGAGGCAGTGGTTTGGAAGGATATTCATGCAGCAACTACGGTGAGTTGGCTTTCAAACTTACCAATGCCAAATCCTTACACTGATGAGCCAGACCCTTATTCAGGAAAACACACTGTGAATATGAACTGCTTCAGTATTTTCACAACATCTAGTATAACACTTAATCTCTTCTAGGAGTCTGAATGTATCAACAATGTTCTGTAACAGTGGCAGGTGAAATTAATTAAATAACTCAAAGGCATTTCATCAGCCAAACACCCACACATATTTTCCAGAAACTCTTTGGTATTCTTGAGTAGTAAATATAGCACTGGCACACAAAGTTTTGTGCTATTTTTTTATTTTTGTCGGCAGCAATATTCTTTCAAATTTGAATATCAACACAAACAAGGTGTTCAGTTGCAGCATATTGAAGATAGTTTATCCTTAATTGAACTGTTTCTCTAAAAGATCTGGTGCTTTAACCCTAACCCTACACTTTTAATGTCTTACTTAAAGGCATTGGCTTCATTAGTGAGTGGCATACATATCAAGCAATTGGCTATCAATGAAGATTCACAATCAGGATGTTTAAGATGGATTTTGTAAAATTGCCATACAGGACATTTTTAAGCACTTGCAACTTTTCTCTGTAGCTATTGCTATTGATATACTGATGGTTAGCGTTAGAGCATTTAAATGACATGTCAATTGAAAGAGTCAGTTTTGCTTTTTTAAGCAGTTATATCAGTCAGCAGACTTTCATCTGAGCCATGCCTAAGACTTGTGTATTATAGCATGTAGATAAAACCAACCTAGTCTTAACTGTAGGCCATAGATTAGCCTGGAATTTACTTCCTGTGCCGGCACACCTGAGGGTAGTTTCTGTTACTTTGTGGACTTATACTTAAGTTTAAGGTATTGGCTGTGTCACTCTTAAATTATGTGTGTGTGTGGGAGATAGCTTTATGGTATCTGTAGCTTCTCCAAATGTTTGTGGGCAGAGGTGGTTAATCCCATTGCTGATTTAAGTGGAAAAAGATATAATGTTTCATCTTACTGCCAGAACATAATCTTCTCCTTACCTACCCTCAGTTTTTTAGCCAACCCAAAGTATTCTAACTTTCTCGGCAAGAAGTTTTTCGGCTGGTGCTCTTCTTTTGTGATCATTTTTGATATTACTTCATAAACCTTTTTATCTTCCTCATTAAACTTAATAATTACAACAATAAGATCTTGAAGATAACCATGGTCCCACCATAACAACCTCTGTTACATTTACATTGAATGGGAGACATTACAGAGGTTGCAATATCCCACCTTGAATTGGCAATATAGCCTGCAATTTTATGCTATTAACCGAGACCTTTTGCCTACCAGTACTTTATATGGTCACATAATTTACCATGTACAATACATGTTTTGCTTCTTATTTTGTCCTCTAGGAGAGTGTTGACCTGGGAGAGATCATGTACTCGTTGTGCTACCTCCCCACAGCAGGGAGAATGACCCTAACAGTCATCAAATGCAGAAATCTCAAAGCCATGGACATCACAGGCTCTTCAGGTAACCTGACAGCAAATGAGATGTGGCTCACATAAAAACCCCAAGCTGATCCATGAATCAAACTGAACTGAAAAGAGACAGCAGGTGGTCACTTAGAATGGATATAGGGAGAAGACACAGAAAGGCCAATGAGTGCAAAAGTATAAGCCCGCGTCAGAAAAGGGAAATACCTGTCTTGGGTGTACTTAAAGAATAGAACATTTTCTTTACATTTTGAGTTTTCGATTTTGTTGATATCATCCCATTTTACTATAATTTCAATCTATATTTAGATTGTTAAATGACTGTAAACATGTCTCCCAGATCCTTATGTGAAGGTTTACCTGATATGTGATGGACGAAGACTGAAAAAGCGGAAAACGACAACCAAGAAAAGCACACTTAATCCAGTATACAACGAGGCCATCATCTTTGACATCCCCCCAGAGAACGTGGAACAAGTCAGTCTGTCCATCATGGTGATGGATTATGATCGGTGAGTATGAGCTAACATATAGCTTCTGTATGATCTAAGGATAGAGCGAATGCATCTCTAAAAAAATTAGACTGCTTTTAAGTTTTAGAATGAAGGTCTTTCTTAACAGTAGTAAAAATGTATTCATTTTCTGCTCAGTCATGATTTTTGCGTTTTAGGCTTAATGTTGCTAAAAATGTGTGTTATATGACTAACAGGGTTGGACATAATGAGGTGATAGGCGTGTGTCGCACCGGGCCAGATGCCGAGGGTCTTGGACGGGATCACTGGAATGAAATGTTGGCTTATCCGCGGAAGCCCATCACACACTGGCACGCTCTAGGAGAGGTAATACTACTTTTTTACTTTCAGTCTGAAAGACAGCATGATTACAGAAATTTCTAGATGTGTTGAACGCAGAAATGGCCAAAAAGCCAATTTTCACATCTTTTAAAGGTTACATTTTTTCTTTCTTTACTATCATCAGAAAGAATAGCTTTTAACAAAAAGAGAATACCACAAATCAAACTACCACTAAGTAACCACTAACTAACCACTATGTAAACACTAAGTAATCAGTAAGTAACCATTAGGTAACCATTAAGTAACCATTAAGTAACCACTAAGTGACCACTAAGTAACCACTAGGTAACCACTAAGTAAACATTAGGTAACCATTAAGTAACCACTAAGTAACCACTAAGTAACCATTAAGTAACCACTAAGTAACCATTAGGTAACCATTAAGTAATCACTAAGTAACCACTAAGTAACCATTAGGTAACCATTAAATAACCACTAAGTAACCATTAAGTAACCACTAAGTAACCATTAGGTAACCATTAAGTAACCACTAAGTAACCATTAAGTAACCACTAAGTAACCACTAAGTAACCATTAGGTAACCATTAAGTAATCACTAAGTAACCACTAAGTAACCATTAGGTAATCATTAAGTAACCACTAAGTAACCACTAAGTAACCATTAGGTAACCATTAAGTAACCACTAAGTAACAACTAAGTAACCATTAGGTAAACACTAAGTAACCACCAAGTAACCACTAAGTAACCACCAAGTAACCACTAACTAACCACTACGTAAACACTAAGTAACCACTAACTAACCACTACGTAAACACTAAGTAACCAGTAAGTAACCAGTAAGTAACCATTAGGTTATTAATTTGTTATACAAATTAAACCGTCCTTTATCTTTTAAAAATAAAAAAATGTTGTAGTGGAACATCTGAAATGCTACAAATGGCAAACATTTGCAGAAATCTCTTTACAAATTTAGTTAACTTGGTTCTAAGAAACTTCAGATTTACCTACTGCAAAATACAGCATGGCTTACACATACATTGCTGACATGTCTTATTTTGTTACAAACACTAAAAATGTGTTCACCCTAATTTTTTTCACTTAGCTTTTACTTAGGAAAAACTTTAATTTGCTTGTGCCTACAATAACTCTGGCCATAATTTCAGAAAATATGGTATTTTTTTTAGGAAATCATTCTGTTGTTTTTCAAGGACTCAGATAAGTCATCAACATTAACTTCAACTTTGTGCTCTCAATACAGAAAAATCAAAGGTGTTTTGAGGGGGACACAGCTAGCCCAGGGCATTCAAAGGTGCTATTTCAATAATGTCATAATAACATGCACAGTTTACTCTAAAATAATAGAATAATATAGAGAAAGGTTTATTGAGCCCTTTTCACCACATGAGATTGACTCCTCATAGGGAATATGTCAGCTTAGTTGACAGCAACAAAAGTCAAAAAGAACTCCGAAAATAAGGACTATATGTGAACAGTTTAAGGCAGTTCCACAGTTTCTGGTAGGCTAACTGTCTCCCCCTTTAATTGTAATTTCATATTTTACATTTCATCAATGTTTCTTCCTCTTTTGCCACACCTACTTCCATCTGATGAATAGGAAATCACAGGTGATTACCCATTTTCAGTGGTAAAACTACTTCATATGCTTTGGTAACAACTGTGATCATAGGCACAAACCTTGTCCTCTGTTGCGCTCCTTAAAACATTGTTGTGTAGTACAATACAGTGTGAGGTTAAAACTGGAAGCTGTGTTTTTAACTGTGTTGAATTTAGAGAAAACAGAAAAGAAGATCTTGCTGTAGGATTGCAAAGGTGTCAGACAATTTTTTGATCGCTTTGTGGAGTTTGCAAAGTGAAAAAAGCCATTTGAAGATGAAGATCAGTCCTTGTCATATCTTAGTTGTTATCCATACTGTTTTAAAGGCTCCATCCCACCTGCCTTGAATCTGACTACAGCAACATGGCTCCAAGAAGGAGCAAACCTTTTAGCAGACTACAGGGGTATGGGATTCATACTCAAAAAAAATACTACCACTACAAAGTGAGAAATGTGATCTTTAAACTGTCATCTTAAGATGATAAGTTCAATACTTTGTTCTGTGAAGCTATGTAATTTTCCTGAGAAATGAAAAGGGATATTTTTCAAGATAAGGAGATGATTTATCATTTGGAATACATTCAGTTTTCTCAAGATCATATATGGTACTGTAAAATGAGTGCTTTCATTTGATCAAACCTGGTTCCAGCCTTCAGGTTTACTATCAAAGCTAAACAGTACTGATGTTTTGATCAATGGAAATATCTTCTACTTAAATCTGATATAAGGTTTCCAAGATGCCATCCATGCATGCTTTTATGGGGGTAGTGATTTCTATTAGTCACAAGTATAAGAGAAAGAAACTTTTTGTGTGTTTATGACAAAAAGTTGATGAACTCTTATCTGGAGAAAATTGCACGTTTTCTTGAGATGATTAAATAATCAAAACTTTGATCTCCTTTCTCTGCTTCTGTGACGATGTTGCACCAGTTACGTATAAGTTGTGACTCAAGTTTGGGCGCCAAGTCCAAACTAAACTCTACGATGAAACTAGTTGATTTCGTGACCAAGTGGAGCCAATCAAGTTTTTCAGCCTATGATCACAGTACATCCTGAGGTCTACAGAAATAACCTGCTTAGTGTTTTGCCAAAGGACGCCTCTATAATTTGTTGCATTTTGTGATATTTTACTTTCCAGTGGCCGGGAAGAGCAGCAAGCTTTGAGAGTCAAGGTTCGTGCCCTTCGCCCAAACCTCCACAGACGCCTTGATGGTCCCAGGTAGAGATAAAACCCACCTGTGTAAGAAATAAGAGATTAGAGTTTTTATGAAGCTGTGGTGCCTACCAGTTTCCTGTGAGCATGTTGTGTTCAAATTCATTAATTTCTTATATATGTTTTAGAAACAATGCTGTATTGAAATTGTTTTTAATTCGTTCATCTGAACTCCAACTCTTCTGGCTATGCACAGCACTTACTGTCTTTTAAAGTTTGTTTTTCATATGTTCACTTTGAGACTCCCAGAAAAGCTGTATTTGCCAAACATTTACACAGGCAACAGCTTCATTGCAAGAAGCCTCACTGCCTCAGGATATGCCCCAAAAGCTCTTTAGTGAGATAGCACTTTGAAAGGGTGAACAGTGTTAAAGTGAAAACTGACAAGATACAAAAAAAAAGCCACTGAATCATTGATTTATAGCCAGGTTTGATATGAATGCTGGTAACTGTATCCTCAAGGGCTGGTTAAATATCTTTAAATTCAGCTGCAGAAACTGTCGTAGATGTGTAAAAGTAATTATTAACCAGCCATTGTTACATGCAGACATCAGGGCTCTCAGATTTAGAGAACCTGTAGCAGATACATGTAGCTAAAATATGTACAGATATAAAGTACAGTCTCACTTTGTGGGGTCAAAAGTCCTTCAATAAATTGTCTGTCAAACCCCTTGAAAAACTTTAATTTTACGTTGGTTAATATTATGGCTCCACATTCTACCATACACGTTGGTTGTATTAAGGTCTTTTAATGGTTGTTACTAAAAATATAAATACATTTGCCAATATTAAAGAAACATTTTAGATCGTAGCTTAGATGATAGATAGATATAGACCAGCAGGCCTGTAGAAGTTGTTCCTTCTTCAATCAATTTGATTAAATACCAAAAATGTAAGGAATGGATTTTTTAAAAATAAAGTAAAATGGACCATGGATAGAGAAAATGGCCATATTTTCAAAGTAAGACATCATATTTGATAACCCATTAGACAACAGCTACTGCTAGCAATTGAGCTAGTCCTTTGTTACATTTGGTTAGCGTACAGTGCATTTGCTAACAAGTACAAAAACTAGTACATTTTTCAAAACAAATCAGTATGTTTGCTAGTTAGCGAGTCCTTTCCAAGTGTAACGCATAAAACTATCACACAGTATCTTTAGCTTACAGCCATTACCTAGCTAGATTTACCTACTGGCTGGATGCTAACATAAACTGTTGTCTTACAGTAGCTGGATTATCCAATGTGTTGTTTTATCTTGACTTTTTTTTCTACGAATTGTCTTTTTGATTGCTGATCAATCTGGAAGAGATGAATTGATAATGGTTGTCTGGTACCTTAGCATCGGCGACTAAAAACCTTGAGCACTCTAGTTGATCATTAAAACAGCTTTTAGCTCCCAACCCTGAGCCTGCACAGAGGAAAGTGGCTCCCTTGAGTTTGTTCCCTTTCTATTAACTGCCTAATGTGCCATGAAAAAATGGGAAAACTTGACATCAGTAGCATCCTTAACTAGATAAGGAAAAGCCTAGCTAACTCTCAATTAGCCTAACTAACCAGAAAATATAGGCGTAATAGAAATTTAAGGGCCTGTGTCCACTAACGTCGTTTTTTGCGCTGGCAGCACTCAAAGCGTTGTTTTTGTTGCTAGGTTGCTAAAAGTGAACTTCCACATCTCCCGGTAATAACCGTTAGGTGTGTTTAGATAGCTCTGTGTGCTTAATATTTGCTTTCATTTAACGATATATATCACCAAGAAAACATGCAAAAAATGTAAAGGAATGGTGTCCTAGTACAAGCGGCAACTCTAGACCTGTAAATTGTATCCTCAAAAAGACGAGCAAGATATCAGAAGTCCCACCCCCTCTTCATTTTGATTTGTCAGGGAGGGAAACGTGATATTGACGACCTCGGAGCAGTCTCAAAAGTCAAACTGTTTTCAACTGAGAGTGCTGTGAGCCCAGCGACGAAAAAAAACGCTGACGCTGTATTTTAGCGTTCAGGAGGCTGAGCGCTGAAAACGACGATCTGCATCGCTTTTGTATGGAAAATGTGTGGACACAGGCCCTCATGTAGCCAAACTTTAGTGAACAACAACTTCTCCTCACTCTTTACAAATTCAGGGACTTATAATCCATAAAAGACATTACATATTAGCAAATGTTGTGTACATTTGACGTCATAGGAAATTGATTTGAATCCATCTAAAACACAACATGGACTCAGCTTCATCTTTCACGTGAGTAATAAGAAACTAATAAAAAACATTATAGCTAATAGAAAATGGCTATCTACTGTTATCTAACTTGCACATTAACAAGCTTTTTCCCCTGCGCTGCCCAAAATATGAAAATGAAATATTTTTACTGGTAGCATGTCTCCCTATGCTTAAAAATATATACATAGAAAGATATTGTAAAAAAAAAAAAAATTATTATTATTATAAAATTTTGATCTTTGTGTTTACCTTTGTATATACTGTCAATGAAAGTGTTTGTATATATTGAAAAGTGACATTTAAGAATCTGTCGTATACTCATGGAAATAGAGACATCAAAAATGTATTTCTATTGTTTGGTGATGATTTTGAAGAGCTCAGCCTTGTACTCGAGTGAAATTGAAACACGTTCTGTAATAGTTGTGAACAATTAGCCAAACTGGAGACCCCAGTGAAGCCAACTCTACCTTGTTAAGCTATTCCATGTGTAGGAGTTTAGAGCTTTGAGCTGTAATCGTTTGTATATTGGTTGAATCTATATTGAACAAGAACAACTGCAAGAACCGTCCTGATGTGTACAGTTTGTGATAACTTTTTGTAACATTTGGAATATTATTTAGTGTATCTGTTTCATATGTATTTTAACTAAATAAATACAAATTGAAGAGTAACAGCATGTGTTTCTTTTCTGGGTGTATTTAGTATGCTGATTAATACTAGCAGCATGTCATTGCTAACCTTGACATTGCCTTTTGTCTGCAAGCTTTTCAACATGCTGTCAACAATCAGAATATATTTTCCTTTTCACAAAAGTGAAGGACAAACAGTGTTGACTACATTTTTAATGGGATTAATGATCCAGACTAAAGCAGCTCTGATTCTTCCAGTCAACAGCATGAACGCAAGAAGCGGTAAAACATTTCTAGTAGTTTTTTTTTCCAAAATCGCAGAGTTGAATTTTACAAGTAGAATAAAATATAACTGAGGTGAAAGAGGAGGGGGGGGGGGGTTCGTGTGAATAGCTGTTATTTATCTCTGAAGGTGGGCCTGCATTGTGCTGCCTCCTTAAAACCACTGCTAACATTGAGGCTAAAGGAAATGTGTTAGATGTTAGATAACCGCTCCTTTGAGCGACACAAGGCCCTGAGTTTGCTTTCAAGACACTTAAGATGAATTTTGAAAGCTTGTTAAAAAAAAGCTTCACATCCTCAATCTGTTTGATGGTGAAACATGAAGAGAACATTTTGATCTCTTGCAACACAACTTCCTTTTGATCCACAGGATTTGATGGAAACAGACAAAAGGAGGATGTTGCATTAGTTTCCTTGACAATGAGAGCTGCCCACTCGTTGAACACTAACACTATATTTAGAGTAGAGTCGTATCCTTACTTGGCTCTGGCTAATGGCCCCATGGGCTGATGCATATGATTAAAGCGCTGCAATTTCCTGGATACTTATTTGAGCTGGAGGACATTGCACTTGCCACGTTACTAACATTAACAATGTATGTGCAGAATTATGGTTATGAATGGTAGCCACTGTTAGAATGATATATTGCAGATCATTTACCACCACTATCTGCACTTCCTTGAGGTCCAATTCACAGTGTGTATTGCATCTTTTTATTATTACTGTGAAAACACGAGAAGAAGAATGTTTTGCAGCCCAGTGTCATTTTCTCTTTCTGCACCGACCCTCCTTTGTTGCAATTTTGTGTTCTACCTTCCGTGGGCCAGCAAGTGCAGCCAGTCCAGATAAAGGTGCAACAGAAGCTCAGTCTGTAAAGACTTAGGTTGGGAGCCAGAGGGTCGACAGTTCAAGGCCCGGAACAGACCAAGAGTGGACATTGGTCTGGTTGATGGAGAGGTGCAGGCTGAGCACTGCCGAGGTAGTGTTGTGTAGCAAGGTGTAAAACGCCCAGCTGCTCGGGTGCTGTTAAGTGCAGCCCCTCACTCTGACATCTCTCTCCATTAGTGCATGTACAAAGGAGCTTTTTAATATTGTGCCACTGTTACTTAGTCTCTGATGATGCAAACAATTTTGGTTTTCCAAGCTGTAAACCCTTGCATGATTCAAATGAGATATTTGTCAACAAGGCTTATTTGCAATTTAAAAAGGGTCAATCTTTGCCTCGAATGTGACAGGATTAAATCTGTGCACACAGCACTGGTTCATCAAGATTCTGCTTGCTCTGGTGCACAGTTTTGGAAGAACAAACATTTTGTGTGTGCTTTGAGAATTACAGTTTCTTGTTGTTTCATTTGCACATACTTAATGGCAAATAAAGCCATTCATTGTATGTGTGTATGTTGTGCGTGACTGTGACTGTGACTGTGACTGTGACTGTGACTGTGACTGTGACTGTGACTGTGACTGTATCGAACTGAACTGTTTTGTGTTTTGGTATTGGACCCCCCTCGAAAACGAGATGGTTCATCTCAAGGGGCGATCCAACAATAAACAGAAATTCTCACACGTTTTATCAGTTAATTTGCCCAAGCATGTCAAATGAAAATTAGGTCTTCTTCTCTATATTCTATGCTTTTGGGTACTTTTTAAATCGCCATAGCTAACTCTTCAGTTAAGCCAGTACAGTAAAACATTTGTGTCTACTTTTTTATTCAATCAAAAATATTCTGCCCATCGCATATTAAATCTGTTGCTTTATTAATTAAGACCAAGTCTGGCATTTGGGATGCTTCTATTTACCTCATTTCCCAGACAGTGACACTCCAAAAGCTGAAAATATCAATGTGCACAGACAGGTGTGATTTATTAGCGCCTGAGATCATCGGTGGCGAGCTGGATACAGAGGATCAGGGGGTCAGCTCATTAATGGTGAGGTAGCGGGGGCTGTATCTATTCTAAGAACAATTACAGTTTAGGAGGTGGATGGAGAGACAGTTATGTAATGCCACCACCCATTACAGCATAACTGTCCTTTTTATGGCCATGGGTGTCCATTTGCTCTTGGGCACGAGTGAATGTTTCTGGTAGGAGAAGGATTAGATGATTCAGGTGTAACATTTTATGGTGTAAAAAATCTTCAGCAAATATGCAAATGATGTGTGAATCTTATAATATATACCTTTCAATCACAGCGACGGAAAAGGGATTCTTTAAAGGCGCAGACACGGGCTATAGTTTTGAGTTCAAATTATCTTGACAGGGTCATCGTCATGGAGTGAATGTAAATGTACATGACATCCTGGAACATCTGTGGGGGGTCAGACACAGACGAACTCAAGATGCAAGATGTTCTGTTGTCGATATTTTCTTTACAATACTGATTCCAAAATGCTAAATTTGCTCAATAGCTGATAATGATGATTCTGTATCCCCTGATTTACAGATTATATGACAGAGAACTTAGTTATCTGGTGGCCAGTCAGTTACAATCGAGAAATAACACAAATAGATAAAACTGTATCGTGTCTGCGTAAGGGCAAATAGATTTTTATTAAAGAGCTGCGTCATTCATGTATTAACAGCTTCTGTGTTACTGTTTGCTTTCCAAATCACAAGCAGATCACCTACAGATCTACTGAGCTCACATTTTAAAGTGGGGCCGCAGCAGTCCAAAGTTTGGGAAGGCTGGCCTAGTGGTGAGGTCGCGTCCCGTGTACAGAGGCTGTAGTCCTCCAAGGGGGCCGCCCGGGTTCAAGACTGTGGTTCCTTTCCCGCGTGTCATTCCCAGCTCTCTTTCCCCCGACTTCTTAAATCAATCCACCGTCCCGTCACATAAAGGCATAAATTAAAGTCTTTTGAGAATTCAATGTTGGAGATGCCTCTTGCTCTGGTTACATATTTTTCTTGGCTCTTGAAGTTGCGAGGTGTCGACTGCTGCTAATACCATCAACAGCAGAAAGGAGATGAAAGGTTGCAAAGCACGCTTTATGAAGCGTTAGACTGAGTCGACTCAGCGAGGGGACAAAGTGATAAAGGCAGCTATAAATAGATGTTTTACCCCATGGGTAAGAGCACAGGAATCCTCTCTCATTACTTCTCCTTCTTCAATTGATTTGTCCTGACAGAAAACATCCAGCTCATGAATAAAGATGGCATGGATTCATATTCAGACCAGCAGGGGAACTTTTGAACCCCAAAGTGTGAATGTGTTAATTGTTGCTTTACTTACAATATATTTTAATTTGTTAAATAAAGTTATGGGGCAATAAAAAAACACGTTGGCAACGACCTTGGAAGTATGAAAATGTGTTTTTGTCCATGCTGTATTCTCCTTCTCGCCTGTTTCATGTAGAATTCTCTAGGGTAATAAACTAATCTCATAGATTCATGCAATTTGCTAAAACTGTAATTAATGTTGCAAAATTTCAAAATATAACAGTAACAAGTCTCAGGCCCCATTTTCATTTCATGGAACAGGACCAAGCTCGAATTAGAAAAAATTTAAAATGCAAGGCGATTTAAATTAATTAACAAAATGGCGAGCCAAAAAACTTTGTCCTGAATCCTAAATTAAAATATCCTGGTATACATACAAATCTGTGAGAGTGTGTTTTAATTGCTCCAGTACATGTCAGTCCCCATAAGACTGATTTCCATTCATCCATCCATCCATCCAATCCATCCATCCATCCAATCCATCCATCCATCCATCCATCCAATCCATCCATCCATCCATCCCATCCCATCCCATCCCATCCATCCATCCATCCCATCCATCCATCCCATCCCATCAAATCCAATCCATCCATCCCACCATCCATCCATCCATCCATCCCATCCCACCCATCCATCCATCCATCCATCCCACCATCCATCCATCCATCCATCCCATCCCATCCCATTCATCCATCCATCCATCCCACCATCCATCCATCCATCCATCCATCCATCCATCCCATCAAATCCAATCCATCCATCCATCCAATCCATCCATCCCATCCATCCATCCAATCCATCCATCCATCCAATCCATCCATCCCATCCCATCCCATCCCATCCAATCCATCCATCCATCCCATCCCATCCATCCATCCATCCATCCATCCATCATCCCATCCCATCCCATCCCATCCATCCATCCATCCATCCATCCCATCCCATCCCATCCATCCATCCATCCATCCATCTATCCCATCCCATCCATCCATCCATCCATCCATCCCATCCCATCCCATCCCATCCATCCATCCATCCATCCCATCCATCCATCCATCCATCCATCCATCCCATCCCATCCCATCCATCCATCCATCCATCCCATCATCCATCCATCCATCCATCCATCCCATCCCATCCCATCCCATCCAATCCATCCATCCATCCCATCCCATCCATCCATCCATCCATCCATCCATCATCCCATCCCATCCCATCCCATCCATCCATCCATCCATCCATCCCATCCCATCCCATCCATCCATCCATCCATCCATCTATCCCATCCCATCCATCCATCCATCCATCCATCCATCCCATCCCATCCCATCCCATCCATCCATCCATCCATCCATCCCATCCATCCATCCATCCATCCATCCCATCCCATCCCATCCCATCCATCCATCCATCCATCCCATCATCCATCCATCCATCCCATCCCATCCCATCCATCCATCCATCCATCCATCCCATCCCATCCCATCCATCCATCCATCCCATCCCATCCCATCCATCCATCCATCCCATCCCATCCATCCATCCATCCATCCATCCATCCACGTAATTTACAATTGGTATGTGTTGGCTACTTAATCACATCATAATGATTTGTTAGCGTTGAACCTTGAAAACTATATCTTTCAAAACACAAAGACAGCTTATCTGTCATCAGACCCATCCAAATATTACATTATTGTCTCAAGCATTTTTACGAATTCAGAGATAAAAGTTAAATCTTTTTAAAGCCTAGTGAGGATTTTCTCTGCTGTGAGATCATCCATGTTGCTTGGCTTGTTTTCCATACCCTCTGACTCACTCTCTTCTATTAAGGCCTGTTTCAAAATGAGACTGAGGACGGTAATTAGGACATCCTGAAAGCCGCTGACGCCAGATGCAAGACGCTCCAACGTCACCTCTCCAAGGTGTGAGCAGCAGTACTATCAGCGGCGTCGCAGTGGCAGGAGCGTTAATAACACGTTTGGGGGAGAATAGGATGCTCCAGCTCCTCGGCTGATTTACACACCAAGCAGAGGTGGACAAGTCGGCGTGAATCACCAAAGAGACAGAAAGGACACGGCAGACGATGTGAGCTTGAATCTAAATGCAGCCGAATGTCTGACGACACTCATTCCGTCATCCCGAAACATATAGAGTGGGAGAGACAAACAGAAAACATGAGCACAGACACAGACGTCAGATCTGTCGCACTGACTGAACAGGAACAAACAGTCCAGACTCTGTAAAATGCGAAGGTTGGGGCCCTCTTCATTTATGACGTTAATTATTCATCTCTTTTCTGTAACTTGAGTTTCAGAACTTTCCAGTGTTGTATTTTCATGTTTGGTGAAAAAAAACAAAAAAAAGCAAAAATGTAAAAAGAAATAGATGTAAAAAAAAAAAAAAAGGAACTTAAATGTCTTGGCAATTAATCCTGATATTTAACTTTTTGAAAAAGTGGTGGACTTAAAAACCAAATAATCCTAAAAGTTAGACAAAAAGTCTGCTTGTTCTTTTATTCACCTCAGTTTGACGCTTTATTTTGAAGACTCCTAGAAAAGTCTGTCTAGATTTTTTTGTGTTGATAGTAATCCTTAATTAGCGCCAGAGCGCTCGCTATTACATCAAATAATAAACTCCAGAGTATTCCCCAGACAATGTGCGAGTCTGCAGCTTGTGCTAACAGCAGCTAGCAGATGTGGGATGTCAGTCCTGAGTTTGTTTTCCCATGAATGAACAGCCTGAGCTCCCACTCTAACCAGCAGTGACTCACTCAGTTCTGTCCTGCGTCCTTACAACGTGTTTGTGGGAAACGCCGCCAGAAAGCTCCCAGGTCAGGTTTGTATTTATAGATACGTGACAAAACAAGAAACACACACACACACACACACACACACACACACACACACACACACAACCTGACTTGAAATGACTCACTCACAGGCCATGTGTATGTTCTTCAGGAGTACAAAACAATACAGTCCAGCACAACGGCATGAACTTTGAATGGGAACAAAAACAAACAGGAAATAGAACAAACAACATTAATTCTCTTCAGTGATTTATCAGCAGTAATATTAAATTATTTTCTAGTTTTTGAGTGGATTTGCATCAAAATGTGCCATTAAAGCATGAAGTTCTTACCCCTCACTTCACTTTGTCTGCAGAATCATGAAATTATGCATAAATGATTTGTTTTCTGTATTTTTAAGAAACTGCTGCAAGTTCATTGTCTGATGCAGATATTATGCCAGTTGATTGAAGCCCCTGTGAGGAGTTCTTAACTGATTGTAAAACATCCTAAAATGAATACTGATGCCCCATTATGAACAACAAAAAGCAAACAAGACCATCAGGGACAACATTGTCTATTTCTTGATTGTAATTTTTTATGATTTCAACCACTGTTTTTATGTTTTTTTGTAATCTAACTAATGTAATCTTGTCAATGAATATATGGAGACCACGGGGAGAGTGGCTACTGTTTAACACAGAAGCTAATGGGGATCTTAATGAACAGACAAACAAACTGCCAGGGGGTAGGTTTTAAAATGAGACAAATTACAGCACTCTGAATACATTTTGTCCAAAGAGTATATTAACAAAGAGTGACGCATTTGGCTTTTAATTAAAAAAAAAACAAGAGGAGCATTTTTTTGTTTCGTTAATAGTACTTTCACATGCACAGGACACGATCAACCTAAACATAAGAGATGCTTGACCACAGGGGGGCGCCAGAACCAACACAACATGAAATTCCCCCCCCCCCCCACATTAGCTTGACGAGGCGATTGTGTTTCGATATTGTTCTGTTGAGCTCATGATTAACATTTTGTAAGACCCCAAAACATGGTCTTTAACCAATGCATTGCTCCAGAAATGAAAAACATTTATGTGAATTCAAATCATCTGTTGTTAAAGAAAAAGTCACTCGTGGTTCTACTTATTAATTTAGTCATAAAACAACTTCATTCATCTTTTTAATTAAGCAGCGGCGGCGATCATTGACACTTTGGGAAGGAGCCACTTGATAGCTGAGCCTCCACATAAGAGGTTTGGTGAAGTGTGTTAGTAATTAGAGATGTTTCTATTCTCATCCTGATGGCTTCCTTCCAGCACACACAGACCCTCCAGCATTGTACTTAGAAACTCAGTGTCACATAGTTACAATAAGGTGGAATAAGGATGCACAACAACATCAGATCGTTATATGACCGCAGGGACAGAGGCTGGAAAACCTGCAGGAAGTTAAGGATGTGCACAGATTAATGCCCTGTCGGATTGCCTAAATCTTTTTTATACCTCTGGACACCATCAACTCCCTCCTCAATTTGAAGCAGGTTGGAGATAAGCCCAGAAGGCAGCGTCTCCAGGGCCGGCTCATTTAACCACAGGCTAATGGCATCCAGAGAGCGGCCCTTTTCTCTGAGCTGGTTTACCCCACCGGCATGTTGTGTACATGTGTGAGTGTTTTTAAAGGCCAACTCACAGCAGAAATCATCCGCCATAAATGTACAAAAGAAAAAAATGGAAAGCCTCATGAGGGAGTTTTACCAAAGGGGACATGGGACCCCTCTCTTTGTTTCATAAAGTGACATGGGAAAATCCACATCTCTGGGTTCGAATCCAGAAACTACGACTCTAAAAGATAACATTTACCACTTAAACCAATGGCTGAGAGATGGTTGGGATGGACTCTGGTCTTTACAGTCTCAGGTTAAAGCAACAAGAGGTTAAGGACTTCACAATAGAATTTTAACACTGCCCCCCAAAAAGAAATGTCGGCCTGTGCTATTTTTTTTTTTTTTTTTTTTAATTATCATGATTTGCTTAAAAAAGCTCTCAGGTCAGGTTTGTAAAAAATCATAAAAGTGGCCAGATTTCTACGTGATGTGAATTCCTAACACCGTATCTGTTAGATTTTGAACATTTTTTCATGCTTTTTTGGAAGATTTTTAATTTTGTTTGAATATAACAAACAAAAGAGATTTTTTTGGGGGGGGAGTGCGAAAACTATAATCTTTGAGAAAATGTGTTTTTTTTTTTTTTAAATAAAAATCATCCTTACATCTAATAAATGAACTCAGAGTAGACCAGCTTCATCCGCAGGTTGAATCATTAACATCCTTAATGTACACGCAGCCTCGTAATAAGTTCTCGGTTAGAGCTGAACGTGTTACTGAGAAGCTGTCAATCACACAGCGCTCACATTATCCTCTGGCCTCTGCTGGGCACTAATGAGCAGACAACGCCCCCCTGACGTGTCGTTCCCTGGCTGCCACTATTGATGCATTTTTTTTTTGTGTCCCCAAGTGCAAGTCACAACATCGTCAATACAGAGCTACGACACCTTTGCTCCAAAGTGAGAGCTGGCACTAATCACACAGACCGCCTCCCTCGGTCACCATGGTAACCTGCCGACATACCGCCGAGTCTGAAGGGCTTTACCGGCTTGTCAGCGGCCATGACAGCAAAACAGCAGTCTGAGGCGGTGTGACAATCAGAAAGCACAGGGTGGAGAGAGAGAGAGAGAGAGAGAAATGAACTTTCTTATCGGTCAGTAAAAGTGTCATGTAAGGACAAAGACAAAGACTCTAACCTTCAAAAATCTAAAACACTGATCGCTTTACTTTCTGGACATAAAAGCTTCCCAACTCTTTTTTTCATCTGAATGCAACCACATTCATTTTTTTTTTTTAAATATAACTGCTAAGTTAAGTGTACAATCAAAAGAATATGCATTGTATGAATACAGCTTGAAGTCTGGTATTACAGTACTTACTTTGTTAAAAAAAAAAACTGGTTCTCTGCTGCTCCCTAGTGGAGCTAAACGGTACTGCACACTCTGACATTCATCTGACCTACAGCAACATGATATCTAAGACAACATGCACACAAACAGATATGATGCTGTTGCAAATAATGGCATGTGTAGTAACTTAGAGCATTGTGGTTTAGGTTTAAAACATGTTCGATCTTTAAGGAGAATGTAATGTTTATATCATTTGGGGTTTTTTTAAATTGATGCTGTTATTTTTATGTATTATGTGTATTTACTAAAATGTTACATTTTGTTTTGAGCCACTGTGAGGCACTTTTATTTGGTTATGAAATTGACTGAAAATAATGCTAAAGGCTGCATATGAGCTACTAAAGCAAAAGACACCATCAGTGATAAGATTCATTATAACTATGTAGTTATTTCTAATTTGAATTGAATTAACACAAAGCTCCAGAATCAGCCTTTTTTTCCCATTTTACATGGCAAAGATTCACAGTGAGAAATGTGTTTGACTATTAAAAGTAAGCAGGATGAGATTTTTCGTTTAAAGAAAAAAATTACTACATAAAGTGTAGAGGAAAAAATGTGCAAAGGGGTAAAAGGTACCGCTTAGTTCTGACGGTTGATGAGATCAACACAAACCAAATGTTAATCTCAGGAGCTTTGAAAATTATATTGGAAAATAACTTTTATAACATTTAATTCTGTATGTTGAAGGGTTTTGCATAACTGAGGCTTGCTGAGTGCAGTCAAATACCTCAAAGGGTACAACAACCTCCCCCCCGCCCCTCGACTGTACTGTAAAGCTTCCTCCTCCCCACAGACTCTCACTCGGGGTTGTGTGTTTGACCTCTCAGTGAACAGTTGGGGCCTTTTTGCTAAAAAAAAAAAAACACTGCAGGCCTGCACCGCTACTGCAGAAACTCAGAGACTAAATTAGCTCCTCAAAAAGTCAGCTGTTGACACCTGTCGGATCTGAACACAAACGACTCTCCACCAGCCAATCATTAAGGCGCTACGACAATGACGAGAAGAGAATTAGTCAAGGGGTCTTTGTGTTGTGAGAGGGGTGTGTAAAATAACTTGATATAAAGCAGACTATTCTAATAGTGGAGACTATGTTTCTTGACTTAAATATAAAAAAAGGTGTCAATAATTAGGAGGATTCAAGTAAATTTGAGCAACTTCTTTAAGGACTTTTTAGCCCTAGAACCCAAATATTTTAAAATCTAGAATATAGATTTAATGGAGCATAATTAAACATTTAAAAGTGGAAGGAAAGCAGGCACTCAAAGAAGTGTTAGCTTGAGGTGCTCCGGGACACATGTTTACTACAAATCGTTCAAAAGATCCAATGCACTCTCTTTCAATCAATTCAATGTCTTTATTTGTGCTTATAGAGTGCTTTGGAGTTGTTGCATGAGAACAACGATAAAACAACCCTATAGCTAAATTCGTCGTGCAGTAAATAAACACAAGACATTTTGTAAGTTTTAATAACCACAAGTGATGAAGAGATACACCGGTGAATATCAGCAGCAGAGAGTAAGTTCAAGCAGATATTTATACATCAGTTAAGATTTTATGACACTAAATTGGAGTCACCATATAGTCCACACACAATCCCTCCAAGATAATTTATGATACAGTTGTAACGCCAAATAGTCCAAAGAAACCGTTGTCGGACGGAGCAGCTCTCATTTCCAGGAGCCGGACTTGCCCTTGGCCGAGCGAGAGGTCTTAGGCGCTTTGGAGCCCCTCTGATGGTCGCTGACTCGGTTCCGGAGCACGGAGATGTCGTACTTCTGCCTCTTGAGCTTCTCGCCCAGGTCGAACTTCTCGGCGTGCAGCTGGTGGAGCCACTGCCACAGTTCCTGCGCCTTCTCCGCCAGCTTGTCCCGGTTCAGGTGGTCGACGTTGAGCGGCTTCCGGCGCTCCGTCAGGGCCTTCTTCTTCTCCTCCCGCGCCGTCAGCTTCTTGCCCTTCTTCTGGTCCACCTTCTGCAGGTAGCCGCCGAATGACTTGTTGGTGAAGATCTTCTTCTTCTTCGCCTCCTCCTCGGCGCGAAGCTTGGCGGCCTCGTCCTCCCGCCTCGCCCTCTCCTCGGCCAGGCGTGACTGGCGCTCGCGGTCCTGCTCCGTTCGGACGCGCTGTTGCTCGGCTCTGTCTGCCCGGCGGCGCTCGATGCGGTTTCTCAAGGCGATGAGCTCTTCCTCCTCCTTCTGGCGGCTGGAAAAGTGCACTTCGATCAGGCTTTGGAGGTCGTTGAAGTCCTTCTCAACCCTCTTGCGGTGCAGGTCGTCGAAATCCACCTTCTCACCATCGGGGAGCTTTGGAGGAGCGATGTTTGGCACATATGTTGTCTTATGCCGAGGTTTGGACTCATTTTCTTCTGTATGATCCTCTTTCTCCTTCTCATCCTCTTCCTCCTTTTCTTCTTCCTCAACTTTTTCTTCTTCTTCCTCTTCTCCTTCTTCTTCTTCTTCTTCTACCTCCTCCTCCTGCACATCCTCCTCGTCCTCCTCCTGCTCGTACTCCTCCACAATCTCCTCAGTGTCGGACATGATGGTAAGAGAAAGCAGGATGAACACTGAGACCAGCTGGTGTCTGAACACAGGAGACTCTCTGAGGCGTTCTGTTTGGGGAGTTTTTAAGGGTTCAAATCTGTCATGTGACCACTGTCTGAGCCTCCAGCGTGGGTCAACAGCAGGGCGGGTTTCGAGACAGATGGAAGAGTCTATTTTCTCCGCACCGAGTCTTGTCAGGCACACCCCCACTTATCCCCCCTTCAGACCCTCCCCCCCCACCCCCCCCCCCCCCCCCCACACACCCCCCCACTGCTCTCTGCAATGACCCTGCAGCTCCTCATTCCTTTGTAAGGACAAGATGAGAGACTATTTCAGATACACAACAGATGCGCACACATGCCCATGCCTTCCAGTCCCATAAAGAAACTCAGTGTAGAATCATCCAGAACAAATAACATCCATACTTGTCAAAGCCTAACAAGCCTCTCGGGCTGAAAAAAAATCCAAGGTTTGGAAGTCAAATAAAAAGGTGCCAATGAAAAAGTTATGAAAGCTCTCTGAAAAACTAAACATCAGGGATTTTCACCGGCTAATGATCATGAAAGTTTAATAGCCATAATCTTTTTAAGAACTCCTATTTGCCAAGTATATTGCAATCTCTTAAATACAACAGAGTGTATGAAGTTTAATAATTTACATTTTCATATTCTCCAAAAGGACCCATTACCTTGAATATCCTGTGTATCATAAACAAAGTGTGAGATGAAGAGATGTTGGTGTGCATATTTCTATTCTCCTTAAAGGAACCTGGCAGATAGGTCTGTTAGCTCAAGTTGTTGGGCCTAAGGCGGATGGCAATATCAACGTGTAAGTATTGATATTCACAACTTTTGCAGAATATATGATTGCAAAAATCAATGTTCAAGGTGATCTTACAATGATAACCATCCAGCCATTTGGTGGTAAGAAAAGCAAGCTCTTGACTACTCATTCCTCTCAGCACCGTCTGCAGCTCAGTGGTTGTTATGGAAGCATTTTTGCATTCACATGAGTCAATCAAAGTCTGCTCTGTCTTTCTGAATAAACGAGATACCCGTGCCTCAGTTCTAATTTGGTTTGATACATCAGAAGACACTCTGACACATCTTTAGGTAGAATAGATGACGCTGTTCTTAGCTTGTTGAAATTGCATTCAACCTAGATCTTTGCAGTTCTGATAAAAAAAATGCCTCCCTGAGATAACGCGATGCATATAAAATACATTCAGGCTGGTACGAGGTGACACAAGAGACAATCAGGCTATTCCTGAAAATACTGGATCCCCCACAGAGTGCAACTGAGGCGCCGAGGTTGAGCCGATAAATGTAAGCACAGCTCGCTGTAATGCGATCTGTATCTTGCTCATTCAGAAAAAAACAGGTATATTTGAGTTGTAGCTACATTTTCTTTAGATGTCATATTTTTAGTACCTTATCTTATTGAACATTATTGTGTTTTATCAATTTTTATCTCTGAATCAATCCATCTAGATGCATCATTTTACTCCTCACAGTTACTTCTATCATAGCATTAAAATGTTTATACACCAACAGTTGTTTCTGTAAAAAAAAAAGAGAGGAACACTTCAACAAAGATCAGCAGCAACAAAGGACTTCCAGTAAGGACAATGACGAGCAGGAGGAGCTTTACTGCCTCAGCCTCGTCTCCACTTTGGAATGTAATTAAAACATTCTTGCTATTGGAGGCTTTCTGCTCCCAGTGCTGTGCGGATTAAAGCCTAATTGCTCCCACGCTGCAACATTTAAATGCTGATGTCAAGAATTAATGTTCCCAAGTCTTGAGTTATCAGTGGAAAAAAGACAGATGCAGTTTTTAGAGGCTGAGATGACAGACGGGGGGGAAACAGGTGCTCTACTACGTCTAGGATTCCAAATTAAACGGTTGCGTTACACATGCTTCCTTACGACAAAGCGCCATGTTATTCTGCTCCACACGTATGAGGCAGAGAACACTTTATCTCCAGAGGGTTTATATTACAGTCTTAATTTAAATGAGTGAAGAGCGGCTAATTGTGGCTTTGAAAGACAAAAAAAAAAACAAATCTTCAAGCCCCATGTCTGTCTCATCCCGTAGGAGACTGAGTTCCACTTAAACATGTCTGAGCAGTACACGAGGACAGCAGGTGGCTCCAGGATAATCAAGACACTCTGGGTTCCTTGTTGCAAGGGACAACTGTGTCCATCAGCAAAGAGAGGCAAAGAATGACGAAGGCTAAAAATAGTCACACCCTAACACAGTCTCAAATGGCAAATAGAAGGAGACAGTCAAACTGTGTATGTTTAAGCTTAGTTTTGCCGTACAGAAGTTTTAATCCTGCATCATTCTAACATGTGTTTAAAATTAAAGTTGGGAGTTAAGTGAACTAGTATACAGAAATTGTTTATCCTAAACAAACCATTGCTTATCCCTGTGAATCATTTCAGTTTGACACTTTCAGGCAACAAAGTCTGAACATTTCTTAGAAAGAGGCAGTTGAACTTTGGCAGGCAAATCTATTCCCACAGTGACATCTAGTGGACAAAACCGTGAATTGCAATAACATGAGTCTCGCAATTTCCTCCTCAGTTCAGTTTGTTACAGTAAACATAATATGTCACTGTTCTTGCAGGTTGGATGTAAAGTGTATATCATGCTCATTCTTGTTTAAATAGTCCGCACTGTGAGTAATCCCAGTTTCCTTACAGACACCGTCATGGAACATTTAAAGGTTAAAGTCAATGATTTGTATCCTGCATTGTATGTATGCTATCACAAAGGAATCAATAATGCATCATGTGCTTTAATGAAAGAAAATATTTCAGTATGTGCACTCTAAAGAGACAAAAAAAAAGGAATAAAGGAGACAATATTTACTCACCCATCACAACACATGCAGAAGCCTCCCAGTCTTCTTTTTTCCAGCTACCTAGGTTTCACAAAAAGAAGTCGTTATTTAGCTGTCTGAAGTAATTGATCTTTTATATCATTTTTGTGTGTGTGTGTGTGTGTGTGTGTGTAAATATTATTGGTAACACTTTATATTCAGGTACACCTATTCACCATTAATTAGTTTCTTATTAGCATGCAAATTAGTAACATATTGGCTTTTAATTAGTCATTATTATTAATAATAATAATAATAGACTTTATTTGGCATGGACATCACAGATACATTGGACGAACCAGATGCATTGTTTAAGTGTTTTAGCAAGCATGCTAGTTCTCAACACCTGTCCACAGGAGGCTTTTGAAAAGAAAACAATTAAGATAGGGAGAAAAGCGATAAACAGAGAAAACAATAATGGGAGAGCAAAGGCAGCATGATCAAACAATAAACCAGTCAGAAGCTATTCATGTGAGCACTGTTTGTTTGAGTCCTCTGTTAAAAGCATTACTGTTGCTCTCTAATTTTATGCCAGTGGGCAGAGAGCTCCAAAGTACTTATTGATGCTTTATTCTGCATGGCCTTATTATACAACCAGTAAGCCATTAACTAAGAGTTTTCCCTCAATAACCTCAGAATTATTGCTTATTAGTAGTAAGTAAGGAAGTTGTTGTATACGAATTACGATCTCAATATGCTTTGCTTAGTATGGACTTTATAAGGTGGTAGTAACACAAGAATAGTTATTCTCCCTTAATAACACTTGATGAATATGGTCTGTTCTTACATAACAAAACACAAAACTACAAGTGTTAATAGTGTCCAAATAACTCTAAATGAAGTCTTTGTTACTTAGAATATGTTCCCCATGCTAAAGTGACATCTTGATCATTACTAATTCACTAGTAGTTGAACACTTATCAACCAACACATGTTCCTTAATCTAAACTTGCCTCCTTTTCACACTTAGTTAATATATTATAGTACATAACTACTGCAATGAACAAGTGATGGGTTACACCTTTGAAAAAAATGGATCTATCTACAGGTTCCCTCTCATTCAGTGGTAGAATAACAAAGACAGCACAAGTACAAATACCTCATTTATTAAACCACTGGTTCAGGTTTTCCCACGGCTGACAACAAACACTGCCTGAACTTGCTGTGTAGTTTAACTTACAGGTAACGGGGTCTGCCTGAAAATTCAAACACTGACAAGTATCAGTGTATATAAACATGTCATTGTCAAGGATCGCGAAAACGAAGAGGAGGACCCAGATGCAGATCTAACAGAAAGGATTGATTTAAAATAAAGATCAAAATTACAAAACAAGGAGCCACAAGAGACACTAGCAACCTGACGACTAACTGACATACCACAAACACACACAATGAACGGACACAGGAGGGAAGAAACACAGAGACTAAATAGACACAGGGGTAATCAAACACAGGTGAGACTAACAAGACACAGGTGAGGACAATCAGGGCAATCGCACAGGCAGGAATACAAGAAACACAGAGGACAACTACAAACCAAATCATGAAACACTGAAGACACCCAGAACTCAAGAACGAACAAAACACACCAGAACAAGAAGAAACACCAAACACTGAAAAACAAAACAAAAAAAAGACCAAATCATGACAGTCATACAATATGGTATCAAATGTATGAGCAGGTCATAGGTACTCTATTGTTGAAAATCTGTGTGATCCTTTAACCAAAATCTGCCTGCTTACAAAAAAACAGCACAATATAAAATACTGCACAATATTAAGTACAAAAATACAAAAAATTACACAATCTAAAAAATGTAAAACCTGCACAGCTCAACATGAACTTGCTCTTTATCAGCTAAACTACACTTGTCACTTGTCTGTGAGTGACAGTGACATGCAGGAGTTCAGAGAAGAAGAGTGTTGTTGTTGTGATGCTCCGGAGTTAGCAAGAAAGCTGTAGTGATTATTCAGCAGCAGAAGAGACTCGTAGGCAGAGTGAATGGAGGTACTGGGTCTTTGTTAAACGCTTAAATAAAGTGAAGACAAGTGAAACGACCTTTCAGCGTCCGCCTGAGTTTCTGGCTGCAACATATTTTGGAGTACTTATCAAGTACTCCGGTGATGAGAAAATTCAACTTCGCAGCGGTTACAAATAACTTTGGCTCTGTCGACTGCGTCGTCTGGAAGAACTTTAAATAAAAGCCAGTCAGCAACAGACTTTTACAATAAGAAAATAAATAATAAAAACTGCGTTAATGCGAGATAAAATAATTGTCGGCGATACTTGCCCAGCCCTACTAAAAATGTATACGCTGAACTGATTTAAGTTGACTAAAATATAAATATATATATTCAATTTAAATTGATTAATTCATTTAACTCAATATTTTAGATGGATTCAACTTTTGATAAAGTATTTTAACTTTGGATTTCAAGTCAAAAGAAGCTGAAAGAGCATTTTGCCTGAACTAGATAACGAGATAATTTCACCAGAACTGAGTTGTGTTCAAAAGTTTTGTGAACTTAAAGATTTAAGTACAACTGACTTGATGTCAAGTTTATTTGACTATAGAACATTTTATTTCTTTGGAATAATCACAAATGTATCTCAACTTATCTTTTTTAAGTTCAGGTAACTTAACATTTTAAGGCAACCCAGACACTAAGTCTTTTAAGACTAGTAACGAGTTGGTTTTTTTACAGTGCTGTTTTATCTTTCCCAGTTCTTGTGATCAAAATCTGTAGATCACCTTCATCCTGCTGTGAACTTCTCATGCTGCAGAAAATGAAGTGTTCTACATTTCAACTGATTGTGTTTGAAGATGCACTCCAAGGTCTGTCCTTTTGTATTTTTGGTGTCCTCCTGTCAGCCCAAGAAAAGGGAGTGCTTTACTCACTGCATTTGTTAACTGTGCTTCAAGTTGTTGGAATGGCCCTTTTTAAGGATGGACTGCAGATTGTATTTAGAAGTGTTTCCGCTGGAGTGGAGAACAGCGAATGTTAAACAAAAACTCAAACTTGCCTGAATAAATGAATTATTCCTTCTGCTCGGATAAAATTTGTTTTGTTTGTGCAAATATCGCGACAGCTAGTTTAGTTCAGTGACAGCAGCAGGAAACTTTCTTCTGCACCTTTGGACCTCCGTCCACAGGAAAGAAGCTGAAAATAACTGTGCCAAGGGGTTGGTGTCATCCTTTAAGATAGAGGTATATAGCTATCCGCTGTAACTGTCCAGTAAACAGGGATGCTGGGTAGAGCTGTGAGTCACCAATCAGCCAACTTTACCATTTAACACTTTGGGTTAAGGAATTTCTATCTCTGAATTTGCTCTTCTATCAAAAACTATTTGAGTGGAAGTTCAACAGACCTCCTTTTTGTTTCTGCGTTTACTTGAAAGTTGGACCCTGTTCCCACTGAGCTGTTAATAAGTGCATAATAAAGTATTTATTAACCTTTATAAGTAGTGTTCCCACTTTAGATCCAGTACCTGCAGAGGAGCTTTATTAACTCTTAATAAGTGCATAATAAAGTATTTATTAACCTTTATAAGTAGTGTTCCCACTTTAGATCCAGTACCTGCAGAGGAGCTTTATTAACTCTTAATAAGTGCATAATAAAGTATTTATTAACCTTTATAAGTAGTGTTCCCACTTTAGATCCAGCACCTGCAGAGGAGCTTTATTAACTCTTAATAAGTGCATAATAAAGTATTTATTAACCTTTATAAGGCATTAATATGAACCTAATAAAGTCTTATCAATGTCAATAAACATCTTATGAACGTTGATAAGTGGTCTATAAACAAGTTTCTTTGTGTTAATTAATATCTTACAAGCCAATTATAAATGAATTTATAGTTTAATTAACACTCATGAAGTCTTATTAATGTTCATAAACATCTTATTAATGTTTATGACGGTATATAAAGTGTTAGTACGTTTCTAATAAGAGCCTATAAGTGTCTTATAAGACATAATAAATTTGTTGATTATGCCTATATTAACACTTACATAGTCTTATTTGTGTTAATAAGAATCTAATAAGGTCTTATAAGTGACTTATTACCTGTTATTAATGCTTATTACAAGCACCTTAATATAAAGTGTTACCCAAATCACTTTAAAATGTATCTTGTAACTAGTGACATCTAGTGTCAAAACCGTAGAAGCAAACACTCTTAACTCCTTTTGAAAAGTTGCTGATGGTCTGAATTGGTTACATTCATGTAAAGAGAGAGAGGAGAGAGAGGATTTTTTTTATTATATGGCCATTATAAGTGAGCTGAGTATCAAAAACAAACAAACACACACTGAGAATGGGGTATTTGTGGACACTTTTATCAAAAGTTAAGGAGTGAAATAAAAATGATTAATTCACATTTGCAAGTGAGAAAGGCTCGTCTAAAGACTTGGAGGTTTAACTTGTTTGTCAGTGGATAGAGAGGCTGTGGTTTCCGATGTGTTTCTATGTAACCTTCACGGTCTTTAACAGCAGCATGCATGCAGGGCTGGGACTACAGCTGCCACGTATGAAAGGAGGAGCAAACTGAAGGGGAGAAGCAGCCCCTCCCTGCACCGCTGTGCGCCGAAGAGCTTGCACTAAGTTTGCATCAGTATTTTATAACTGTCACGTATAGTGTGTAACAAACGAAGACATAACTAGTGGTCAATAAACACAGATTAAAATACGTGTCGCATCTTTTAGTAATAAGTTGGTGCATCGTTTCTTCCTTATCTGCTTTAAAGTCACATCCAGTCCACTTACTAGTGCAATTTCCCCTGATGCCATAGAGACCTTCTGTAACTGTTAAAAGTTACTGAAGTTGTCACCCCCCCTCCCCCCCTTTTGGGGAATTTGTCTCACCAAAAACTTTTTCATGGGTGCATAAAATATGGATTTTACTCCTGATGTTCAAATAAAGAATATTCGCCAAAGTGTAAGAGGAGTAGGAATCATTCATTATTTCCTGGTGTTTTGTGTGCGGACCCTTGCAGGGCAAGACGTTTTACATGGGACTGCCCCCATCCGCATACCTCAGCGCTAAAAGCCCCCGTGGAAAGACACGACGCGCTCCCTGATACGCTGCCGGTCCGGTTTGGGGGCCTGGACTGGAAAACGTCTCCATCCACGACTGCAAGGAAACACCAGCAGCTCTCACACTCTCCATCACACACACACACACACACATATATATATCAGCCAGCTCCCATTGAAGATGACAGCAAAAAACCGACACAAGAACAACTCGAGCGACAAGACCCCCGCATCCATTCCTGAGGATGCGTCGAAGAAAAGCCCAAAGAGCAGCACCGGCAACGGGGTGAGTGGCCCCGCACCTCAGGGGCCACAGTCTGGGAGCTGCCTCGGGCTGTTTTTCACCACAGTGTTTTATTTGGGGTTATTAGGAGCTGCGGGGTTTGCTGCTTTTTATCTACAACAGGTAGTGGAGGAGATTCGTGAGACCAGCGCGAAACATGAGGACAGTGCGCGACAGAACGCAGAGCTGAGCAGCAAAATGGAGAGTGTGGTTCAACAGGTATGTGGAAAAAGATGGGAATCAATGGGGAGAAGCATCTTGCTGTAGGAAATTGCATTTTCAGTTAAAACCACCCAAACTTTTGCAAACCTCCTACTGAGGAAAAGAAAAAGCCTTACTAGTCCAAAGCGATGCAAAACTTTGTTGTTGTTCCATTACATAACTGTGCATATAGCTGTTGTACTGTGTGGAGCCAAATGTGGGGGGTTGGGTCGCCTTGGTAAAGCTCAGGGATGATTTTCTGAACTCCTTGTACTTTTTCATTGAGAAAAGCTCAAAAAGTAAAACATGCATACAATTGCAAACATATTGATTTGCTTCGTTCTTCCTGTATTTATTTATACAGCAGTGTATGTAAAAATGGTCTATGTTACTCTGGGATGTCGTGCAACTACTAGCCTATACCACTGACTCAAGTTAAATGGTGACTCACCTCTACTCATGCAAATGTATAGGTGGAACTTTAAATTCAGATTATTTTCCCTACTAGTCAAAAGGTCCAAATTAAGCTTCAATGATCATTTAAATGTTGTCATTTGCCAATAAATTCGACATATTACACTTAGCCTACTTTATATACAACCTAATGTAATTAAATATGCACATTGTTTAAATGTAATGATGGAATGTTTAAGGAAAGGCCAAACGTTTGAGAGGAGCGTAGAAGTTAATTTAGGAATATAAATAAAGGAAGTTTTGTCTTAAATCAAGCTTTCAGTCACAGATGTGTCTCAGTTGACCTATAGCCAACTCTGCCACAGCTGGCACAAAGCTGGGAGAGCAGAAATTCACTGAAGACCATGAACCACACAATACCTTACAGTATGATACGATAAGATACACTTTGGGAAATTTGTCTTGGACTCCAGACAAATGAGATGCAATCAAACGCTAATTTAGCCCAAAAACAAATGTAGTATAATCTAGTTGAAGATGTACTTGTTGGTTTTGGAAGCCACTTGAGAGATAAGTTAAGATAATGATAATGCTACTTTTGTAAACATGCTGATTGCAGCTTAGGTCTGAGCAGATGTATAGACTATTAATGAATCCCTTTGTCTATTTTGTTTTCGATCTTTGGTAAGAATTTAAAATAATCATCTACACAATTTTTTGAATGACACTTATCTCCTTTAAAGCCACTGACACACACATCTTCACCATGCAGAGATGTCAAAAGCTTGTCTGACCTGTCAAGCCTTGTTATGGCTCCTGAGGCTATGATTGGACAATAGCTGTTGGGGGAGGGGTTTAACCAAGGATCAGTTAACACTTTTTAACATGTTGAAAGAGCGTTTGAATTTTATTTTGCCGAGTGTCTATAAAATGATGTGTGATTTAGATACTAAAACTTTTTTTATCCATTGCCTTAGGGTGCTGCAGAGAGACAAATTCTGATTGGGTAATTTCCTGCTCCAGGAAGTAGATTTGCTCACATACATATTCAGTATGACAGTCGATGTTTCTGCTTTACTATGTAATGATACTGACAGGAAATGGACACAGAATGTTTTAGAGATCAAACAGTCTGGGTCATTCCCTCAGATGCTGAGTTTGAGGAGAGAAAAGAAGAGTGGGGTCAGGGTTTAATCAGCACAGTAATGTGTGTGTGTGTGTTTGTGTGTGTGTGTGTGTGTGTGTGTGTGTGTGTGTGTGTGTGTGTGTGTGTGTGTGTGTGTGTGTGTGTGTGTGTGTGTGTGTGTGTGTGTGTGTGTGTGTGTGTGTGTGTGTGTGTGTTTGCTTTGGGACAACAGATGAAGAGGAATTGACACATTCCTGAGGTTACAACCAAATGAATAATCAGGGTGATAACCCTGAAATCCAATATTCTGACACTCTAAAACACACACAGATACACACACACACAAACAAGCAGTCTCTTTGATCTATATGATAATACAATAAGCCTTCTACTTCTTTATATAATGTATTAGTTGTAGTTGAAAGTTATGTGTTTATTGGATTTTTTGACAATAAAAACCCCTCTAATATTAATTGATTGATAGTGATTGTTTCTTCACTTTTCATGTGCATTAGAGAAAAATCTTGTTGTGTCAGTATACTTGAAGGTACATAACCAATCTGGTCCAAAGCTGCTAAAAGATGAACAGAGAGTTTAGTGGTGGAGAAAAAAAGAAACACATCTATGCAACATTTTCGAGAAGTTTGATTACGCTCTTTTAAAGTACAGTTTGCAATATTTTGAATATGGAATACAAAAGGAATGATCTGCATTCCTGTCAAGAGAAAACAATCTTGACATTTGGTCGTTTTGACTTTTTAGTTTAGAGCATTTTTTTCTACTTTTTAAAACTAAATAAACTATTTTTTATTTGTTATCTGGCAACGTGAACTGAGCTGATGTTTGTTGCCTTGTGGTTACTGTATTGAAATGCATTGTTGGATGTGATAGATCACACTAAAGCTGTACTTTGTGCCGTCGTGTACAGGTGGAGTCTCTCAGGAGCATTGTGGATGGGCTGGAATCGTCACTGGGCATCACACGGATGGAGCTGGAGGGCGCTGTCACCCGGATGAAGCGGGGCGAGGTGGAGACGAGGAAGGTGGACGAGGCCCTTCAGAAGCTCCAGAACAATCTACTCAGGGACCTCTCCGACGGGATCAGCGAGGTGAAGGAGGCCAGGGAGCGGGACTTCTCGTCTCTGGAGAAAACTGTAGAGGAACGCCTGGCTGAGGTGAGTCAGTCCATCGCGGCCAGCATGGCCGAGTTTACCGAGGCTCAGGGCGCGGCGCAGAGCCAGCTGGCTGATCTCAAGGCCCGCCTCGGTGACATTGAGGACCCCGCGCTCATAAAACAGGAGCTCTCTGCCATCGTCAATGCCGTAGCTGAAATCAGAACTGCCTCGGCGGATTCTGACGCCGCATCAGATTCCCTCAGGCAGCAGATTGGTGCAGTGAGGGAGGAGCTGCAAACTCGTAACAAGGAAGTCGGCTCCTTGTCTCAGGAAGTAGAAACAGTGAGGTCCGTGGCTCAGGAGCATGTTGGGAGTCTGAGACTGTCACTGTCTGAAGCTGAGGGTGAAGTCCAGGCTCTCAAGGACAAAAGCGAGACCCTGGAGAGCAGCGTGGAGCAGGCCGCTGTTGCCGTGCGTAATGTGGAGAAGCAGGCGAGTGACGCAGCTGCTCAGGTCAAGAAAACTTGGGACAACCTGGAAGCCAGAGTGAAAGCAGCAGAGGAGAGCGGAGATTCACTTTCCACATCCGTATCAGACATCAGCGCGAGAGTGGAGTCACTATTTGGCAAATTCGATACCCATGAAAGCGCACTGACTGTGCAGGGGCAGACCGCGGAGAAAGTCAAAACGGCTCTGGAGCAGGAGTTGGAGTCACTAAAGGGCCGAGTGGAGGAGGTCAAGTCCAGCACGGACATCCAAACGCAGCTAACCCTGCAGGTGAGCGACGCGACGAAGAGGATCGCCGCTCTGGAGGACGGCGGCAAAGTCAAGCCGGAGCAGCTGCAGAGCTTGACAAGCATGGTGGCTGGCTTGGAGGCTAAAGCTGCTAAGCTAGAAGGCCACGACAACGCTATTGCCGCGCTCCAGAAATCTCTGCAAGACACCACAAAGACACTGGCAGGCTTATCCAAAACCCAGGGCAAGAAGGAGAAGTAGGGATTTAAAGTTAGGGGTGTGACGTCAGGAAAACAAAACATGGACAATCATTTTTTTCTAAAGGATGCCAATTAACCATACTCACATGGCGGCCAATTTTTTCCCCAATTGTAAGCTCAGATGCTGTTAAATTGTTGTACCACAGTGCCCTAAGATAAAAGTCACAAAAATCAAGTGAATCCGTCAAATCATTTGGTTAGAAAAGCATACATATCTTGCTAATGGTAATTGTAGCAAGGATGTGGCTCAATGCTAACATTAGCCTTTTTCTGAAAAACGGCGAAAAGCCCTTCGAGATTTTCATTGTTTGGTGTCTTTTTAGTCACTGGTCAACCTAAAAGCAGTAAAATGAGTCAGATCCTCACACTATAAGGTGCCTTTATAACGCTATTTAACCTTCCTGCCCTGGGCTTGAGCATTGGAAGAAACGGCCGGCGTTTGATATGGTGAATCGCTCACTTTTTGCCTTTTTTTCCATGAAGAATTTTGTCTCAGACTTGATGGTTGATGTTGCACATTTTAGTAGCTAATAAAAAAAAAAAAAAAAAAAAGGTTCAGTCAGGAGAGCGAGTCAGAGCTGAACTGCCGATCTGTGAATTCAAATCCAAACTCATTCTGCACTGTAGTTTTTCTATTTCTAATGTTTCCGTTTTTTTTTTTTCATGTTACATGGAAATGCTGTTTATTTACGACAAACCAGATGCAATAATGAGCTCTTTTTGAGCACTCCTTTTTTATTCACTACATGTTTTTTCTGTTTTTTTTTTACAAGAATAAAACTCTTGTTGACCCAGAGCTGTGAGGCATTCCTTCTTGGTGTCACGTTGATTTGTTGCTTTGCTTTAGCTGCTTACATCATGGGTGATAATTGATGGTATGGGTGGAAATGGAAATTCACACTTTGAATTTACGAAGAAAAAAAAAGGACGCCTAGGTCATGTTAAAACCCTCAAAGGAATTCACATTTTTCTACCTAACCTGAAATACATAACATTTAATCTTTATGGAGTTAGGAGGCTTAACACCACATACAGCGCCCTGTCATATCTGCACAGATAACATGTTTTATCTCTATGGGTGTTTAGATCTTCCCCTCTTCCAGGTGTTCTGCAGAAATGTGCCTACTTGTTGAATGCTTTAGGTTCCAGTTGCATGGACACTCCAGCAGAAAACATCAAAGTTATCCGACGAACTAGGATGGATGCTAATAAGCCCTTTGAGGGAAGAAGAAGAGGAGCCAGCAGAAGCAAGGAGAGACTCTAAAAACACAACAAACTGGAATTTCAAGTTTCGGTAAAAGACGAGGAAGCTTTTGTCCAGCGTGAATCATACAGTGTGAACAATGAAGTAACATGGTATGAACTATAGAAACTGCTTTAACACTGAGGCTTGAAGTGGAGAAAGATGGGGCTTTATGTGCGTGTTGGAAAGTCATTAGAAATTTGAATCAACTGGAAAATTTCATAGGCATTTAAAAAACCTAATACATGGTCAGCTGCCTGTATGATCAAAATGTGTTAATTTTCAAATAAGCAACTGATAGACACCATTATATTTTAGGTTGTTTCACTCCTGGTGCATCTACTTCATAAGGTGCTGAAGCAATGAGCCAGTAATCTTAGCTTAGAATAATGACTAAACACAGGAGAAGGCTCTGCTCAAAGTTAGAAAAATAAACCCTCAAGCATGAAACGGATGATTCCTCTTTTTGCTGAGGGTTATTTGCAGGAGTTTATTTGTCAGGACTCGTAACTGCACACTCGTATACTCATATGTCGCAAATAGAAGCAGCTTTCCCCCTTATTGATGTTGCTTAATGTTCACCAAAGAGACATAATAGTTTTATCTATAACCCTTAGCAGTAAAGAAAACAAGTTTAGACTCCTATATCAATCCCACAATGCTAAAATTGTGGCACAAGAATGTGTTCACAGGGAACAACAACCAAATCAAATCTGGACCAGGTTCACTCCAGAGGGGAACATTCGTCATGACCTAACTTCAAAATCAAGTCATTACAACCTTTCAAAAATGCTGACAGACCAGCCGCAAGATCGTTCAAAAGCATACCTACCCGGCTTTGTGCTTTAAAAGGAAGAGTGTGCAACTTTTGACCCAGTAGATGTCGCCCTCGAGCTCCAGCATGAAACCACAACGAACTGCTGTTTGGGGACACACCTCAAACCCCCTCGCCTCACGTTCCCGAGAAGCAGTTTGGCGTTTTTAAATGTGTAAAATTTTGCACATTCTCTTTACAATACCACAGGTTTATAGATTTTTTTGGGGGTATTAAAAAGATTTATTACATGGAAATTTCAAACATTAGAACAACAGTTGACCGGATTGTTGTGAAAATAGTTTCTTTGCAGTGTGTGTCTCATGTGTGTCTATCAGATAAATCAGCTATTTGACTAACCTGTTTAGTTGTAACACTTAAATCTCCCTCTACTGCAGTGAGGTTAGCTAATGTCTGCCTCAGCTCAGCAATCTCCTTCTCTCTCTGAGTCAGATCCTCTGCTAGTCTCCCTATCCGCAGAGTCAGGTCGGACAGCTGAGGCTCAAACGCCCCGAAGTCTCTCTTTATAGAAGCCACTTTTGGTTTCAGGTCCGCGGCGAAGGTCACCGTCCTGATCAGACGAGCTCTGCCGCTCTCCAGCTCCCTCAGGCGCTCGGACATGAGGTCGTCAGCCACGGCGAGTTCAGGGACACGTTTGCGGAGCTGCTCTATGGCCAGAGTGTTGCGTTCGGATGCGGCGCGGAGATTCGAGACTCGGTCGATGCTGCTGGTCAGCACGTCCCCGATGCGTTTGATCATGCTACGCTCCACCTCAGAAGTCTTGTCGTCCAGCTCGCCCAGCTGAGTCAGCAGAGACTCCAGTTCTGACCGCAGACCGTCCATCCTGCGAACGTCAGTCCTCACTGACGCCACCTACAGGAGGAACGCAGAAGGACAAAGACCAAGAAACATTATTGTAACAGGTATGATGGGGGGAGTCGACATTTCCACTTAATCTTCATATATTTGTGCTGATTGCATTATTTAATCTAATGAAGAGAGGCTTTATGGCCAATAAATAACTTACCAATTTACTATTTTCTATTCATCATAGGTGCCAAATTGAAAAGTTCCCTTGCATAGCTTTATATGTAGTTACACATTTTGAGACTCTTCTAATGTCTTGTGAATTTTTCCCAGCAAAACAAAACAAAGACAGAACTTTATGCAAATGTTTTGATGGACAAATCATTGCTTTAATAATCATTTAAGACAACAATTGATGGTTGCAGCTCCATGAATGTTTGGATTTAAAGTTGTTCTGTTTTATTTGAGGGTAACTATTTATTATTGGATTTCGGACGGAGCGAGGAGAAGACAAAATATAATTTGGAGAAATCATCTTAGGTTCTTAGGAAGTGAAATCAGCTTTTTTTTTTAACTATTTATATTAACATACATCAAGCGTAAACGGTTATTCGCAGCCTTGTTTCTCTGCCTTTGGTTAAATTGTGTTCCCTACATCTGGATCAACAGTTTGCACAAGTAAAGGACAAACGACTATTTTCCTCACGAGAATCAGTAAAATAAAAGAAACGATGTGACACACCTTGTTGTTGAAGTCCTTTGAGATGGCCGAGGTTCGATCTTCGATCTGTCCCACGGCGTCTTTCAGTGCCGTCAGGCTGGTTTGGAGCTGAGTTCGTTTCTCAGTCAGCCCCGAGGCCCACTCCTTCAGCCGGCTCACATCCTGCTCAAAACCATCCAGACGGGGCTGCAGAGCCCCGAGACCCTCCAGCATCGGCTGGACGCTCTCACACTGAAACAGGACATACGAGAAATACATCGATTGATGGAAACAACAGCAACGAGTGTGTGACTTTAGGAGCAACTTATTTAAAGTGGTCATATATTAAAAGACATCATTTCAAGTTAGTGATTTTAGTGCTCAAGAGGGTTAAATAAGAAGGAAAAACAATTTAATTTAAAAGGCACAATTTATTAAATAAGTTCAGATAACACTGACTCATAGGAAAAATACATTCTACTGATCAGTTTATTTTATGATCAAATAACTGATTTGTGTTTGGTCTACAAAAGGTCAGGCATATATAAAAACGTATTTCTTTAAGCTTGAGACGTCATGAAATCGCTTCGTCTCCTCCAAACATCCAATGGAAACTCAAAAAATCCAAATGTACAAATGAAAAAGACAAGAAAAGCAAAAAAAAAAAAAAACCATGAGGATTAATCGCTGAAAGCTCTCGTGTGGCTTTATCAGGAAAGACTCACCCACATGTTGCTATATTTGTGTTTTAGTTCAAATGGCTGGCTTGAAAGTAACGGTATGTGATTTAAACAAATACTGAAGAAACCTAAAAGCTGTCAAAGCACATTAAACAAACATTGTAATAAATAGTCTAGACTGCGCTTGTCTTATACACGGCACGTGCACCAGAGTTCATGTTGAAATCAGGAAACTTTAATGCAATGACGTGAGACTGAGGTGCTCATATTGAAAAACATTCACGTAAGTCTTTTAGTCTTTGGCAGAAAATTCAGAGACACTCCTTTTCCCTAGTCGACTCAAAGGAGTGACATCATTCAGTGATGTCACCAGGAAGAGGTTGAGTCGTTTCTTCATCTTTTTCCCATTCCTCCCAGGGCTCCTCCTCCTCCTCCTCCTCCTCCTTCCAGCCTTCTTCCTCTAAAGCGTCCCGCTGGCTGTCGATCGTATTTTCCTTCAGGACCATGGTGAGTTCACGGACTGCCTCCTTGACCACGGAGAGCTCATTCTTCATCTTGAGGATGCTGTTTTGGGCGTGCAGTGTGTCCAGCTCCTGCCTGATCTCCAGGATTTCATTCAGGGCTTTCAACATGCTGTCTTCAGTCCCAAACACCTGTAACGTCACCTCCTCGAGACGTTTCTCCGCCCCACTCAGGTCACCCCCGAGCCTCAGGATGGAGCGCACAGCCTCCTCCACCTGCGGAAGGTGCTTCTCGCACTCTTGTGCCCGGGGGATGTGCTCCTCCAGCTGAGCGCTGAGCTCCGCCTCCTTCTTGCTCAGGCTGCTGATCTGCACCTCCAGGTTGTGGATCTGCTTGGTGTTCCAGTCTAAATGTTCCTGTGTTCGCTTAGTGTCGTCCTCCTCTGTGCGCTCCAGAACGCGGGCATTCCTCTTGGTGCTGTCCTCGAGCTCCTCCAACCTCTCTTCCAGCAACCGGGCCCTCCGTTCGGCCTCGTTCACCTGGTCTGTGGCTCCAGCGTGGGCTTCCCGGGACTCGGCCTTGAGAGCAGCCAGGTCAGAGGAGATGGCGGCCAGACGTTCCTGCCACGTCTCCGTTACGTTGAGGAAGTGGGCGTTGACGGCCTGCAGGTCACGGCCGGCAGAGTTCTCGTCGGCTTGCATGGCCATGACAGAAGCGTGGAGAGCGGAGATGTCCTGCTGGAGTCTTGTTGCCAAGGAGACGGTGGAGAGCGCTTCCTGCAGGTCGTCCTCAGAGGCGGCAAGCTGCAGCCGCAACACAAAGGACATACGAGGGCTGTTTCTGTGGGAGCTCTTTGGTCCTCAGCATTCATACACGATTGAGTCAGAAACTAAGTGCATGCAGACATTCAACGGAATTTGAAATTAACTTAAATGTTTTGATACTGGACATTGTGTTGATACTATAGATCAGTGGTGTCCAAACTTTTTTTTCTTGCGGGCCAAAATTGTCGTGTTAGAATCGCTCGCGGGCCACAGGTTTTGTTTTTAAAAAAATAGTAAGTCTTTGTAGATCAGAATCAAAAGGCTCGCTAAAGAAACCCTTTAATAAAAGGAAATCAAATATTTTACTTTATTTGTTTTTTTCTCAGAATCAAGCCTGTGACGTGGTTCATTTTTTTTTTTGGAAAAGCTTTCTGCATTTAGCTCAGGTCATTAAATGGTTAAACAACAGTACGCTTGTTTGCAAAAACTTTGCATATGTTTTTTTTCATAGTTTACAAACAAAATGTGGAAAATAGTGAAAGCCGTAGATTTAAAAAAAAAAAAAAAAAAAAAAAAAAAACAACATACATGTTACTGAACATTTTCTATTTTAGGAGTATTGTTCAGCCCTTGTTAACATGAAAAAGAAAAATACGATGATGTGCCGATCTTAATCGAGGCCTCGGGCCAAAATCTTCTGATTCTTCATTTGAAGTCACGGGCCGCAAAAAATCCCCTCAAGGGCCACGCAAATGGCCCTCGGGCCGCACTTTGGACACCCCTGCTATAGATGTAGGAAGCATGCATGATGGATGAGTTGACCTTAGTTGAGGGAAGATAAAAAAAAACTAAACAGACAGACAATACTTTGCATGCAGATGTAACTTCCTCTGTTTTTTTTTTGTTTCTTTTACATTTCTTTTTATTAGGCTTAAAAAACTGAAAATGTAATTCATTTTGAAAAGCTAACTGCAGCTAGCCTAGGCAGTAATTAATGTTAGGTCTGTTTCCTGAGTGGAAAGCAGTTCCAGTAATAATGTGGGCACCACAGACATCCATTGTATGAGGGTCCCAGAGCCCAAAACCCCTGGGGACACACTCTAAAGCAGCCTCCACTCCGGCTACTGTTTTAAAATAAAATTGAGTGAATGGGCCCTTTAAAAACTACACACATCAAATCAGCTCAAGACCTGTTCCATGAACGCACCTTTTTAGAAACTTTAAGCACTTCTTCCTCCATGTTAAACAGACTTGAAGTCTTCCCATGTAACAGTTTGAACTTTTCCTCCATTGCCGAGAACCTCTCGTTCTGTTGCAGCACCATCCTGAATCACAGAAAGGTACAGAAACTTAAATCAAGGAAACACTTCACAGAAACACATGCAGAAAATGTACAGAGTAAGCTTCTTTTTTTTTTGACTCACCAACTCAAAGCTCCACATGCAGCTAGCGACAATAAGCACATTATACTTCTCGTATCAAAACACGAAGATGTCTTATTTGCTGCTGCGTAGTTTCCAGCTTGCGTTTTGTTTTTTTTATCTTCATCTTTACCATTTGAAGCCGACGTTTCCGACACTTCATCACTTTGTTTAGGTGACTTCTTCCTCTGCTTTACCTCAGTAGGCATTTTAGCACACTGGCACACTAGTTCTAAGTTTGGTTGTGATGGAATTCAGCAAACCCTATAGTAGGCTAATAACAGTCTTAACTCTCCATTAGTTCCGCTGCAGACTTAAATAAGACGACTGTTTTTAAGGTGTGTTCATAATGGATACATTCAAGCAGAAGTACTTTAAATCAAAGTATCACCGGCTACGTTTGTCGTGTTTCACCGCTACATGTATCCTCAGCTGCTTCGGAAAAAATGCCGCCTTCAAGTGCTCTTCTTCGGCTCGTGAAAACAAACTCTCCCAACCGAGTTGCTTGTGTAAAGCACCAAAATGCAATTGCGAAAACATAAATCTTGAATGGGGGGGGTTACATCGTTATACTTAATCTGTAGTAGTTATAAGTACAAAGTGCTTCAAAACAATGTTACATTTGAATGTCACGCTTGTTGGTTTATTGTTGGTCTAACTTTTCTCCGGTGTCAAACACTCAGATTTCAGACATTTTTAGACGTACCATAAACGCCTCAGCCAGCCACGTAAGCGTATGCCAAACTGTTTCCTGAATGTGGCTATGATGATGGCTTATCAATAACTTTCAAGGAGAACTGAAACAAATAATTAGGGAGCCACCAGGAGTAAATGTGAAAATTTACAAGGACTGCTTTTACTATCTATATCCGACCCCCGAACAGCCCATAGAATTAACCCTAACCCATTCCTGATCAATAGTAATTGTTATTTATTTTTTGATAAAGAAGAAGCATAGACAGGGAACTAAAAACAGCTGCTGATTAATGTAATTGTAAATAGAAAATTGTTCAGTTCAGGATGGTTTGTAGAAAAAAAAAATACGACTGTTGAAGACAAAACTTTGATAAACATGCAAACCTCCCCCCCCAACACTAACACGATTTATTTATAACATAGAAAACTAGTGCAGGCAAAATATAACCACGCAGCGTAAGCACAAGCCATTTATTCAACATGTTTCCAAAAATCTAAACTTAGATTTAGAGTGTCAAAATATGCCAAAAACTTGATTTCAAAGCCTTACACACCACCGTATCTATAGAGGATTTCAGTCTACTGTACAGTTCTTGTTGAATAATTCTGATATTCAATTCATATTTAACAGCCATACGCTCTCTTCTTTTCACAATGTGTCAGCTATTAACTACGGGACATGCCAATTACATGGGCTGCTTTTCTTCTATGTAACTTTTAACAATGTTTAACATAAGAAGGCACAGAAAAAAAAATATTATACAAACATCAACAGATACAATAAAAAGTCCTAACATGGATGCAATGTCAACTTAGAGGCAAAATATTAAATTACATTAAAGTACATTCAAGCAAAAGCTGCCACGTGCAATGTCTAACAAATTATGTGCAAAAAAAAATTAAGTAACCAGATGACTCAACAATAAAGCAACGAGGGCATGCTCATCAGACCTCTTTGGACTAAGGCATTAAGTGATGGAGTAGACAAATATTTGGTCACTGAAGGATATAAAACGCAGACTTTTGCCCTCTTTTAGTGTTTTATGTTTACAAGTCAAATCAAAGTCCTGAGAGGCAGAATTACTACAGAGTGAGCGTTCCTCATCAGGGCTTTAGAAACTCTGCAAAAATCTAATTTAAGCATTTTTAGCATCGTGGCAAACGTTATGGTAAACCTGTTTTCTCAAGCTGCGTTTAAAATAACTCCTCTATTTTCAAACTATAGCCCCACCTGAAGTGCTACAAGTGCCAAGAATTAACCACTTCTTTTACTGGAACAGCAAATAAAAATAATAGTATTGAAAGCTTTAGATGTTTACATTCTTATTCAAGGTGGGGCCTAAGAGCTACAAAGAGGTCCCACCACATCAGGAAATGGTTTGTCTGGGAGCGTTAACTGATTAAACATTAAAGGTTACAACAAAAAAAAAGGTCAACCCCCAACATGTAAACACTAATTTTAACAAAAAGCAGCAACAAAAAAAACAAAACAACCCAAACATCATCAAAAGGCACCCTTTTAAATTCAATGAATCTGAAAGTTACAATGTTGACCCCATTCTTCATTAAAACCATTTTAAAGTGTCAAACTCCAAACAATAGTAAAGAAATGAGAAAAGAAATATATATATATATTATTATATATATATATATGTAGTGCAACTAGTCTACATTAAGGGGCTTTCTGGTTCTGTTAAACTGATTGCCTAAGGCCTTTAGCAATAGATTGAAACCACAACAGCCATAGCTTAGCTTAGCATAGCATATAGACTGAAAACAGGGCAAAGCAGCTTGCCTGGCTCCGTTTAAAGGTACACATGCTCAGCTGTACTAACATCGTGGTTTTTGTTTACCTTAAGAAAGAGCGATGCTGATTTGCCCTCCTTTCCGTCACGTATGCTCAGGTAAGCCAATCAGCTGCTGCTCACAGCTCCATATATCATAACGGACTAATATGAGACTAGAATTGATCGTTTCATTTAAAACTCAACTAAAGCAAGAAAGTCAACCAGGGGTTTTCCCAAAATGTCAAACTTTTTTTTTTTTTTTAATATAATTTTATATCCACTTTTACTTTATGCCACCTCGTCACACACGCCTGACCACAGATATCGAGAACAAACAAAAAAACATCAGCAGAAAGCTTGTGCGCTAATGTGGCAGATTCAAACTGATAAATTGATATCACACACAATTAAGACGTATGAACATTAAGCTACCCCCAAGGCCTCTGTATCAGCTTTTGGTCCCGTCTGTGGAAAAGCAAACATAAGTGCACTTTTGGGACAGAAAGGACACTTTCAAACCTTCAGCGATGTGCAAAAAAAGAAAAAGAACAATAGGACCCCACGCTGTGCGTAATGAACAATTGTAACCATTTAAAAAAAAAAAAAAAAAAAGGTACAACTTATTCCGCTACACTGCTGAGGATTCTTTTTTTTTTTTTAACTCATCACCTAAAGGACACGGCTCCTGCTACATACAGCATTGCTAAACATTTATAACTCAAGACCACAAAGCAAAGAAAGTAATAAACTGCAAACTGAATGTTCTTCATTTCTGAATTATACACATTAATGTCCCTTCAAGATGCCGACGGGGGAATATAACTCCCCATGAAATATTGTGCTTCCACCATCTTGATTGTAGCAACTTTTCTATGTACATTATCCAATATAAAACTAGATAGAGATGTTTACAGGGATATCTGGGGGTCTTTTATAGAGAAGATTTGTCCACAGCACTTATTGATCTTTCGTCTTTTTTTTTTTTTTTTTACCATACCGATGAGTGACCAACACTCACTGCAAAGCTTCTCAGACTCTGTAAAACAGAGGAGGAGGATGATGAGGCTGCTGAATCCAAGAGGAGGAGCAGCACGACTCAAGTACTGTAGTGATCCTGGAAGAAAAGAAGAGTGGGATTTTTTTTTTAAAAAGTTGAATTTTCTCTTGTTTGACGTTAATGTGAGTGTTTTGTTTCCTTACTGACCTGAATAGAGTTCACGACACCACTGGCCATGACGGAGAGTTTCCCCGCAACAGAGCGCACTCCCAGTTTGAGCTGGGACATGTCAGGAGCGCTGGGCAGCACGTTGGTCAGACGGTAGGAACTCGCTGTGAGCGTGAGACGAACTCAGAGTTAAGCAGGCAGACAGATAACAAACAGGTTTGCACATCTTCAAATTGCATTTAAAGCTTTCATTGAATTGGTAGAGGGGGGGGGGGTCTCTTACCAGCCTGTTTCTTCTGATCTTCAAACAGGTCCGCTGAGCTTATAGAGGAACTCCCAGAGAATCTCTCCAGTCGGGTTTTGGCCTCGTACTAAACAACAGAAACACAGATAACACTTTACAGCAGCTGTTCTGAAAGTCATCTGTTCCAGTCAAAGTAAAGACTCCTAACATCATCAGCTGCAAACCAGAGATTTTGTACTTACTTGTTTTATTCACAACTAGATAAGTATATCAGGAGTTAAAGTGCCTATATAAACATGAGAAGCTATTAAACCCACAAGTTCTGCAAATCGTCTGTGAACATGCTCAAGACATTATATTCAGTGTACACATCATGTGGAGCGCGTGACATGCATGCTGTTGTTTTGCACCTCAGAGTTATCTTGTTTCCCAAAGTACATGTCTGAAGAGATGGATTTCACATCAACTCCAAACTTTTTCTGAGCTTCCCCCGAGTCCGAGACCGGTTCTGGTTTTCTTCTGGATGTGGACCTTTTGAAAAACAATGATGGAAAAAAAAAAAAAAAAGAGACAACAATTTAAAAACTTTGTCTATCTCAATCACATTTCTGTTGCATGTGGATTCAAAACACAAGTTGCTCCTTTATTCTTCTTTTTGCACTTCTAGCACAAATAAAACAAAGCTGGATTTTGTATGTTCTGACTTACATGTAATAAATGATCAATCTAAAGGCCTTGTGAATGTATAAGAGCAGAAAGTCCTCTACATGGAGTAACAAACAGGAAGTTGAAGTCACGATGAGTTGCAGTGACAGAGACATAATGTACCTGTCGTCCAGTGATGAGATCGTGGAGGTCAGGTAGAAGTCCGGCTCTGGTTTCTTGCTCTCCTTCATCCAGCCTTCGACCTCACCTCTACTTTCCCACCGCGCTGAAAAACTATCAGACGTCTCTGCTTCATTCTCGTATCGAGACGAGACCCTGAAGGAAGGAGGAAGTTCGGGAAAAATAGCAGGTGAACAAATAAAACCGTTGTGAATGGATTGTAATAATGACCACATTCAGAAACAGTATCATTAAAGCAGTGACTGAAGTGTGACATTAAACCACAATAATCAGGCAAAGATAAAGAATAAAAGAAGAATGTTCTTGACTATCACAGAATATTGAATTAGTAGATTCAATCTGACCTGGGGCTGAAGGATCCTTCATCATCGTCGTCGTCATTGAACCGTCGCCCTTTCTTGCTTTTGGCCCCCACAGGAGTCTCCTGCTGGATCATGTGCATGTCCGACGTCACCGAGTGAGACATCTCGCTACAGAGAGGACGAGAAAACAGAGTGGATACGAGTGCAAGAGACAGACGCAAGAAAAGGCAATCTGCTGCACTGCAGGATCACTGTTTTGAAGTATCTCAATCGTCGTACCCTCTGCTGCCCAGTCCCATGCCCAGTCTCTCAGCTTGTTCCTTCTTATTCCCCTCAAATCCTTTAAACTTCTTCTCCTCCACTTTCCTCTGCTGCTCAAAATCCTTATAGGCCAGTCGCATAGATGGAGTGCTGAGGGAAAGAAAGACAAGAGCTTTAAAAAAAAAAAAAGATCAACACAGGGAGGGAATAAGCTAAAAAAAAAAAGCATTACAGAAACAGGAGGACATGAAGAGACGTACATGGATTCCTCAAGTTGGGTGTTTTTCTTGGTGGACGCCGGGCCCCCCTCTTTCTCTCTGAGCTTGTCGGCAGCTTGAGCTTTCTTCTCCAGCTCGGAGAAACTCTTGCTGCTCACCTTCTGAGCGCCAAGACCGCCTTTCTTAGAGGCCAACTAGGAGCAGACACAGTTTGTAAGGCAAAGTCTGTGACAATGTAATAAAAAAGATGTAGACAAGGTATAGGTACATGAATACATACGGTTTTCTTGGCAGCGGCCGGCTTCTTCTTAAGAAGAGACGGGATATCTGGACAGATCAAACAGTAAAGTTTATATCCTCTTCTCCAATAATTCAGATGCAACAGCAACGTCTCCCAAGTTTTGTAGCTTTGTTGCCTTTGGTAGCTATGGCGATAAGGGATATCTTACAGAGATCCAAACAGGAACCCTGTAATTGGTTTTGACTTTTATTTCTAAATCGGAACGTTGAATTTGTTTAATTTTCTTAACCTGCTTTTAAAAAGTGTCACTGTGACTGCTATGTAATAGTGTTTAGCTGTGAACACGGGAAAGACAATAGAAACACTTCAGAGCTTCTGTCTTAAGTTCTCCAACAGATCAACAACTGGGAATATTAACTCGGCCCCCCCAGTTTTGTAATACAGAATAATACTGCAAATACATGGTTTCATCAGTTTACTTTATTGTATTAACTCAATCAGCAAAACACAATCACTTAAAATACACCATTAAACTAAAAATGTTTAGGATTATAAATTATAGTGAATAAAAACAATCATACCTAGATTTGCTTTTGGAGACATACTAAGCATATCCACGCTTGGACCCTCCTCTGGATTGCCTGAAAAGATATCATTTATTGGTGATAACCCACATCGATGTTATTGCGATAAATACACCTATAAATGGTTTGTATGTTGTTTGCAAGAAAAACGTTTCACCATTTCCATTCTCCTCTTTAACCGGAGTTGAAGGCCTCTCTGATAAGGTCGAGCTTAGACTCATTTTGCCAATGTTCAAGTTTTCAGGTTCAGACTGAAAAAACATTACATGGACACTAATGACTTTTCTGCACCTATTTAAGCTCATATGGGGATAAAATCACTTCTGAACTAAGAAATCCCACATCCTTACCTGTGAAAGCAGACTGAAGAAATCCACCTGCTTGTCCTCTGGTGATGTTGGGGAGAGAGGAGCCTGACTGTCGAGCCACAGCTGCACAGAAGAAGAGAAGTAAAATGATTCGACGTAAAGATGTTTTTTTTTTTTTTTTTTTTATGCAAAGTGGTATTAGCTAATCTCACAACCACAAAGTTACGAAACACATCTGCTTCACCTCGGTGCCATGACTTCTGGTGGCCTGTGTGCCTAAAGTCTTTATCTTGTCTCTGTACAGCTGAGCGGCTCGGCTGTTGTATTTGGAATTTGCGGCGCTTGTTGTGCAACCGTGTTGGTTGAAAAATGAAATCTGGAAAAAGCAAACAGGACAAATGTAGATACAAAAGATGTATGGGATTCAATGCTTTGAGGATTTTAATACCGTGCAGCTGATATTCTGCCTTTATGTACTGACCGCACTGGCATTGCCTCCCACTTGCATACACCTCAGCTGAAACCAGGACCAATTAAAATCCAGCTCCGTGGACCTGTGGATCACAACAGTGTTAGGATTTCAACAACCCTTGATTATTTTTATGTGACTAAACGGGTTTGACAGGTACATAAAGTTTCTTTCCCCAACTCTTGACTCATGTCTAGGTTTTTTTTTATTTTTTTTTTAAAAATGTTTTGGGTCACACATAGTTTTTTTTTTTTTAAAGAAATTAATCCATACTTGAAAGTTGTCATCGATTGTTTTAATTTTATATAAATTAGTTCATGGCTTCATCCAGGCTCATGTAGCAGATGGTTCAAATTCCTCCAAGCAACCACAGGTTTCAAATGACCTGAATGTTGGCTTATTATCATTTGAACGCTGTGCACTTTATTTGCCTTTCTTTTTGTATTACCCCCATCTCTTAGATCAGTGGTTCCCAAAGTGGGGGTCGGGACCCCAAGGTGGGTCGGCCAGCCACCAAGAGAGGGGTCGCGCGATGCCTTCCATAAAAAATTAAAAATAATTTAAAAGTGCATGAGTATATCTTTTTACCATTTTTGTAAATATACAAAAAGTAGTCCAATGTCATATAAGACAGTATCATTAAGTGAATTTTTTTAGGCTGTTGTATTATTTTGTGCTACTAGTTTTTTTGGATAGGTTTATTAGTGTGTGTGTGGCTGCCGCTACGTCATATACCTAACTAACCACCTTAAAGAACAGTGGGGGGGTTTCTGTCACCCTTATTTTGGGGGTCACGACCTGAAAAGTTTGGGAACCCCTGTCTTAGATTACCCAATTTAATGAATTGATTATTTATCAGAATGTTTGTAATGTCTTGCCTGTTTACCATTTCTTGCTGACTGCCTCTTATGTCAATAGTGTTTGTTGTATAGTAGTATATGAAGAAATCCTGACTCACCTGATGAAGGACAGGTGCACCCCAAGAGACCTGTGAGTCCCAGAGCAATCTATACAGAGGAACACCCCATAGGTGATGCTGGCCCAACTCGGGTTTTTCGCCGAGCAGTCAAAGCAAACCTACAGAAGAAGATGCAGAAAAATAAAGCTTAATATTTTTACAATATTTATAGATTCATTCACTTTTTAATAAAGCATGCAGGACTGAAGTTGTTCCTCAATGCCATCTGCATGGAGGATCATACAATTAAAAAAAAATACATGTGTGTCTTGTGAATGAGTTGCTGATTCAAACAGCTGTTGGTGAATTTCTCAATGGAGTTGACTTTTTGGAGGGATGATTCAGGCCCTACTTTCTTTCTTTCTTTCTTTCAATTTAACAAGTGAACTCCAGGTGTTGAAGAATCTAAACGCAAACAGAAATGAAGCCTTCAACAAATATGGCCAATGTCAGCTGTCAAAATGTAGCTACCTAACTGGGCTGTCAACCACCTGGCTAATGTTGCGTCAGGTGATCTTTTGTGAAAGACAGCCCTCCTGTAAATGTCACAATATGGTGTTGACACACAGATGGTTATTTATATGTGTTGATTTAATTCAGGGTGGAAAAAACACGTGTCAGCGGTTTAATTAAGCTTGTAGGTTAAAAACTCGCTTTCGCGTTTCTCAGTGCGACGTGTCCAATATTTTAGTTCAGCTAACTTCCTTGTTCAAGAGAGAAACACACAGGCGTCTGAAACTCTCACCTTGTTCGAAGGAATGGAGCGAAGTCGCTTAAAGATGGTTGAAATCTCTTGCTTGCTGGGCTCTGACATGGTTCAGTCCGTGGGTAATACCTGTCGGGTTACAGAAGTAGCAGGAAAAACAAGACCTGTGTTTTTCCCCTCAATAATCGTCGAGTGCGACACGTCAGTAGGAGACCGTCATAATCAAGCTCTGATTGGATGAAAGCGCCCCGTGGTTATGTTATTGTAGCAAGGCCTTCTGGGTAATGTGGTTTACATCGGTGGATGGAGTATTCAGAAACAGATGCATTAATTTGGCTGCTGTTTAACAATACGTTTTTCATTTCTTTTTTTTTTTTTGTTCTGTACACAAAAAAAACAATTCACACTTTATCCCATGTACGGAAAGGAGCAGGGAGAAGAATAATTCTTGTGTTGCCTGCCCCCCTTACTCAAAAAGCAAAGAATAAATGTCTGGATGGTCTGTCCAATTACAGTCAATGAATGAATATCATGCCAACATAAAACAAATCTGACAATTCAGTCTTTTACTTCCTCAGAAAGTAGAAGGAAAACACACACAGAACACACTAACTGCCACTTTCATACCGTCTGATAACTTTGTTCTTGTACATTTTCTTAAACTGAAATATCTGAACACAGCCCCTTCAAGTCATTATTTGAAGAATTCCACAATTTATTTCCAATGACAGAAATACACTTCTGTTTTAAAGTTGTCCTCGCAAACTGATGCTTAAAATTAAATTTTCTTCTATGCTCTTCATCTTCTGAGAGTTTTCACATGAAGCGTCCCACAAAATAATGCTTTAATTTCTACAAGACTTGCTGCCACACCATATAATGTTTCCATGAGATAATTAATCTGTGCTTACACGGTGATATATTTTTTTCTCACTAGATAAGAATATCACCTTACGGTACATTAGAGACTCAGCTCTCGAGACAAAGACAACATCTGTTTTTCCAATAAATTCATTTATTATGTTGTGAGACAACATTTACAAACCTTACTGTGCAAGTACACCTGTTGCTGCGTGTCAACGACAGCAGGCCCTGAAAACATGAGCACGACATCTCCTTTCTCACAATTAATAAATGCAAAAATATCCTGTCCTCCTCTCCTGCTGCAGTTGAAGGCATTAAAACAGCATTTTTTCAATGATTTCATCGTTACACTGGGGATGAAGTTGGAGCTTGCACAAATCAAAAACCAGCAGTTCATCCCTACAAAACATGCGAGCGGTCTAAATACTTGATGATCAAAATGTATCATGTATTAAGGTAATTTCATCAGCTGTATCCATTTGTGTCAGAGCTCCAAGAATATAATTCAGAAGTATTTATATGCTATTATCTAATTAATTAGGCTCCTCAATGAAGGAAAAAAAAAATCATATTTACAAATGTAACAAAATAACAGATTTCAGGGATATTTGCCATAAAATATTCAATTACTATACAAATTGATTTTCAGTCACAGCATTCTAACAAGAGTAGAACAAAAGCACTTGTGGCATCATAAATTAACAATCATCAACTTCCAACTACGTATGATCTGATTTTCACCCTCAATTTGTTCTAATACGTCTCATTGAGGCTATTTACATGAATGTATGTGATACCATACTCAACTGTTGTTTTATTGCATATAACATACACTAAAAATATACTCTCCCATACCTTGACATTTAAAAAGAAGTGAGAGGATTAGACATGGCGATTCAAGTGCGATAAACGTGGGAGAGATTTTCAGTGTTGCATGAAACGTAGCCCATGCCGGTGGCTGCAAAACAAACAAAACCCTAACATAAGCAAAAGTGAACAATCAAGAAGTGAGAAAATACAATCAGTGATTATACATTCAATGCCAGTGAACTAATGTAGACTATGCCAGGATATGGCTCCTTTGATCGCCATTATTCCAAAATCTAACCAGAACAGTGAATGAACTGAGTGTATTAACAAAACCCTGAAAAGAATGGCAAAACTATGTAAGCACTAAAAAAATCACTTTCAATCTGGCACAATTATCTCAACATAAGGGACTACTCTGTCCACTAAAATGAAAGGATTTACATTTCTGGACTAGATTTGATCAGGCACAGAGCAGGTCATTATAAAGAAGGTCCTCTCCCTTAATGAATCCATAGTGGCTTGCATATCAAGGCTGCATATCAAGGCTGCATGTAACATCGCCACACAATTAGACTGTCATCCCAGTGTTTTCGTTTAAACAATACATAAATTCACACAAATCTCATTGAATCGTATCTAATATATACTTGAAAAGCTTGTATTTTTTTTGTAACAGCATAAATGGGATTTTTAAGTAACACAACATATCTTACACTGACAGCATTTTTTTTTTCTCTGAGCTCCTCCTCCCCTTGAATCTGGAAACTTGTGGTTTATTTCCATCTTTTGTACTAAGTTTCTATGAGGGTCAATCTGTGACGAGCAACAAGATTTTGAGTGGTCCATTCATAATCTCTCGGTCCATCTCCCACAGCAGTCCAGTCTTTACTAACAGGGAGGAAACGGTTAAAAAAAAATGAGGCAGAGCTTTCATGTTTCCAGCCGCACTGTCATTTCCCAAAACACCACTTTCTTCTTCCTTCACATTTTTTAATTTACGTGATGATTCATTACTGGATGTCTTCAACATAGTTAGCAGGATAGAGGCCGGTTTTTCCCTCCTTGAGCCGACCTTTGCACCAACCCTGATCATCTTCCTCGCCAATTTTGGTGAACTCATCCCCTAGAGAGAGTAAGAATGAGGAGGTGAATATTTGTATTCAAGAATTGTAGTCCCAATTTGTAGTCCCAATCTTTAACAAGAGTATGACATGTACCTGCTTTGAAGCTGAGCTCGTCCTGCTCTTGTCCTTCATAGTCATAGAGGGCTCTGACCGGTACAGATACGACCGGAGAAGCCGGCTCCTCTTCAAATGGATTCCCATCACCGTTAGTTGAGAAAGGGTTTACGCTTGTGTCTTCATCTGACCAGTCAGGAGTCTTCTCCACACTGCTCGCACTGGAGGGACAGACAAAGTAGCCCCTTAGAAAACAGGTTTCAGTGTTCATGCCGAGGCCTCTTTGCATTGACGGGATAACCCAGTCATGCCAGGTGTAAGCAGGGACAAAAAGATAAAAAGTTAGAAAAGCAAGAAAATATATCAAACACAGAGCACACAAAACAGGCCAAAGTACATCTTCAAAGTCCACTTTGGACTTTTTCTGATTCTTCCTGGTAACAGTCTCCATTCAGTTCTAAATAATGGTAGTACATGCTTACTTCTTACTGCATCAATGCTACAAAGCAAGCATTCAGTTCAGGCAGCAAGACAAATGATTTTCAAGTTGCTCTGGACTTCAAGTGAAAAGTGCACACAATGCCAAAGAAAGGCAGCAAAACGACATGACAACATATCAAAAGACACGTTAAAAAAACAACAACACAGCAACATGAGACGAAGCAAGACAAATCATCGATGTGAGTGCATGATTGGATTTCAGCATGAGCGGCCAGCAGAGGGCGCCACCTAAACACCAGAGAGAGAGCTTTCTCTATGCTCGGACAGAGTTACAAGGTGAAAAACTGTGAACAAACACCAGCACATACAGAGAGGAATTACAGTCAGATCTGTTCACTGCAAAGTTACTCTGGTACTAAATGACCTGCTCATTTATCTAACTAGGTGATATCTGAACTCATTTCTATCCAGTGTTAGAGATTCTTACAAAAAAATGAATGTTTTTTATTTACCATTATTATGTACACAGGGCAATTTTTGTGTGGATATAAAAAGGACAAACCTATATATTGCAGGTAACTTAAATACGCCCTGAGGTTTTTTCCATATTCAGATCTGATTGTAAGACAGAAACATATTGGATTTTCCACTAGCAGAGACATGCGCCTCCATGCGCATGACATTCAATGTTTTGCAAGACATGGCACTGTTAGATGTGACAGACAAACACACAGGCTATGTGTGAAAGGCTATTCCAGTGACCATGCAGAGCAAAAAAACAACAACCAGCCACCTGAGAGGGGGGAAGGAAGAGTTACAAGAAAGAAGGAAACTGAGTAAATAAGAAAAAAGAAATGGAAAGAGACGCAGCACGAACGGCGCTCCGGGAAACAAAAAAAAGGCAGGGGGGAGGGTTGTAGGAGCATGAAGGGTTTTTCTCCTGTTCACCAACGTTTTTATTTCCTCTTTATTCACACTGATGTGGTTGACTGTGGTCTGCTGCTCCACTGCCTCCTCCTCCTCCTCCTCCTCATCGTCTTCCTCTTCATCATCTTCAAAGGGGTTTGAGCCAACTGGCGCTGTTTTAGGCACAGTGAGGCTGACAACATGGGACACAGTGAGAGACGGGTTGTTGACATGCACACACACTAGGGTTGTCATGATATCAGAATTTGAAACTTTGATACGATACTAGAGAAAATCAACAATTTTCAAAATCTGTTTTGATACAACAGCAACAAAAATAGAAGTCCTAATCACCCAATTTCTTGATTTAGTTACAGAAAGTTGCAGACAACCTCACAATGTCTAAATTGCACAAATACAGAATTTGTGCAATTTAGAAAATGTGTAGGAGTTGACTTACAACTTTTTATGGATTCATTCCTCCAGAACACCCGTGTCTTATGATAAAGAAAGATGTTGTTTTTTTAAAAGCTTCTGTACTTTTAGATACTATCCATCATTAAAGCCTGTATCATGGTATCCAGAAGTATCAAGACAACCTTAACGCACACAAACACATAAAGGCAAAATTGCTACATTGATGGTCTGGGCTGGAATTGAGAATCCTGCCTCGCTCTAAGATCAAGGACCTATTATTACAAAAATGACATATAATTTAAACTGTATGATTGTATACAGTGTTACACAGGAAAGCTTACACACAACAGAGACTGAGAGGGATGGGAATAATGAATAAGCACAAGTGACATCAATAGTGAACCTCTGTGTAAACCCGTGTTTAGACTAAACACAGAAGTCACAGTTTCACCTGTTTAGATTTGAGTGCTTCCATTAAAACCACATTTTATACAAACTATAAAAACAAAAGGACGGTTCCTGAGTGACACATCAAACACTGAATCGTCAGCTCAGGCATGTGTAGGTGCACAATCTGTCTTTTGAAGTCACATGAGGGCGGTTTACTTCCTGCCACTCTGACTTTCTGCATCAAAGAACAAAAACTTGCGCCGGCCCTCCACCTGTATCAGAGGAAACAGAGTTTCTTCTCCCTGTTTACAGAAGTACCGGACCATTTACAACAGCAGTAGCTACGAGTTGGCCCATGAGGAGTGTGAAACGGAGAAATGTGAACGCCTTTGTTTGTATAGTCATGCCATGCTCCTCTGAGTTAAGCCTGAGGAGTTACTACAGCAAACACTGTCCCACTGGGAGTCTGGCACAATGTAACTTTGGACGTTTTTAGTAAACACATACGCCCCACCTGAGAACTAGGAACCTAAGTATTCAAAGAGTGGTTTATATTACCCAGTGGATTTGTTCAACTATATTCATTCAAACTTGAGACAACACTCTAGTGAAAACGTTTACATGCTTTTTAATGCTGTTAAAAAAAGAGGAAACTACATTATGACGTCACCATCATTCCCAAGTCTCTTAAGTCAATCCTTTGTGACTGCACAAAGATAATTACGACTCTATCAAGACCCAGTATGTACACAAAATCCTCCCAGTCACACCCACAGATGAAGGAAACGACAGGAAAACAATGTGCTGTAAATGCTGGCTGGGGGAGAGCCAGTCCCAAGGCAGTCAATTATACCTAAGTTCGGAGGTCAAATGCTTCCCGTGCCTGACATTCCCTTTGTTGACTCCTCTGAACACTCCTCTTTATAAATGCTGCATACACACCTCTTCCTGCTGATGTGTGGATAACAGCAGACAGCAGGTTAATGCTGGTTGATTAAAAGAACCTGTTTTAACCCACGTTAACAAATTGTGAAGGAATATGAAGTTAAGACCAAGTAAGTTTAACAATATGCTCAAACACAACACAGGATACTCACAGTTAACTGAACTTACAACAACAACAAAAAGCAATATAACACACAAAGAAACTCGATACAATAGGATATGACACGACATGGTACATTATGGTACATTGCGCCATGGTGCGATAAGCTACCATACGATATCATTCGATGCACTTCTTCACTTCACATTGTGCTGCCTCCACAACTTGAGCAATTAGCTCAACAATGCAGGGACTAAACAACTCTCACTTTCAAGTAAAGCTTAACATAAATATTCCAAACTAAATCTGACTCTTCAGTGTGGTTTGTCACTATTTCGATGCATGAGAAGTGTTTTTTTTTTTTTTTTTAAATCCTTATCAGCTGCTGGCCGTCGTATCCATGAACCAATGTTATGTCCTCCATGCTGTTGCCACAACACCAAAGACACATTTCTTTGCTGGGAATTTTGATCTTATTTTATCTGGGCTGAGAACGACATCATCATGTGATCAAAAGCTGCCAGTCAAACATTTAGAGGCTTTTAACTCTGACAGAGACGTCTTCTTCATTACAGTCTACAGAATTAGCTGTCTAAAAACATAATACTTATCAAAAACCTTCATGATCCCAGGTCCATGTGTTCGACTTGAGCACTACTATAAAAAAAAAACCTTTCCAGTCACAACATTTCATGCTCAAGGTCTCGCTGTGTATGAGTAATATTTCCCCACTACTTTTTGGCTTCCTCTCAAGAATGTACCAGCCGACTCCAGACTCTCAAGGTGGAATTCTTTTTCAGCAAACGGTGACCAAATGTTTACCGTTGCCCCTGGAAACAGCCCCACAACCAGACGTCACACCCGGAGCTCCCCTTACGTAACGTTTAAGACCGTGTGAGGATTATCTCCGATGTTGGGAGTTTAGTTGGTGAAGAGTGTGTGCAATACGAACAGATGCTCAGTTTTCTGTGTGTGTGTGAGTGTGTGAGTGTGAGTGTGAGTGTGAGTGTGAGTGTGAGTGTGTGTGTGTGTGTGTTTGTTTAAGACCAAAAAGTGAGCCAGTGATGAACGAGGTATCTACCTGCTGCTGGTCTTGGCAGGCTGCACAGGCTGATCTGACCCAGTTTGACTGATGCCTGTCAGAGTGACGCCCTCTGATGGTTTCTTCTTTTCTCGTCTGCTGAGGGTTCGGTTCAGGTCTATGGACCAGTCCTGGTAGACACACACACACACACACACACACACACACACACACATTAGAGAAAAGTATTACGCGTACAATTTACAACTCTGTGGTTGGCTCCAAACACGCCCTCACATCTAGTAGAAGCAAGTCACAGGCAAGTGCACAGCAATTCACACACACTTCAACACAGTCCGTCATACACTGCTCAGGCTCTGACCCAGTCGCTGAATCTCAAAACTGTACATGCATGTGTGTGTTTTTACAGTGCAGGCCTGAAAAGACACAGCCATGTACAGTGTCCAATCACCTGTTGAGAGAAACACAGAACCAGGGAGTGTCCCCTCCACCAGAGGATAACCCAGGAGAGTGGAATAAGAGAGAGTGGAATAAGTGACCCTGGGCCTCTGGACAATGGTTAACTTGTTATCAATCTGTAGTTTGAGCCATGTGTGTCAATTAAACGATCATCACTCAGACAGAAGCAGTACTGTCCCTCTTTCATATAGATGATATATTACACTGCTAACTATGACATCATAGCTTCCCCCAAAGGCTTCTCCGACCCCTCTGATTTATCAGCAGTCTCACACTTTGAAAGATCAAAAGGCTGGCTGTTCGGCTCATGACCTCTGAGACTCTGTGACATTGCTGCTGAGCCCGGATTGCATCATGACACGCACTGCAGGGGTCACATGGGAATCAGAATCATGAGAGGGAGTGCGAATGAGGGGGTCAGAGTTTAAAGGTTAGAAAGAAAAGAGAGACAGACGTGTTTACAGAGGAATTCTGATATCCAGGAAAAGGACTGTAAACATTGTGTAGATCTCAGGTAACAGGAACATACTATAAGTGCAGAGGGCAGCCATGTGGTATCTGAATGTACCATGTGCATCTTTGTCTCGTTAATATTCTTTGAGATGCAAAATAGAAAGAACACCACTTCAAACACACACACGCACACACACACACACATACACACACTAATGGAAGCAGTAAGGAGTGAGAGTGTTATTGGAAAAAAAAGGATCTCTCCCCATGGCTGTTGTGAAAAGAACAGCCCTCCCATGCAGAACTCACTACAATGGACCTTCTCTTAAAGGAGCGAGGGTGGGACCAGTCCAAATTCTGTTAGACAATGGGAAAGGGAAGCAGGTGTGGAACAGAGTTAATGAGGACAAAACCATCTAATTCTTAAAAATGTTAGTTTTTGAGTGTGGCAACGATCTAAAAAAAAGAGCCAGGAGCTCGACGAACAATTACAGCATGAGTGAGGGGTGTTTGCTCCCAGTTTGTCCATGTTTCCTTTTGAATATCTACCCTGAAGGAGCTGCCTTACTGCTTCTTCTTCTTCTTCTTCTTTTCCTTTTGAGTTTATCTCATCACAGAAAAGATTGATACCCTCTTTTTTTTTAAAAAAAACTACAAAAACAAAGCCCTACTCAAAGAAAAACAGCCTGGTGATGATGTAATGATTGAAGTGGAATAAGCAGCTACTTTGGAGCAGCAACGCCTGCAAGTGCACACAAAAACAACACCGTAAATTGTTCCACTGCAAGCGCATGCAGTTTTTCGTCACCCTCCCTCTCCTCTTTTCTTCTTATTTAACCTCCTGATGGGAGGATGACATAAACTACATCCCTCTGAATGCCACTCTGAATGTCCAGGATAGATTTACTTCCACCCCTGCTGCCAAATAACATACTTCAATGACAAAGAATGACACTGGGCTATAATTCCTTCTATGGCTTCTTCAAGCATTAAATAGAACTATGGCAATGTCGCCCTTGTTTTTGTTTTTTTCTCCTAAAACATTTTTCAGTATGACTTATTACACAACTTCCTCATTCCTCCTGTCTGGTGGTTCTCACAGTTGGGCTTTAGGAGCACCAGGGGGTCTCTAAGTAAGTACTGCATTACTAATTAGATCACTATGTACATACAAGGGCTATTACTTTGTGTCTACATGTCAGCACCAAAAAGGAAATCCTTCAATAAAATCAGGGACCATGAGCTTATGTGTTCGAGAACTTTTTAGAAGCTAAAAAAAAGCCTCTCTAGAAGGATCCCCCTCCTTTTGTGGACATTTAGCCTTCCTTCTCTTGTCCTACCATTTCATGAGTATAAGGTAAGGCTGTAGTACCTCAAACTGAGGCCAGTTCATTGGCATCCCTGGGCCTTGATTGGACCGGAACCATTTCAGGTCATCTTCAGCGTCAGTAGCAGAGACCGTGTCTTCCAGCGTGTGGTACACCGTTTGGAATCTACGGAGAAAGTATTTTGTCAGCATCTTTTCCAGGAGTTACATTTATGCATCCAGACATGTCCGGTTAACGTTTGAAAAACATAAAGTAAACGTGTGACCTTACAATGTCCTTGGTCTGACCTGTGATTGGTTGATAGATCGAGGTGCTGTTTCACCTCCAGCAGCAGCTCACTGAAGAAGCGGATGCGGTTGTCTTCAAACTGCTGCCACTGCTCGAACACCTGCTCCATGTTCTCCATGTACTGAGGGGTCACTTTGTCGAGCTCTTCAAGGGATTTCTCATAGCGTTCTTTAGTCTGAGAGACAGAGAGGAACAAAGTCAGGATTAGAACACAGCAAAACATGGAGTCTGCGTGATGTGTGTCACTACCAATGTGCACGCCCCTTTCAGCAGACTCTGCTTCCTATGCTGGTTATTTATAACGTGTCCAAATCACAACCTCTCAATCCTCTCAAGATCTTTGGAAAGAGCACCAGCTATGTTTTGAGGAAGTCAGAGTAATATTTGGTGATTCATATGTCTGAGGATTTTCAGTTAAAAACTGATTGCTTGGCAGATATTCATAGAGAACTTTTAAGTGTTGGTGTGTTCCTAACTCTAAGAATATACCCCTTGTTATTGTTACATTTAAAGATTAGACCTCTAATTCCTCTCTTAAAATGCCAAAAAGACAATCCAGTCAGCCAACCTTGTTATTTTCTAAAGGAAACCCTACCTTCTGCACCTCCTGCTGACACTTCTCCACCTTTTCCTGGAGCTTCTTTTGGGCTTCGGGGTTGTTGTTGCTCTCCAGTTTGCTGTTTGTCTCCCTGCTGGCTGCTAGCTTCTCCTCTTTGCATGCAGAGTGGTAAGACTTCTTCATCGTCTCCACCTGCAGATTCAAGCAGTGAAAATAAAGTACAAATGTGAACAAACTCAAAGTGCTTAAGTTGTTTGGACATCTTAGGCAGGGATCATTTTTTAGACGTGTGAATATTTTTCCAGTCTTCAAAGAAATGTGAGTTTCTCAGGTTTGTTTCTGGTCTTATTTTTCTGCTACTCATTTGTCTATTTGGGAATGATGATAACCTATTTCCTACTGAGAGAAGCTTGCTCATCAAGGCACCAGACACATGGATTATGGAAGGAATGAATAACCTGGATGACACTTAATGTACAATAACCAACTCATTAAATGTAAGCAACATGGAAACCTTGACGCCTGATCATTTTGTGTGTGATGCATTTATAACAACAGGAAATAACCACTCCTCGAACACTTTGTGTATATTTAGTCAACAAATGAGAATTGAGGAAGTACAATCGTGCATGGTTGTTCTATTTAAAGAGTGTCTTGGGTAGGGCCAGAGCAGGCATGTCCCTACTGAACAAATTATGATATAATGTCATTCAGTTGACAGCACTTAAAATCCAAAGACAAAAGTCTGCACTTCTCTATAATTTGATAAAACAGGCGGCTGTGTTCTTTAGTGTGTGGGCAAAACTAAGTTTCCATCCATTAAAACATATAAGGGCTTGGGACTACGAGTTGCACTGTATCCTCTTTAGCGTGTATGTGTGTATTATCGACATACATGTCAGCAACTAATTTACTGGACCAGTTAATTAGCCTCATTTTCTCTCTGCCCTCTACTACTTGCCCTTGTCTGTCTGGTCAATCAATAAATCACTACGGCTACAAAACTGTCCCTGCCGCTCAATGACAAGGCCAGGATGTCACCCACCCACTGGTAACAATACACACACACAGGAAATGAGGGCAAGGGTCCTAGAGGTTGCACAAGGTTCAGTGGCTGTAAGGAAACAAATACTTGCATATGCAGTGGTTGCAAATTAGTCTTGACAAGAAACCTGTATGCATGGCATCTATTTTATATTTTATATCAAACAATGTACAATGTATTTGTCCCTGCTCAATAAACTTCAGTGTGTAGGATGATTACAAGGTATGACATGTATAGTAATTATGATGATGACATTTGGAAAGCGTTTCATTTGGACTAAAGCACAGATTTTTATTGATAAGTGGAGAAGAGCTTATTTTACTAAAGTTTGTTGACATGTTTTGAGAAAATGTTGTGAACACGTTTACTTTGTATAATGTAAAAGCTAGAATCAAAACTATCTTTGTCTAAGGGAATATTTCATGCACAAACAAAGATAGGAATGCATGTGCTCCAGAGTAAATAGGCTGCTAAAGTGTAAGCAGTAGTAGGAAATACACTGACCTGATTCTGAACTAAAAGAAGCCAGTCTCCCTACAAGCCCACCCCCCAGTGTTTCCTTCCCTTCTACTGACAGTCAAAGGACTACAGGATACAAGGACTGGCTCTCGCCTTGGCCCACTGTGGCTAATGTTCTGCAGTTGTTTCTCATGCAGGATGGAGACGCTGCAAAAGGGTTTCTGCTCTGTTGATGTTTAGTAAGCAGGTAATCATGGAGGGAAAACAAAGGTGAGTCAGTAATATGTACTCATGTGAAATGAAGGGTGAAATTGAGAGCCATGGCTATATCAGTGATGTGAAAAAAAGTATTAGTGCATATGGAAACTGCTTGACTGTTAGTTTGAAAAATGTGACTTGAAACATGCTACCACATTAAACCGCTGAAGTACAGTGTATGTGTTGGATAGGGTTGACTCCCACACCTCTTTGAGTTTCTTCGCCCAGGGTTTCTGAGCCTTTCGGAAGCCGTCATCTGCCTCTTTTGTCTCTTTGAAGCCGCCGATCATCTGTTTGTGGTAGGCATCTCTCTGCCAGTTCTTCAGCTTCTCGTAGTCTTCTCCCATCAGGGCCGATTTCACCTCCATGTGGAGCTCGCTCACCTTCTCCGCCTCTGTGCACAGAGCTGACCACGCCCGCTCCAATGTACCGTACTGAGGACCTGAAGAAGGAGTTACCACCAGTCAGTGTCTGTGCAAGACTCTCAGGGAATATAGTAAAATGCATCTGTTTTCCAATAATGTCAATGCATTTCTATCACAGTGCATTCTCCCTTATAGAGAGGACACATGATGTCATTAGCACACACGCTCTGACTCCAGAGAAAAAGCAGCTACATTAAATCTAATACAAAGCTTGAGTTTGATATATTCTTACCTTTTTCTATGAGTTGTCTCCATCGCTTCCCCCACTCTGTGAGCTGCTGTGCGTAAGCCTTTTCAATACGAGCCCGCTCATGAATACAATTCATCAGATCATTACAGAGTCGGTGTCCATCATCTACCCGTTTTACCGTCCGCTTGTAGTTACCAACCTGAGAACAGAGACAATTAAGGTTGTCAAAATGTTCAATACTTTGATACTTTTCGATACAACTTGTTCCAGAACAAAACAATCTCTGCAATTCCCATGATTCCCCCCCCAAGTCTCAATGTCATCTCTTGTTATTGTTTTGATTGCGAGCCCCCTGCTGGCGGAATTTACATACTGTGCATTTTAATGTTTTTTGTGTTGCACATTGATTGTGGTAAAGAATTTATTTTGACTGGATTTTTTTTTTTTTAAATGACTTGAAGATGAGACGTCTTTTATTCTATAGCAACATTTAAAGCAGCATTTAAAACTCACTGAAGAAAAACTTGCATCCTGGGTTTAGATTTGTAGGAACAAATTCCTGTGACTCACCTCCCAGAAGCTATCACTGGAGACATCGATCATGGAGTCATCGTAGGACCCTGACATCGCGGCTGCCCTGAGTTACACTTGGTGTAGGGCCTTGAAAAAAAATAAAAAAAATAAATTAAAGTGTTAATTAGTTGAATTAAAGTGATTACAGCACTATCATACTTTACTCACTCTGAATGCCTAAAACCGGAATTTCTTCTTCTTTTATTTTATAGTTTGACAACACTTGACAGCCAGGATTATAGACTGTCAAGATTTTGAATATGAGCAACAAACAGAGAAGGAAACACATCTTTTGATCACTCCGTCACACATCGCTTCACCTTCGCTTTCTCTTTGTGTACTACGAAACTCACGGCTGAATACAACAACATGGAGCCAACTTTGATCACTGTCATGACAACATTCTCCAGATATTACAGTTATGGATGAAACACTGATAAGACGCTGAATACTGTGAGAAACAGGTCAGAAGATGGAAGGTGGAGGGGAGTCAACGTGTGTGATCTGGTTTGATAATCTAAGCAGCAGGTGGGTGTTTTAGCTATATTTATAACCTCTCTACTCTCAACAAACACCAAACGGAAACAGCAGCAGTGTTGCGGGTTGCACAAGAGACCAAGATCAGCCATAACGTGTGTGTGTGTGGGGGTGTGTGTGTGTGAGGAGGGGGGGGGGGGGGGGGGATCCTGACAGAGAGAGGGAGAAAAACTAAAACTGTCAAGAAGCACACAGCGGGCAGTTTCCGTTTCCTTCAGACGGGTACGACAGTCGCTCCTCTGTTACTTTTTTCTCTCCCCACGTCCATCATTTCAAACTCAACAGCCTCTTTATTCCTCCATCCTCTTCCACTCTACATCCCCTCTCTCTCTCTCTCTCTTTCTCTCTCCCACTCTCTCTCACTCCTCTCCTCTACTTCTTCATCAGTCTGGAGCATCTCCCCTCTCTACAGCTCTGACTGGCCCCTGTTCAGATCGGGCATCTCTTAAGTAACCATTTATATTCAGACTGTGGTTACATCCAGCTGAGACAGACCGCAGACGGAACTCATCTAATCTGCATCTCAAGTGACACGTCTAAAATAAGAGGACACATGATTTTGATTTCAATGAAGCTACAGCATGTCATGATAAATCATTTAGCAGAAGATTAATAAAGCAATCTCTTTTTCTATAACTCAACTTCACTCTTTACTTGTTTATTTATTCTTTGACCAGTCTAATGGTCGGTTTCAGTCATTCTTTCAAATATCAATTATCGCTGTCTAAATACCTTTCTCTAATTAGGAGCTGATCACATCACATAAGATGTGTTTTAGCGCCAAATGTGAACACACAGGGCCTCTTTCAGCTGAGCGAGAGGATGAGGGCTGGTTCTTAGTGTGTCAGAAAGAGTGTGTGTTTGTGCATGTGTGTGTGTGTGTGTGTGTGTGTGTGTGTGAGTGTGCTGGTCATTGGTCAGTGGCCCGTGCCCTCCAGCGCAGGACTTGGACAGAGGGTGGTATTGTGGTCACTGCTAGCTGGGGAACAATTCTTCCTTTACACTGTGCGTAGTTAACAAGCAGGACAGTGAAACACACACACTTTCACACAAACAGATGTGTGTCATTTTTTCTAGAGAAAACCCACATGTTTTTTCTGCTCCACATCTTTATGAATGACAACATTGATAATGGACACAATTGTGAGTGTAGAGCACACTGTATATCAAATAGAACAGTAATATCAGAGCTCCCATTGTGCTATGCTTACACAAAATGCAATATTAATTCACACAACGGGACATCAATATTACGCTGATGTGGAATCTATATGAATGTACAAAGACGTCATGAGGGCAGAGCTTAGTTCCAGAACTTTTTTAAAAAAGCAGTCTGAAAAGGGCCTGTGTAAACAAATGGGAAACGTCCCAACGTTTTAATATGCTGAGTGGACAGCATAATTCTCCAAGGCTCAAGCTATCAGACTAATTACGGATGAGACTCAAAGATGAATGATGTTTCTTATCACATTATTAAGATGCGTGTTGTCCTCTTGTCCCTTCTTTTATTTCCCTACCAGCTGTTGACATTCTTCATTCTACAAATCCCTGCAGCAGCATGACAGAGGACACATGACTAACACATGGCAAGCCTTAAAATATTTGCTCTAAATATGGCAACGAGTCCTCCGACCTGCTGAGAACCTGCATGGACTCCACATAAGAATGCATTATGTTTAATGACATGTCAATATTACAAATCTAGAGGACGATCAGCGACGAGCTTTGATGCAGCCAATATGTCCAAATTCACAGACCCCATGAAATGAAAAATGTATTTTCCCATTCCTGTGTTAAATGTTTATTTATCTGCATTATATTTTAATAAAACATTATCTGGGTATTATTTTGCATCGAAATAATCTTGTTTCTCTTCCTGTATAACATTTCAAATGTCTGATGACTCATCCTGCACTCAGGGGTGTTTACTAATTTTTCCACCAATGAAAAAGCTTTGTCAAAGCTAACGATCCAATTGAAATACATCCCAACGTTATGTCCCATCTTCTACCTTGGGATGGGTTCTCGACAGGGCAGTTAGATACTCCCGATGTTCAGTTTCATGACAACTTTAAACAATGAAAATCAAGACACAATACATACGATACACTCAAGGTAAGGTTGTGTAGTCGTCAAATTTAAAATGAAAACATGAGGATGCACGTGTATAGAAGGGGACTAAATAATTACCACAACAATGCATTTAGAAATTCCTTCATCACCAAAGCTCTTTCGCAGGCCTGATGTAATCAACGGCAAACAGGAACAACCGTCTGCACAGCCTTGGCACTCTAGGACATGGGGGCTGTGTTGAACAATTGAACACGGCTTGACCCAGAACTGTAAACAATACTGTTGACTAAGTCGAGGTCTGAAGTCCACTCGATCTATCACTCGACAAAAAAACGCTGGAAAATCCAACAGCGCGTGCTGCTATGCACAACCAGAAAATAAGACGCATGAGAATCTACAGAAAATGTAAGCCTGGGGACTTGTGTTATTATTTTTCAAATTTAAGTGACAGAAAAATCTGCAACAGTCTTTCATGCCAAGAAAAGCAAGATTTCAACAAGAATGCAGAAACTTAGGGCTCTTAAACTACAGGCTTAGCTATTACATAATCAAATACAGCACTTGTATCCACTAACGACTGATAAGTAAATGTACTCAGCATGCTGGAATTCTGGTTCTGACAACAGCCACAAGATAGAGGAGAACAGATGCATTCCTAAGTACTACCATGCCTAAAACTGAACATTGAGCAAGTTCCCACATTGTTACTACTTATTTAACTCAATCTATCAACACACAAATTAGCAAAAATATGTCTGACTACACTGTTTTAAAGAAGTAGTAGGGTCTTCTTTAACTTGTGAATAGCAAAAGCTAAGGTAGGGTTAAGAAGTAGACTGAGACAGTCAAAGCAAGTGATGACTATGTGTGTTATTAAAAGCACATGAACTGTACTTTGCTGCTGGGAATGAGAAGACCTGAGTCATGTCTTAGTAACAGACACATGAGAGGCCAGTGACCTTTAAAACCAGCACAGGCACAACATTGGACAGAGCTGTCTACCCCCGGCCCCTCTTCCCTATTGATACACACGCAGGTTGCCATGTTGTGGACTCTGAAGCTTCAGTGTTTAGCCAGCTCTGCATCGGTCTTGAAACCTCTCTGCTTCCTAACCTCTCTCCATTTAGCCAGATAACTGGCCTCATATATGGCAAACCGAGGGGCGTCCAAAACGGCCATGTAGGGGTGCCTTAAAACCGCCTTCTTTCTCTGGTCCACACAAATACAGACTCTTCAAAACTTAGACGGAGGACATACTGGCTTCTGCATTGTTGTTTGAGAAACCAGCACTTCCACATGTCTTATGAAATAGTAAGGTCATTGTATGATTTAATTTAGTAGGTATCTTACATCTTGCTCCTTTAACGAGGAGACACGCAATGGAACATGTTGAAAAGATAGTGGGAACAAATTTAGAAGAAAATGTTCTTTTCCCAGAAACAACCAACAAGCTGTGTATTCATCTTGTGTTTATGTTTCTCTGAGGGTTGTCACACAGAATGAGTGACATGAATGGAGCGAAGGAGCAGGAAACAACAGGATACACATGCAGCAGAGATGAGCTCATACACGGCTGTCAAGCACGTGCATACCTTGCCCTGGAGCGGTGGTGATGTTTCTGAAAGGCTGTAAAATAAAAACAAGAGCCCCAGGAAACCAAATTGGGGTTCATAAAATCAACTTTTTTTTAGGATCCAGACCGTTGCTATTTAAAAACAAAGTCTTCTCAGGCATAGCAAGGACATAGCTAGATTAATGTCACACAATCTCAACATTTCATTCTGCCTTAATCTGGCTCGATGGACTAATCAGTAACTGCTGGAAAACCGAAATGTCATTTTATCATATTTACTTTCCTGCTAAACACTGAGACCTTCTTGTTTTGTGTGCATGATTATCATGTAAGTAACGACCCACAGTGCTTACAGGATAATGGATGGCCTTCTTCTTACTGGATTTAAAAACAAGAGGAACTGTCTTTTCTCATGTCTGATTCTATGATTAGAGACACTATCGGTTATAAGAAGAACTTTCAAGATGGCAATACACAACATTTCAATGTTTACAACAATGATTTCTAAGAGGAACTATCATAATAATTGCTGGTTGTAGCTTTGTTCAGCGTTGCTTAAATTACAAATTTTAAAAAGTGTTTGATTAAAACAAGCATGCTCGCAAAAGTAAGAGCTCTACTCTGCCAATGTCTTAATGACATGGAAATTGCGTATCTGACCAGGGCTTATTTTTTCTGTCAGTTTCCACTTCCTTCTTTTGTTGCATAAAACGCCTGCAATATCTTGCATGCCTGGAGTGCCGTTGAGCTGATCTATCCCTTTAATATTGCAGTTTCACAGCAGGACAACGGTAAATCCAGACCAGGCTTTAAGAAAGAAAAATGCAATACTTGCACACTTGCAAAGAAGTGTAAAGGTCAAAAGTTTCCATGGCAATCACAGTTCATGACCATGATTTTCTTTCCCTGTCAGTCAATCACCTCTGCCCTCCTTCATCATGTGAGCTCAACAGCTGCAGAGGACTGCTGATCTCACAGGACTATGGCCTTTCCAATGTGGATTCTCTGGACTGCTATCCAGCTATCCTTCTAGAGATCACTAACAGAGCTTTATGCTGCGGTTAAGGGGCTCCAAAAACATCAGACAATGAAACTGTCGGCCCATCAACGCCAGGTCAACTGTAGCCTCAACATAACCGACCGGTCCGCCTTGCACCACTGTCAGAAACAATAGCATTTGTTCCACACTTTCAGGCATTTTCCACAGGGCAGTCCAGCAGCATGGAGAGGAACATAATGGAGGGAAATTCAGTATTACATGACAGGGAAGGGGAGATCCTGACGTAACCGACAGGAGCCTTTTCCTGTGGAAGCCCCCTGTCATGCACGCACTGTCCTGCTTTTAATGTGATGCATTGAAAGAAGCTGCAGAATTTTCAAGAAAGGTCTAGAACACAGTTCACCCGCTGTATGTTTTTTTTTATTTGTAGCTTTCTCCGGCTGCTTACGGGTGTATAATAACCTGAAACTCTATGCAAAGGTCTGTTATAATTTCCTAGAAAGTAAAGTGACATCGTCAATTCCTTGTCTTACCTGATGAATAGTTCCATGAAGACCCAAGATATCCAGATCATCATCTTTAAATGTCTTGATAATTAAACTCATATTTGGGCACTGGCACATGATCCCTACACACCCAGATGAAGTGTTGTCTGATAAGCAATCCCAAATCCAGATATCTAATGTAAAATCCTACATGTTTTCAAAATACTTGTAATTTAGTCTCTAACTAATCAAGAAATGGAAAAGGGGAAAAAAATATCGATGGAAGCACATTTAACAATATAAATGGAGCATGATCTTTATTCATTTAAAATGAATTTAAGCGTGTCCTGGCCAAGGCAGGCAGCAGCACATCTAACAAGTAGTTCGGTGATATCTAAATTCAGTGATCTTCCTGCTTTCTCAGAATATGACATTTGCATGTGCACTTGAAGAAAGCACAAATGAAGATCACTCTAAATGGAGAGCAGCGCCTTCAACTCAAACAGGAATACTCAAGCTAAATTTAGATTAGGTTCTGTGACGGTGCAATCAGTTCACATGTCCCCCCTCAGTAAAGAGGAACCAGCAAAGCTTTCACTACTGCTTTACCCTTGACAACAGCACTCCCCCCCCCCCCCCCAACAAAGCACAGATACTGTTACTATGCATGACTTATAACTTCCAGTGATTCATTATTCTATGACTATTTGATGTTTGTCATGCTTGGGAAGTTTCCTGTTTCGTGTGATTAATTACCTCGTGGTGACATGCATTTGGTTGTAAATGATCAATACATTAAATAAACAGATGCACTGCCTCTAAGGAGAAACCTAACATGTCTTTCTGTGTGTGTGACTTGAGTTTCAGTCTTAACATTCAGAATCAGGACTGAACTTGGCAGCTGGATGGCACTGCGTATTTCTTTTTTTTTTTTTTTTTTTTAAGTGAGCTGGGAGGATGGGTAGCCCAGAACCAGAAAAGGCAACCAGCAGGAACTCATCCGCCTCTCTCGTCGGGAAAAGACAACATTATGCAACCCTGTAAACGTACAGTATGTATAATAACATGACAGGGACCATGGGTTATCTTAACTTGCGAAACCTGCCCCGCCCTTTATCTCCATGCAACTAAACACTAGTCTCTTCCTGCGGGGGTAAAAATGTCAAGAGGAACTACATGTATTATCTTTGTTCCCAACAACAAATAAGGAGGGGGACATTAACCCCAGAAACATTTTGTACACCAGCTACGACACAAACAGTGTATGGACTTTAAAACACCATAGTTACTGCAGTCGTGCTGTAAGTACAACTCAAAACTTTATTTTAACATGTTATTATCAATACGAGATTACTCAAGGGCAGCTGCTGTTGTTTTAACTGAATTCAGTCATTTAAAAAAGGTTATAGAGCCACTAACGTCCTCACATCGGGAAGGAAGTTAACTTTAATGTTAGCCCGTTGCTCTGATGTTAGCGAATTAGCCACAGCCCAAAAAAAAAAAGTTAAAGATACACCGTAAAAAAAAGTCTTTGTTTAAGCTTACCTGGCACAGTTTTATTCCTCTTTCGGGTTTATGTGTTACGGTGAAGTTTGTGTCTCTCGTTGGTGCCAATTTACGAATCTTTTCGCCCGTTTTTCCGCTCGGCAGCTGCACCATCGATTGACTGACTTGACACGACCGTCAGTTACAAATTGTACGGGTACAGCACATCCGGTCCAGACTTTCAAAATAAGACCACAGACGATGTGGAAAAGTGAATTCTTCTTCTTGTGATGAACCTATGACGATTTTTGATGTAGACAATAGACTTTAGTTATAATAACCCTACTTTATTACACATCAAATGAATATTGAAAGTGTATACTGTATCGTGCAATATGGGTTCTTTTCTGTTGAATTGTATTTAATTATTTTTAGTATTTTGCATTTGTTTATGTTTTTCTGTGTTTGGTTTAGTTTGCTTTGTTCTTGTTTTTGCTGTTTGTCAAAGCACTTTGTAAACCTGTGTTTTTAAAAGGTGCTATATAAATAAAGTTATTATTATTATTATTATTATTATAATACATAAAGCATGATTATTTTATTAAGCATGATAGTTTTGGAGTGTACAAAAATAAGCTCAATCAAAACTGAAACATTATCCAAAAACATCTTTTGTATTACTTCAACATGTTGTAATGGAGCATCTCTATTTAGTTATATAGCTGGATTAGTTAATTAAACATAACCTGTGTCTCTTCCTCAGTTTTTACTAACGCACCCTAATGTATCACAAAAACAGGAGTCAAAGCAACATAAGGGGATTCCTATTATTTAGATTAATTCTGTTTAAGATACAGAAGCTTTAAAGCTGTTCCATGATCTAAAAATCAAGTATTCCACAATGTAATTCAAGCTAGTGTGAAAACCCTTATTTTAAAAAAAACCACACACTTCCTATCTTGTAACAGTCAAAACTTTACAGCTTCATGCAAAACTGGGGAGAGGCGCGGCTGTGTGACGTCACGTGCCTTGAAAACTTGCTCTTGATACTTAATGCTGAGGCCCCTGAGGCTCCCACTGTGAGGTCTGGGGCCCTGCAAGCATCTTGTAGGGATCGGCAGTGAAGTAAGAAGTAGTTTGAACCGTCGTACATTTCTAAATGTATATCAAGAGTACAAGGTTGAGATTAAACACGTGTAACATTTCTTGTCGTTGATAGCATGCTTATAAACCAGCACACAATCTGGGGCCCCTTGGGTAGTCCGTGGTAATACAGTGTTTATCAAACTTCGAAAATATTCACGTGAGGTGAAAGAGTTCTAAAATGAAGAGGTTCATTGTGGCAGAGGTCATTGATGTTAAACCATAATGGTAGTAATTCATTAAAGTGCAAGCTTATCTGTAAACTACAGTGGAGATGCTTGTTAAGCTTGTTTACTCATATATATGTAAAGGAAGAGATAATTGGGGTATGTGGGAGAATATTCAACATCTTTAAAAAATAACAGGGTTTTTTTTTAACCCCTAACCTTAACCCTTTTTAGAAAATAGGACATCAAACCTGGTACCTGTTTCTTGTTATGTACCTCTTCAACCACATAATAGTCTTAATATACTCATGTGGAAGCCATAAACTAATTCTGTAATATGAATAGAGATGTATTTGTTGCAGGGCTGTATAATTCACTTTCAGGTGCACAGCGTCTATTGCTATTTTGGCTTTACCAGAAAAAAAATCCCCTTCAATAGAAACTCAAAGCAGTTTATGAAGACATTTTAAAGGGCCAGCAACACCATAGACCGTATATACAGTCTGTGTATTCGACGTAGAACATTTACCCTTGCTTTAAAGTGAACCCTATTTGTCAAGGCATTTTATTGGAAGGACGGAGAAAAAAAACGTAATGGGAGAAATACATGTCTTATGCAGAGCATTAGCAGAACTCTTAAGCTTATCAAAGAAGAGCTTAAAGTCAAGAGCATAACATGAGCTGCACAGTTTATAACCACAATAAAGGAAACAAGCAGACGGACCTCAGTTTCACCCGAAACCATCGTTTTATTTGGCTAATGTTAACTCGACGTAAATTTGGTCCCTAGCAGTGGAGGATTTTTTTTAACAGTAACGTAAATGTAAAAATATAAGTAATGTAAAAAAGATCAAATAGTAAAGGGAATTTGGTATAGATCACAGAATAAAAGGACTATGACTTAAATACATTACTATGCTTGTAGTAACCAGCACCAGGTCCAGGAGGGGACAGGGTGGTGTTGGGGGTGGAGTGTCCAACCTTTAAGGTAGGACACAGTGATACGCAGTGACTTGTTTTAATGACAAGGTAACAGCAAGACCATAAAGGTCATTGACCTTTTGGAAAATTGACCAGGGATTAGTCTTAACTCCAGACAGATTAGACTCATCAAAGGCTTCAGGGCCCCTTACCACAGAGAAGTATCAAGAAATCATAATAAAATATAATCCCCAATTCCATTAAATGAATCATGTTAATAAGGCTGGCTAACAGTATGATCTCTTACCCTAACCATGATCACAACAGTGAACATGAACTATTACCCTCAAACCTCAGATGCACAGTCCCATGTTTTAATAAGGTCAGACTCTTTTCTTACACCAGTCAATCCTAATATAAATATGGAGCTTAATCCCAGATCAAAGTACATCGAAGGTCACTGAATATGTGTTTGGTGTTTAAAATGTTGTGTCAAATGTTTGTATCTTTGGATCTTGTCTTTAATTTTCACGTTGCAAATGGAGCAAGATGAATTTCAGACTTTGACAATAAATGTAAAAGTTATGAAATAAATAAAGCAAATGCAAGTTTGTTTTCTGATCAACAATGTAACTTTTTGCAGATGGATTTCTTCATCAGATTAGGGCTGAATGATATAGTCTAAGCATCAGCAGCTTGATTTGATCTCGTTGTTGTTGTTGTTTCATCCAACGCTCCTTTGTCTTCGAGTAAATAAAGTCCTTCATATGAGAATCTCCACCTCAGTTTGCCTTGATTAATGGTTGAGATTAATGGTTGAGAAAATCTAATCACCCCCCCTCCCCGTCTTTAGTAACATCGTTATTATCACCTAAATGATAAAATTATGTTCAAAGGATTCTAAAAGCTTAAAGTGCTTTTATTTTGAAATACCACAATGTATACTGCAAAGTACTTCAATAAACTCTGATACTGTTCAGCCCTCCTTCAGTGTATCAAAAATGTATGTTACTCATCATCAATGTTTCAGAAGTTGCAGAAAATAAACAGCTTGAAGCTTTGAGGGCACACATTCCCAACACATGTCATTACTTAAGATTTTAATGTGCAATAAATATAGTCCAACTCAAACATGGGATAGCCTTTGATATCAAAGCAAAAATAAAGAAATAAAGTGCAATCAGCAGCCATTACAATCTTATTAATGACCCCCCCCAATCCCCACCCCATACATACTGATTAGCACTATAAAAAAAACACTATTAAATTCTAAATATATTTATTTCTTCCAATACGTCCTATCTGTAAACTATATCTTTACACCTTTTGCATTAGTCTTATGTCAACTCTCTTCCCTCTAAATAACGTATTTCAGATTTCATTCTTTCTAGCACCTGTGTGGGTCAAGTTAAAGTTTAAGGACTCATTCATCATGCATAGTTCAGGTTCTTAAAATCCTCCTTCTTGTGAGATTCAAATGTCATTCATGTATATAACAGAGAACATTCTTCATTTGTGTAGTTGCAGTACTCCCGCTCCCTCTCCCCTTTCTGATTTCAATCCTAAAGTGCGGGGGCCTTTTTTAAAATCATTTATAGGGGGCTTTAAGCTGGGGAAGTTTGACCTTCAGCCCCTTCAACATCATTTCCACATTTTGAGTTACTCATTCATACAAAGAGCCACACACTCCACCCTTTAAACCTTCCAAATTTACGACCACGACGTTGATTTCCCTCCTGTCCAGCAGTGACGTTTGTTTGCCCCTCTTGTGCCCTCGGTCATGAAAAGTAGAGTCCTCAAAATAGTCAGGCTAAAAAAAAAAAAAGAAGTCTGTGCTCTTTTTGTATCCACTGTGGCCCCACAGTTGGACCCTGTAAAAATGCTCAGGAAGTCTTTAAGAGTCAGCGGTATCACCTCACTTCCAGGTTGCAGCAGCGGGCCGAACGCCGGCGCTGCCCTTGGTGCCCTTAGACCCGAGGGATTGACCTGAGCGGCTCCGCAGCTCGCGCTCCGCATTCTCGCTCTGCGCCTGCTCCTCGTCGTACCTGCAGGAATCACAGACGGGGGAATCAGGTTTAGAGGGAAAGACATGTGTGGGGGGATTCCTCCTCACTCACCCCCCCCCCCCCCCCCCCCCTTCTCTTCCAACTGAACTGTGGAGTGTGTAAACAAAGGGCTTTGCTGAAACAGCCCCCCTGCTGAGCCCTTAACCCACTCTGGCCACACTATTCTGTTAAGTCTATTCAGAATGTGATGTCAGTGAGCCCCCTTTCATGCACACTCCCTTCGATAGCTCAGTTGGTAGAGCGGAGGACTGTAGTGGTTACACAAGAAATCCTTAGGTCGCTGGTTCAAATCCGGCTCGAAGGAGAGACATTTTAAACCAGTCAGTCACAATATGCTTTATGATAACAGAGGAGACCCCAGTTATTACCACCCTTCATTTACAAACGTGTGTGTTTGTATCTCACTCACTGAGTAATAGAAACATGTATCTATATATTTGTTTGGTAAGTTCTCCACATATTTCACTTGGACTACTGACCTGGTAAATGATTCATGTAAGGGTCACATACAACAAAGATCACTGAGAAACAGCTGGTCAAAACACTGAGTAAACATCATCCTACCGCTGCACATGTGTGCCCTTCGATAGCTCAGTTGGTAGAGCGGAGGACTGTAGTGGTTACAAGAGACATCCTTAGGTCGCTGGTTCAAATCCGGCTCGAAGGAGGGAATGTTTTAGTCATGCTGCAGGGTTGCGTTTAGACTGGCACTGTCAGTCTCTCCACCGCTTAGGGGATATAAACTCAGCCGAGCATCTGGAGATTTTCAGGAGATTTCCGCAAGTGTGATAGACCAAATCGACTGGCCAGTTTATTTCAACTGTACGCTGAACCATATGGAGCCTACAATACTGCAACACAACACAGTCGGAGCTCTCTCCTTTGAGCAGAAAACTTAAGAATTCCTGTGATCAATTCTGCTTGAGTCTTCCTCCGCTCAACCAACTGAGCAATGGAAGGAGGACAGCTACGGAAGGCTTTAAGATCAGTCAGAATCATATTAGAAAGAGCTCATGGATTCATATAAACCCTGTGTAAGATTTGGATCACAGAATGTGGGCACTCTTTTGATAACTAGTCCTCAAAAGTAGTATGGGAGGTAGAGCCTCAACTGTAGCCCAAACTACTACAAAGTGTTGCAATCCAAATCTCTCCTTCAAGCCAGTTTTTCTCTACAAGTAACATCTACTAGTGACATTCTCTACAGTCCAGCATGGTTAGAACTATGACCCCCCCCAAGACGGGAAAGCAAACTATCACTTGTGACTGATACCACAAGGATCGCTGTGTTTGGCTTTAAGACAATGCAGAGTCTGTGGTGGATTTTTAAAGTCACTCACAGGACTTGATAGTTGCCCAGGGCCTCTCGGGGCGGGCTGCGATTCCAGCGGCAGTCTGGGAGTTCCCCATTGGGTGTGACGATGTTGAGGGTGTCGTTGATGAGGTTGTACTTCAGGATGCGGTCGTTTGCTGTGCTGGAGGTCAGCGAGGGCGAGGCGTTGACCTGAGTCAGACGCAGACAAAGAAAGGGGAAAATTAGCATTTAAAAGAGAACTGTGTACAGCAACATTTCCCTCGTATCTTGTTATGCATTAGGCGTTAACAACAGCTGACCTCACTAGCATAACATTAATGCCGGAATACTTGCAAGAAATATTAAATGGAAAGAGAGCTTTTGTGTCACTGTCGTCACTGAGGAGCGTTAATGCCCTACAACCGATTCTATCACACCCAAAATAGACCGGATTGGTTTCTTTTTGCAGAAATAGTTTAGACCTAGCCTAGAAAACCTTGCTTGTCATGGCACTGATGCAAAAAAATGTGTGCAATAAACTATGACAACCGGTTTTAGAGAAAAACATCTAAAAACAGGAAAAAACTGATGACAGAAAAAAATCACATTCTTAGTTAAAGACTAGTCAGAAAATCCCCTGTAACAGCCCTGTGTTGCTGCGTGGTGTAATAATTAAATGCAGGAATTAGAGACACACCTTCAGCACAGAGCGATACTCAAAGATCAACCTCAAGGGCATTTAAAAGTTGCTAAACACTCGAGGAGTCAGTCTGTGTAAGCAAGCTAAGTATTTTTGGCCCGGCATGATGTAGCTCTTCAGGGATGAGGAAAAGATTACACCACACCGGATCATCGCTAGTCGATTAAATGAGTGTGTAGGGTGTGTTTGCATGTAATAACTCCTGTTAAATTACTCACCTCGATAAGCCACGGCTTAAGCTTGTCATCGATAATGATATCATACCCGTAACATTCAAAACAATGCTTGTCGTTGTTCATCACGGGCTGGAAGAGAGAGAGAGAGAGAGAAGCAGGAATTAGAAGGAGGGATTGACCTACATTAAAGGTGACTAAACAGAGAATTATCAGGTAGGAGAGGTTAAAAAAAAAAAAAATACAACTGTGGAGGTAACTATTACGACACAAAAAGTGGGCAGACCTGAGAGGGGAAGTGAGTCAGATGACTTGGCAGAAAAGGGAAGTGTGCACCGTCTACATCAAGGTGTTTGTGTGTTTTTAAAGACAGGGCCCATACTAATAACACAACCCCCCAAAAAAGGAACAGAGTAAAACATCCTTTTCACCAGCCGTCTCAACACGTGTGGTGGTGTTTATTTGACTGTGGCTGCAGCACGACAGATGTTAGGTTTCAACAAGCAGGGAGGGAATACTGGAAACCTGACTTGACCAATTGTCGTTCCTAAAGCATTCCTGCTGCATGGCTAAAAACTCCCTCCTACGAGATCCGACTGTGTTGTGTTGCAGTATTGTAGGCTCCATATGGTTCAGCGTACAGTTGAAATAAACTGGCCAGTCGATTTGGTCTATCACACTTGCGGAAATCTCCTGAAAATCTCAGGATGTTCGGCTGAGTTTAAATCCGCTAAGCGGTGGAGAGACTGACATTGCCAGTCTAAACGCAACCCTGCAGCATGACTAAAACATTCCCTCCTTCGAGCCGGATTTGAACCAGCGACCTAAGGATGTCTCTTGTAACCACTACAGTCCTCTGCTCTACCAACTGAGCTATCGAAGGGCACACACATGTAGTGGTGGACTGATGTTTACTCAGTGTTTTGACCAGCTGTTTCTCAGTGATTGTTGTAACAAACAATACAACATGATCGTTGTGGGATCATGTTGAATCATTTACCAGGTCAGTAGTCCAAGTGAAATATGTGGAGACAAACTAACAAATATATAGATACATGTTTCTATTACTCAGTGAGGGTCGGACAGTGTGTACACACACGTTTGTATGCAGGGTGGTTGTAGTTGGGGTTTCTACTGCTATCACAGATCATATTGAGACGGCCAAATATCGGTTTAAAAGTCTCTCCTTCGAGCCGGATTTGAACCAGCGACCTAAGGATTCCTGGTGTGACCACTACAGTCCTCCGCTCTACCAACTGAGCTATCGAAGGGGGATGTAGAAGCACTGCTGACAAAGCTACAAAAAAACTGAGAGAAACCGCGATATAAAGGACTGTCTTGATGATCATCGGTGTATTGGGAGCAAAGGAGACCTGTAGTGACATTTCTACAATCACAGTGTGTCATTTATGGAGTAAAAAGAATGTGTCTCCACTTACAGCCACAGCTTTGAGCGACTGCACCACGATCCAGTGGATCTGGTCAAACAGTCGGCTGGTCACCTCCTTCCCTCTGGTGCTCTCTAGGTACAGACGGAGGTTACTGACCGTCCACTTGCCTCCATGGACATGGTTGTAGTCATCCTGCGTTAAAGGTACACAGTCTAAATAGATGTTGGAATATGTACATAGCTTTTGTTTTTTTCTGAACAAGGGCAGCTTTATTTAAAATAAAGCGGTCTGTCAGAAAAAGCTGGCTACCTGTTGAGTAAAAAAACACTTTTTGTTTCTCCTTTTCTACTTACCCCGTGTTTTTGGATGGCCACATTAGTCAGGTGAACAAACATGTTGTCCAGCTCACTGGTGCTGGGTGTGTACTTCACTGTGCAGAACCTACAGAAGCCGAGCTTGTACCTGAGGATAAAAAACACAAAGAGAAGTTCAATCACGGCTGCAGCACACCATTATTGTCATTGCTAATTCAAATACCTGCTATTTTCTCGACTGATACATTAATTATTTTGACTATAAGGTGACATATAAAGTGACAAAAAATCAATTCATCAAGTTTGATTATGTAGTATAAATCAATAATGTAATAGATGTTGTTGAAGCCTTAATGGCTTTATATAATCTTGAATGATGATTTAATGCATTTCCAGGTTTAATCTTTATTGAATGAATAAATGATAACAACACTAAGTACGGGTTTGCAAACAGGCTATTACCTAATCTTGCTAGTTATTGATCATGACTACATACATGGTTGTATCCTGTATATAAAAAAAACGTTAAATCCAGGGCTTACATGTAGCATTTCAGAGGCCGATATGTGGTCACCAGAACATAGAGTCGCAGGTCAAACTTCTTCCCTCCTATCAGCAGAGGGTTGTCGATGTACAGGGAGATGACATAGGCCTCTTTGCCACTAGCTGCTGCTACAAAGCTGGAGAAAGAAGAAGAAAAAAATAATCAGCTTTTAAAGGTTTTGGGATGTTAAACCGGAAATCAAAGACTTAAGATTTAACAGGATTTCATGTGAAGTACATTTAAAATGTTTCACTCCTTTCTCAGATATTTACAGTTGGCGGTAAACTCAAATAAAGATTTCCATACTAATCGAGTTGAGAACAGGACAGCAGCAGCTGCTTTTGCTTAGATTAGCTTGGAGAGATAGATGAGATAAGGTGCCTCCGTATTGTAAATGTTATGTTAACGTCTCTAATTACTCACGTGGAGGTGCGGCTGTCTCTGGACCACTTTTTGATCTGGGACAGTTTGTTGATGAGGAAGATGCCTTTGCCCTGAGCCTTCCCGCAGGGCTTCATGATCCATGTGCTGGACGGGTTTTTGCGGAACTCCTCCACAAAGAGATTATAATCGGCCGGGAGCATGAACGTCACAGGGACAAAATCTGCAGAGCAAAAGGAGAAAATATGACGATTTATTTTTAGGACAGCCTGTCTCGCCATTGTTTCTGTTGGGGGTGGGGGGGGGGGGGGGAGAAACCACGTTCATTCTCAAACAGATACCTAAATAAATGTATTTCCCGTTCTCGTCCTTCTCTGCCAGCGGACTGCTTTCCTTTTCTAGCTCCTTGCGATAGCGTTTGATGTTCTTGATCATCAGGTCCTTCCTGGTCAGCTCGTAGTGGTTGGGGAAGTGATTCACCATCTGGTCATCTGACAGGCGGTAGCCGGTGTCCACGCTGAAGACATTTCTGATGGTCTGGATGCTCATCCTGCATGTGAGTACAAACAGACCTGGTGATCTAGAGGTTAGCATTGTAATATAATTATTACTAATTAATAGGTATTAATAAGATAAACATACATTGCGTCTTCAATAGTTTAAATTAAAACAGACCAGATTATTCTCTGCATCTATGGATAAATAAGGAAGGGTCTTTCTGTTCATGTTTCACTACATAAATTCCAGGAATTCTCCTCGTCCTCCGAGTTTGAAGTTATCATTGCTATTGACAGACTGAGAGCATGATTGGATCCAGCTGTTGGCTAACAGTTGTTTAGCTTTGGCTTATCTGTGACTGAACTGATTAACCTTTATTGTTGCTAGACAGACACAGAAAGATGTATACTGTGGATCCACTCTAAAAAATGTGTAACTACTCACAAATTGTTCCTTCTGCTTTTGAAATTGTAAACAGACTACGTCTAAGTGTGTACGCGGATGAAAGCAGTTTTTTAAGTATTAAGGATTTTCATCTTTCACTTTTTGTTTATTTTTACCTCTTTATGTCACATGGCCAAGAAGTTTATTTTGTAAAAAAGTAGAGCAAACATCTCGAATAACTAAAGATCACAATACAACCTTAAAAAAAAAAAAAAAAACAGACCAGATTACTTCATTTCTCATGACCCTTTGAAAGGGCACAAATCCCTACGTGCATACTGTATTTTGCACCTGTATATTTGCACACTTGACTGCTTTTTTATAATAATAATTCTTTATTTATCTATCATACTATGCACTGGTAGAGCTAGTGTTTTGTACTGTTATCTATGAGTAACAGCTACTTATGCACATGGACCATTCATACCACTTTTTTTTATCCTGGCTATGTATTGTGGGCTCATTTGGGCTTTTTGTATGGGTGGGATATGTATGTATATATGTGTTGTGTGCTGGAACACCTACATGTCCCTGCTGGGATGAATAAAGTATATCTTATCTTATCTTGTGCAAAACTCATGTAATGATCAATTTGAATGTATTCTTAATAATAATGTAAAACACACTATCAAACACAGTTTAATTACATGTTCACGACAATAATCTGTTTTTACCATAGTAGGGTTTTTATTGCTTGACATATTTAGAGTATTTTAGACATTATTTCATGAGTACTTGAACAATATATTATTAGTGTATCCTCTCCAGTCTTAGTAAGGTGTTTGCATGAAAAGATATCCAAAGATGCAGGTGTAATAAAGACAAGAGCCTACCAGTAGAAATTCCAGTCGTCGCTTTCTGTGACTTGAGTCCATTCCCTCTTCTCGAAGTTGTTGATGAGCACAGATTTCTCAATATCTGTCACCCACTTCACCTTACCGGCCATGGTACGTGCCTCCCACTGGGGTGGAGCACAAAACAAAACAAAAAGTAAACATGCACTAAAAAAAAAAAAAAAAAAGCAGCTTAATATGAATAAAACACATAAGTTAGGACAATGCACAAAAGAAGGGGGGGAATGCATGCAGCCACCATGCACCAAGTCACCTACCTGCAAATCAATGTCAGGAAACAGCCAGTCATCAGCATCAGCTAGCCGGGCTGGCTCAGTTAGCAGGCTGCTGTATCCTCTCCGTACTGCTGCAGAGGCTGGGCGGACATCACCCTGACAGTGATGTAATCTCAGCAAAGAGTCTTCACTTAACAAGAGGACATAGAAAAAAACAGGCAGGACAGCCTGACAGCAGCACCCATAGCTCTGACTAAAAATGTGCTTTCATGTTAGCAGCTACATTTATTGATCCAGGCGTCGTGAAGCTCCACTCAGTGACAACGCCCACGACGGACAAGACTACTCTTCACAGTAAAAGTCTAAGTCACTAAAAAAAAACGTAATAACACATGTATTCGGAAAACTCTACCGTGCAATTAAATTAAAAAAAAGGACGGACATTTTTTAGCAAAAGAAGTCTCATAGTCTGGTCATTTAACGACGTCGTTCTGGGCTTGGGTCCTTCCGGGGAATTGCCTAGCAACGGAGGACGCAGTGATGTCAACGGAGAGTGTCGTTACCACGAAGTACCAGCAGGGGTCAGTGTTGGGCAGCGTGAGATGAATTACTACTTTATCACCTACTTCCCCCTTAATCATGTCTATATTTGTTTAAAGAGACACAGGACCCAGAAAGAAAAATAAATATGGTACATTTGTGGCCAGAAATATAGGGACTTCAAACAGCAACGACTGAAAAATACGTTTTTAATTAAAACCAATTAAAGGTCAAGCGCAATACCACCAGCATTAATTATGGTGGCGATATTTCCCCCTAAACATCTCAGGTGTAATCATTAGATATAGCTTCAATAGATGTAAACTGTAAATTTCATTGTTGAAAATTGTGTAATTAAAAATAATTGGAAAACCTTCCAAATAAAATCAAATATATTGTAGGTCCAAGACCATAATCATATATAGGCTACATAATATGAAGATATAAAATGTGAATTTATTAAAAAATAAAAAAATAAAAAAGAACTGAAACAAGGGAACATCAGAATCCATTCTGGATATTACACGTCAATATTTATCAAACATGTAAACTGAAGCTGCGTTCGCCCCCTTGTGGTCACCCTCCATAGCAGCAGGTAAGGGTGTGGCCAATCATATTTGTGGCAGTTAACCGAGAGCACCAGGATTCTGGATTCACCAGGACGCTGCTGTAAGTAGAGCAAAAAAACATTTGAAATATTTCTTAATTTTCTAACCAGCAACACATTTCAATCATCATGTCTTGTTATGTTTTACAGGGCGGCGTCCGATTTAATCTAATAAGAAGGTAAGGATCATTTCTCATTTTTGTTGTACATGCACCTGTATCACTCGGCGGGGGCTGGAACTTTTAGTTAAAATGAAATACGATAACACTTCCATTTACAATAATCCAGAGACAATCAGGACATGCTCTATATGTCGGATTTAAATTATTTTTTCTTACTTAATGTGTAATCCAATAAATGTGATCTTCAAAACGACCTTTGTTTGCTTTGGTTGAGAAGGATGACTTCATCTTTTGTTATGACAATATGGTAGGAGACTAAGGGCTATTGCATGATAGTAATAAGGTAATCATTTGTAACCTTTGTTTACATGTTAAATATAGTGATGTGTTATAGTATGTAGTGTATATAGAGTATTATGTTAACTTTCCCACATAGATAGTGCTATATTTTAAAGGTCGTTTTCTCTTCAAATATGCATCACACTGCAAAGATGAATCCATATATACGTACTTTTTCAAAAGTGAAATAACTGAGAACATACAAACAAACAAATGATTAACGTTTAAGTCGATTCTTCAGTGTGGGGGATGTTTATTTCTTCTTGGTCAGGCAGTTTGGTTGATTTGAGTTATGGAAATGGATGATTTGCATTAAGGCACATGAGCAAAGGTACAACAGGAACTAGTCTTAGGACAGGTGCACGAACAGTAGGAGGGATCAAACCTGTTTGTTAAGGTGAAACTGAAAATAACAAGTCATAAATCCAGTCATGCAGGTAGATAACATGTACTGTTTTATGCACAAACAGGGTGGGGGACGACGACACACCCTTCTGGTGAAAAATACAGTAGTTAGTGTGTTACAACAACTTAACCAAACAAATGATGTCATCTCTTTAAACATGGGAGGGCCTGTTTTATCTACCTGGATCTTTCTCCCCAGTAACACAGCCACCTGTCCTGGTCACATGACCCTGTGTTTACACAGCACATTGACGTTAAGAGCTCAACAAAGATAACGTAGAAACACCTTCGATCCATGGAGCCTTTATCAAATATGTTCTGCATGGCTAATGAAGTCCTAGCTGGGTTCTTTCATGTGTCATAGCATGAATAATTTGCATAATACCTGCTCTCTTCTCAGAAAACAAGATGGTGGAGCTAACAAGACAGCCGAGTCGTGTGGTCTCCCTCCAGGCTGGACCTGGTGAGGTGGGGGCCGGCATCCAGTTTGACGTGACTCGCAGGTACGGTCCTCTGCTCAGTCAACATAAGGAAGTCCTGCCACTAAAAGCACAACCTGCTTTATCGTCACATTTCCTTCAAATCGGACCCAAATGCACAAAACTAAAATCGTGATGTATTGGAGAAGACTCGGAATTCTGATTGGACGATAAACTCGTGAAGAAAGTGTTAACTAATGTTAGAAATCAACTGAGAATAGGGGCCATTTGTCTCATCTGGATCCACACAATCAGAATGATTTTTGCAATCAGTTTAGTCGCCCCCTGGTGGCCATGCGTAAGAATGCAGTTTAAAGGCACTTTTGCATTGGCTTCAATTTTGAAGCAAGTGGCTATATGCAGCTCTCTTTTACAGTGTGAGGGATATGATTATGCTTTTGACACCTAAAGAATATAAAGCACACAAAGATAAATGTATGTACCGTCTGTGACTCCTTCAGGGCCAATGACAGGGCTGTACGAGCCATTGGGCGCCAGTTGGCTATTATTGGAGACCAGCTGGACCAGGAGTGGGCTAGCAGACGGCCAAACTGGCAACCAGCTCCTCTCCATATTCTGAGACCTGCTCAGGCACTGACCAGGATGATCTATCGGTATACAATCAGTGTGAAAAACACATCCCTCTTCCTGGTTTATACACCTAAAAACATTAGAGCTTCATGTGAGTGGTTGTTAAGGTATTTTAATGTGGTGGTGCTCTCTTCCAGGGATATCCACAGTCAGCTGTTGGGGTTTCAGGGCCTGTCTTCTGCAGTGAAAGCCTGGATAGCGGGCACTGTTCCTGGGCAGGGGATCCTCAGAGCGGACGCCTGGGTAACATTTGTATTCTGTTGTATTAAATATGTGTTTAGGTTTTGTTTATCTCAGGTTGCTGAGGGGAAAACTGATCTGTAGATGTTGTCATTTTGAATCAATGTTAAAATACCCTCTAAGCTTTTTTATATGCAAATAACAGATTATAATATATATATATATTATAATAAAAAAAATTGTGTTGCTCAAATTAATTTACTAATGTAACAATTTATCTTGTAAGGTGTGCAAAAAATATTTTTTCTGAACTCAAATGGTTTCATAAGTAACATAAATATCTCCAAACGAATCAAAATAATACTCTGATTTGAATTTCTTTCTTTATTTTTTTTTTAACGTCGTAGGTGTCCAGTTTGAAACCAGTCACCTGCACTGGCTGGACCAGAGGAGGCCTGGTGACGGTGGCACTGGTTGCTACGGTGACCATGTTTGGTGCACTATGGGTGGAATGGAGAAGGCCATGAGAAGACGGGTCTTTGTGGTCCGTATTTTACAAAACAAAAAAACAAAAAAAACAATGTTTGCTTATGAGTGATAATGATTTCTAACTGATTTTATAACTGCTGTTTACCTTTACTTTTTTTTATTTTTGCCCCACCGAATGAACAGAAACAGGAGAAGGAGAAAAAAAGGATATTGAATTTGTTCTGTTGAAATGGTTTAAATTAGCTTTACAGTGTTGCCTGAGGACTTGGCCAGCATATTGTAGCAGTGACATGTTGTTTCACGGATGTATTAAGGTTTAAAAGTCTTGTCTTCTATGACCGGACTGTTGCTGGTTTGCAGTCTTTTGTTAGCAGATACGTTTCTTACTGGTATAAGAAGCCTTTTTTTAAAAACGTAAATGAGACATAACCAGGCCTAATATAAAACAAAGGGAGCTGGGCTTTCTGTTTCTGATTTGAAAGTGCTTTTTTATGTATTGCAAATAAACTACATCATGATGAAAACTTGTGTATCCATGACTAAAAATAATTTATTTACACATACAAGATCAAAAGAAGCTGCCACAGGAGCTTGTAGGATTTACAGATCTTGTGTTCTTTAAAATGAGCACAGAGGCTCATTTTTTTTTTCTCCAACCGTGCGTCGGTCAACTTCTCAGTCTTCATGAGTGGTGACTTCCACATGTGAGTAATTGGTGAAGGCCTTCCTGTTACACTTCTGAAGCGTCGCCCCGAGCTGCTTCCCCGGGCCGAGCTCGTAGGTGTGAGGGAACTTCCTCCCCTGCGTCCTCTCGAAGATCTCGTGCAGAGTCTGCTCCCACTTCACCGGCGACACCAGCTGCTTCACCAGCTGCCTGCGGACGTGGCTCTCGTTCATGTAGCGTTTGCCGTCCACGTTTGAGTACACGTTGATTTCGGGGCGACGGATCTGTGCAGGGGGGAGACGACACAGATCAAAACAAGCAAACTTTTCCACCAGTGGCAGTTTTGAAAAAAGGATTTGGATGAGGATAGAAATGATTTGAAATGTACATTTGACATTGACTGTGATTTGTGGTTGAGCTATAACCATTTATTTTCATTGATCATTTTATTTCTTAATTCATAGATGAATCTTTTTTTAAGACGCTGCCCGCCAGTCAAAGCCTTTTACCAGTTTAAACAAAGAAAATATCTTTCACTCATGTGAGAAACTAAAACCAGTTGTGTTTGGCAAATCGTTTACTTAAAAAGGAAAAAGAAAAAGACGATTTGATTGGCAGTAAATTTGAACTTTTGACGATTCTCCCCTCCGAGTATGTAATTGTTTAATCATCGCAGCTCCAGCATGCTTCATGGATCACTTCATTGTGCATTCTCACACAAAGAGAAGGCAGTTTGACAAACCTTATGTTGGTGTCTCCTTCAGTTTGGACATTGCCATGTTGAATTTTATGCAACTCATAGAGACTGTATAAAATGCAATGAGGGCAGTGCTTTTAAAAGAGGAGGCCTTAAAGGATGGAAAAAAAAGATTGCCACATTTTTCCTACATATTACCCTGGGGGGGAAAAGGGTGATGTTTACAGAACGCACAATGAAGGGATGCTGCAGCCTGGAAAGTTATAGGTTTGACTGACCTCCACCTGTCGGAGCACGTCTCTGAGGGGTTCAGTAGCCGACTGCATCAGCTCGGTGTGAAACGCCCCGCTCACCGGGAGAGGTTTGGTCCTCATGAACTCGAGACGTCTCGAGTTTTGTTGGAGGAAATCTAGAGCCTGGAACGTCAACAAAGTGAAAACATTAGGAGTATAAAGCAGCCCGAGAACAGATCGCTGTAATCTAAACAAAGTCAAATCAAAGTTGTATTTTGAACCAATACTTTCAGCGAGAGGAATAAAGTCTCATACCTTTTGGTGACCTGCGATGACCCTGCCATCAGGGAACAGATAGTTCGCCACAGAGCACACGGCGTCCTCCATGCCCAGGCTCTTGCAGTGCTCTTTCGCCTGCAGACAGGCGTGTTTATACTGCGCCTGTGGTCTACCAACGACTGACAGCATCCCACTAGGAACCAGCTCCGAAGCTTTCTGCATGGCCTCGGCACGCACCTTCACCGCATACAGAGCTGGAGGATAATAATAGGAAATGTTGACTTTTAGCAGAACAGTATTCAAACCATGCACAATCTTATAATCAAGCATTTTGTTTACCTTCTGCATAGTCCATGGCACCAGAAAAAACCAGGGCGGCAAATTCTCCAACGCTGAATCCTGCAGCAGCGACACAGGTCTCAATGGCCTGTGCACAGAAAATATGTTTTTATCATGAGCGATCACCCTGCACTGCATTTCTTCTGACGTGTCTGATTGTGACGTGCACCACCTTTCATTCGTTGACACACAGTGAACATGCTTACCTTCGGGTTCACATGGTTGAGTCTTTCCACAGCAGCCAGCGAGGTGACAAACACCGCCGGCTGACAGTGAACCGTCTTCCTCAGCTCCTCCTCGGGCCCCTCCGTGCACAGAGACAGCAGGTCGTACCCGAGGATTTTCTGGGCGACCGTGAACATTTCCTTAACATTGGGGTATTTTAAAAGTCCCCTGCCCATGCCCACGAACTGGCTGCCCTGGCCAGGGAAGAGGAGCACAGAGCAGTCGCTGGGGTCCTTTTTGGGTCTCCATCTCGGCTGCCCCACGGGAGGCTGACCAAAGGGACCGGGGGTCTCTGGCGAAGGGTGGTGGGTTTTGCCCGGTGGGTCAGGCTGGCTGGTTGACAGTCTTCTGTCTCTCAGAGAGACCAGGGACCTGACCTTCGTCCTGCAGGCTCCCGATACCAACATGGCGGACTTCTCTCCGAGATGTGTGTTGGCGGGTTAAAACAGAGACATTGTCTGTTTGGGGAAACTCAAAATATCCGACAGAAAAACGTGAATATGTTACTACAAGACGGCGTTTCTACCGCTTGCATGACACGGTGCTGGAAGCCGCCATGTTGGTTGTAGTTCTAAAGTCTGTTTCCCGGTCAGTTTCCGGTTGTTACGCGTGACACCGCCCCCTGTTGGACACTTTATGATTTTACTGATAAATGATAAACAAATAACTTAACCAAATCATTCCCTCATTGTATCTTTATAAAAACGTAACTTGAAACAAAATAACTTATTTAATGTTTGTATTGAGTTTATAATGTCTATATAATGTATTTTTTTTGCGATACATTTTTTAATTTAGAAATATACAAAGAAATTACATCTTATATTACAACTGTTTTCCCCTTTACCCCCCTAGAGCACATACATGTATAAAAATGCGTATGTGAAAACATCAGGATCAATCAAACATTCAAACCTTCCCCCCACCCCATCCACCCCATGGCGACCCCACAATAATGTTTTTTTTTTTAAGTCTAATGCTTCAGTTTAATCCTAAAAGCCTGGGACATCTAGTTCAAATTACCAACGGCTAGAAACCTTTTATGCATGGCATCTACTTTGTATTTTTACATAGGCAGCAATGTTCATTGCATGTGTCCCTGTTAAAAGAACAAATACAATTTTTGGGGGCATATTCTCTAAAACATGGATGTTGAAAGTAATATATCAGTCGGGTAAGAGGCCAATCAACGCAATATTTGTGACCTTAATATGTGCTGAACAGGGTGTTCTACTTTAGAGAGAGGAATCGTTTCCTATGCCGGGGCTCTGTGGCTTTTTAGATTTTTGTTGGAAAGTAAAATATAAAATATTTCCCTAGGCTATAGGAAATTGTAACTTGGCCGAGGTTGTCAAGAAAAAGTCAAATATCACAAACCATTTTTATTGATCATAAACGTTATTGTACAAAACTGTAAATGTCAGTTGAAATTATTCAGATGTGTTTTCATCAAATCCACATCACACTGCGCTCATCCTCTTCACTCTCCACCTGAGCGTGCATTTCATCATATAAATACGCCTTCCGCCTCCCCTCGGCCTTGAACAAACGATGAATTTCATTATCGTGTCTGAACTTGTAGATTTTAAAAACTTTCCGCCGCACTCGACCGTCGCCGCAGACATCACATTTGTCCGTTAGGTTTCCCCTGCGATTCATCCGATTCATCCGATCCATCGGACAGGTTGGCGGCCTCCAGCTGCTCCTCCAGCCTCTCGACGTCCTCCGGTATCTGCATGTTCTGGTCGGCTCTTATCTTAAACTTAGAGATGAACTCGTTACTCGCCAGCGCTCCCTCCTTTTTGGGACACATGTTTTTGGATGATAGGCGGTGTTCCAAACGATCTACAAAGAAAACCCAAAGAGAACATTTTTTTCTTTCTCTTTGTCATGATTACTTTCAGACAAAGTGGATAATATTTTTGGTTCCATTTGTTTGTTGGTTTTATAGCTGCATAATCTAAAAAAACAAGTTAACAGCTTTTGAAAGTTCAGGCTCAACTACAGTTAAAGACCCTCTTCTTAAATTGTAATTAGGTTTTTGACTAGTTTCAGACCCAAACAAGCAAACACAAGAAGAGCATACTGCACCTCCAGGAGTGACGGGTGTCATCAGGCGGTTCAGCTGGACGTTCCAGTGCCGTACATGTTGACTGGCATTCCTCAGCCTCTCTTGCACTTCCTTGAAAATAATTATTATTTGTGTGTGTGTTTTTTTTTTTTTTGTAGTTAAATGTGCTGCAAACTGAGCAAGTCAATCACGCTGCGTTTTTGTCTTACCTCCAGGCGCTGGTGGCTCCTCTGGCGCGATGCCCGCAGGTCCTGGAGCTCCTTGGAGGCAGAGTGAAGAGCCAGGGAGGGCGAGTCGTCGTCCGTGCTGCCGTCTGGGGCCTCCTGTATGGTGCTGAGGCTCTTCGTGGACCTCTGCTGCTCCTGCAGGACCTGGAACTGCTTCTTCTTCTCTTCTTCCACCAGCAGCAACCTGGAGAACAGTAGAAAGGAGTTCAGAGGCCCAGTTCCAGTATGCCAAAATGTAAACAAAAAAAGGGGAAAATACAACAAAGCTGAAGTTTTGGTCTGCTGGTAACAAAAGTAGAGAGGGTGTGTGTGTATGTGTGTGTTACCTCTCCAGCTCCTGTCTGGCCCTCTCCTCCTCCAGCCGAGCCTGGATCTCCATGTGGAGAGCAGCTTCCAGTTTCCCCTGCGTCAGCTCCAAATCGTGGATCCTCTTCTTCTGTTGCTCAGCCTCTCTCTCCTTCTCCTGCATCTCGGCCTGCATGCTGTCTCTCAGCTAGAGCACACACACACACATTTATTACACACGTACACACACCGGTAAAGGTTGAAAGAACTGACCTATTCCTGAATCACCTTTTCCAGGAATGCCGTAACTGTTTCCCCACCATTAAAACCACTGAAGGGTTGAATCTGAATTTTATAATGCCAGTGTTTTGTGCTGTTTTTAGAGATTAAATCCAACGTGATGGAGTCTTAATAGCTTTTCAGGGAATTGGAAATAAACTTGAAGCTTTTTCTTACAGTCTCGGCCTCTTTCAGCTGCCTCTCCAACTCCATCTGCACCTCCTTCTGTTTCTTCCTCTCTCTTTCCTCTGCTTCCCTTCTTCTGGTTTCCAGTTCACGTGCATGCTGCAAGAGCCACATAAAGCACCGTCAAACCTAAGACGCACATTGTTCCAATTCCACTGCGCTTCCGCTGAGTCCTCGTACCTGTATGATGCTCTCTATCTCTAAATCCTGTCTGTCTTTGTCTTTGTCCATCTTCTCCAGCTCTTGGAAACACGAGTCGTCCGATTGGCTGCTGCGGCTGCTGCAGCTGCTCCGGGAGCTCCTGGAGCGCTCCCGTTGGCTGTGTTCCCGATGGACCCGCCTCTTGAGTTTGAGCTCTTGGTGTAGGGAGGCCTTGCCCTCAGCCTGGAGACGAAGTGCCGTTTGAATAGCTGTGGGGATAACACACACACACACACACACACACACACACACACATATATATAGAGATGCAATGCAATATCTGTTTCTTCTTAACTTCACCAACAAAAATAACTTCAAATTATTGAAAGTTTCAATAAAGTGGTGATTGAACCAGGTGAAAGAGGCTTAACAATTATTATTATTTCACCTATCACGCCTTTTTACGTTCATACTGATTCCGCGGCGGCTTAATATCGGTGTCCCAGTCTGGATATTCACATTGCACTTCGGCGTTGCAGAAGCACAGCAAAGCTCGAGCTCCATGCAGACACACTTTCAGACATGCACATGCACACACATACAGCGCTGCGCTCCCCCCGCTGGCTCTGCTGATCCCCGTCTCCCGTCTGTAACGCCTCTGTTACTGCCTCAGAAGACAGTTCAGCTTCAGAGGGGATCACTTTGTCCCCCCACCTGTTACGATTAAAACTCCGACTGAAGGCATCACAGGGGTGTAAATATCGCAGCTTGAAACGGCGGTCTGAACAGGACTACAGTCTGAGATCGTTTTGCAGAGATGTGAAACTTACAAAATCACCCTTAAAGAAAGGAAGTACATCTACACTTTCAGTTGCTTTCCACGTACATTGACCAAGATGGTTTGTTGGGAATCTCAACTAGCGATCTGGGACCACTTGAGCGGAGGGTGGGGTCATATGGGTCGGGTCGTAGGCTAATATTTACACACACCAACACACCTTGAATCCACTCCACCTTCTGTCTCTGGTCTGACGCACTCATCTCGAAGGTCTTATTGTGTGTTTTCACACAGAGCATACAGCGCTTCCCCTCCCTGTCAGCAATAGGCTGAAACAAAAAAGTGGAGACACATTTTCATACAGTTTAGCTTCATAGTAAAAGTACAAAGTCTATGTGTATTTAAACAAGTCCAAAGTGCAGAATCTGCATTTACGTTTACATTACATTTCCTCACCGACCTCTACCACACAGTTCTTATCCAGCAGGATCTCCCCTCTCTTGTCTTTTAGTGCCTCGCTGACGTAGTAAGCTATGGAGGAGGGCTTCAGCACGAACCAGCGCTCGGTCCAGTTCCTTCGAACATGCCCCTTTTTCCACATATAACCCTGACGACAGAGAACAGAGATTAAGACAAAAAGACAAACATTATGAGAGAAGATACCGACACGACCAGAAACTCACCCTCTTCAGCACGTTGTGATACATCTCCAGAAAGACCTCGTCCAGAGCCAGGCTGAAGGCCTCGGCGCTGGTGACCCTCAGCAACCGGCCTGCGGTCATGTGCTCCAGGAAGCTCCACACAGACGTGCCCTCGTCCCGCACTGTTGCATCCTGGGTAAGCAGGTCCTCCAAGGGCTTCTCATCCCACTCCTGGCTCATCGCTGTGGAGATTTTCTTGAGAAGATACTCCAGCTAAGAAGTATTGAAATATAAGAGAATGAATTGTTTCCAGTGGGGATACAGAGTGGTTTTTTTGCCCACACTGAGTACGATGACAAACAGTATCAACGTCTGTAACACACACGTTCACAGAGGAAAGCTACTGTGCTGATAATACAAAGCATTTTTTTTTCTTTCGACAGGAAACCAAAAGAATTATGGAGGAAGTGCAGGAAGGAAGACGCTCATTAACTTACTGACTTGCACTTGCATATTTCAGCTGTGAAAAGACATAAACAAAACTGGGCCTGGTGGTACATATGAATAGTTATGTGATGCATATTATTTCCATAGAGCAATCCCAGTGACAGCACTTTTGTGTAGGCGTGTTTATTTCTGTAATTTGTTACTCTCTGTATTTTTTGTTTGGCCTGGGAATGCTAAGGATGACATTTCTGCACTTTATTCAGATTTTAAGTCAATAAATGTAACCCTTTGTTCTTGCTGTGCTATGTCAAAATGTTTGTATTTATACTTAAAGGCGTTATTATTTGCATGCCCCTGACCCCAGCTGATCAGGTCTCCCCAAAGTATCGAGCTTCACACATAAACCTTCCTCAGATTCTCTCACCTCCTCTGGTATCATCACCAGTGGGTAGCGGTCCTCAGACAGGAGGTTGAATAAACAGAACAGCTTGAAACAGTCTCTTTCTGATAGCAGCGCCCCCTGTGGTAACCCCTTGAAGTTCTTCTTTCTGGTCATCATCCAGCACAGGTCGTCGAACTTCTCCTTGTCGAACATCCCCTCTTTGACCTGAGAGACAGAGAAGAGCACTTTGTAATGACTGTGAGGTTTCTTAAACTGGATCAAGATGTCATGTGATTGAAACAAAGATAACAGGTTGTATGAATCACCGAACCAGTGAACATTATTTCTGTCTATTTTCTGTCTTTCTTACCCGTTTGTGGCATACCAACTCATTCCCACTGATGCTGTAAATCTTCAAAAACACAATAATTTTTCTTATAAACGCCTAACATAATTTCCTGAAATAGCTCCAACTGGGCGGTCGTGGCTCAAATCAGACCTGTGGCTCCCTTCCTGCACGTCATTACCCTCCCTGATTTCTGACTCCATCCACGGCCCTGTCTCTGAACAAAGGCCCCCAAAAAGTTACAAAAAGAAACCTTTAAAAATAAAGGAATTCTGTATTGAGAGGGGACTATTTTTAACGGTTGAAAAATACACATTTGGCGCTCCAGTTCAAGTTTATAGCTGCAAGATCTCACATGCTTGGTTGGGTTAAAAAAAACAACATTCTGAGTTCATATTGAAATGACATGCAGCTGCACAACTATACACAGCTCTAGGGCACAGGAGAGGAAAAAGCAAGCTACGAAATACTTTTTCATTGAGTAAATTATTTTAGCTTTTGGTCATTTCATGGGATTGGATTACATAAAGAAGAAGAGAATCTCCGCAGCCTTCTCCTTCCATCAATCTAAATACATCAACTCTCTGAAATTCTATTCTGCTAGTTTGGGATTGTAGATACTGTACGTATCTATATGTTTGCTGTTATTTATAACTCTGATTTAATGTACCATCTGTGCAAACAACTAAAACATTTTCAGAGTTTTAATATACTACACTATAACCTCCCCTTTATTGCATGCAAGCATCCATAGGGTTTATAAACCTGCAGCATTCATTATAATGTTATATTTAAAGAAGCATTTAGCATTTCTCAGCAGCATGTTATCTTTTACAAATGGCTTATTTCACACTATTATGTAGTTTAAAACTCATGTTACTTTAATCCACAACTATGGAAGAACTATAAGCATTTACACACACTTTAAAAAGGCCCTTAAATATTCTTATAATAATGCTAAAGTGAGATACTTGATAGAATTAAAAGATTGTATTGTGCTAGGAATCATAATCACGATCCTTCAGAGTACCTTGTCCAGTATATATTTGTTGAGGTAGGGCATGTAGCCATGATTAGACACCGGGCCGTCATCATCATCCTGGAAGTGCTCCTCCAGAGCCACAGGGTCGTGTGGGATGTTCAGCACCGTGTACAGGTTGTGGGACAGCACCTGATGAATAACACAGACACACAGATAAAGATGTATAAATCACAATACGCAAAGAGAGAGAGTCTCCTTGTCATTTGTTGCTCTGCAGTTAAAATACTTGAGCACAAGGCAGACAGTCCTCTGCCTGAGTGACTAAGCATGTCAGAACAGATTCCTGCTATTTCCCTGGATTCTTCACTCCTGTGGGAGCACAATCAGGCATGTAGGAACTGGACAAGAAGCAACATGGCAAATAAAGCCCTCACTGAGAGGAAAGAGAGCACAGATCAGATCTATATTTGTTGCTCTGGCAAGCCTTTATTATTCAAAAGCCTGACAGTGGTGGTATTATGTCACTGTGTGTTTTTCTGGGACACAGACAAAAGGTTCGGACTTTGAGCTTGGTCCTAAAAAAAAATGGATTCACTTGTCACCTCCAATCTGAACAGGCTACGTGTCTGATAGAAGACGTCTTATTTTTAGGACTTGTGTATGAGCCTGCAGGGCGTCAGTGTGTGAACTCTTTCCACAGATTATAACGTTGATTCCCCAAATTACACGTTAGCACGTCACAGCACACAAAGCACATTAAGAGTGAGAATCCGTTACGTTACTATCATCTCCCTGCTTACCTTTAACTGCGACTTGGACACTTTTCCGCACTTCTCGACGTCCAGCGATGTGAAAGCGTACCAGATGGACTTGAGGAGTTCGGATCGTAAGTCCATTTTGGAGACCTCGTCGTGCGCAAAGAAGCTACATTTCCATGCGCAGCTCGGCAACTTTTACGCAGCGACAGGCACGCCAAATAAAAAATGTGGGGCAGAGTACAGGCTGCATAGGACCAAAAGGAGACAGATGTAGGGCAGACCTAAAGAGGCGGAGAGTAGAGGTAAAGGCCAATATTTTCCTCCGCGATATGTTTCCTAAATCAAAAAGAATTTGAAAGTTTGTGATACATCCCTCTCAAAGGCTGGTGGATAATTCTCTTGCATCTGTTAGAGTTGAATGTAGGCTACAAAGCAAAAGGAGGGAGTTACTCATCCAAGCTACTTTTCCAAGGCCTATCCTCTGAATTCCTCAAAACGCTTCCAGCCAAAGTGAAAGAGCTCAGTGTTGTCAGATTCAGGAGAGATACTGAGATTTTGAAGACACACCCATTTGCAGCTCAAAGCCATATTTAGTTAGGCACCCTTATTATCAGAAATGGACACCACTAACCACTTTTTCCACTTTTCATTGAATTTTATTTTGCAAACTTTGAGGAGTTGCCCTTTTTTTAGAGGACTTAATGGCTAATAAAGAGGATTTAACATTAATTAAGATAAAATCTGAAGACCTTATTCCATTATTTAAAGGAATCAAGAGTCTTTCCGAAGTTGCAACTCCAAAATGCTGTGTTAAGTTGGGTTACACTACATGCATCCTGAATTAATAAATGCTGTGATGCTTATTAAATATCCATAATTAAGACATTTTGTTCACTTCAGTTCAAGCAGGTGTTTTGGCAACTTTAACTTCACAGTCATGTGTCCCGTATGGTGGGTGGGGGAATTTGTATTTGTCAAACTCAAAAATAGGAAAGCACCCACCAAAAAAGTATTTTTACTGGTGTTATGAACCAAATGTCCCTTGTGGGTTCCCAGCTTTAAGGTGTTGCTTGAACGCCTCTCACAGCTCATATTCTCTGTGATGAAACAGCTGTTGGGGATGTAGCAACCTCAGGCCAAATGGGTGAAACAAGGACAGTGTAATCGGACAGAGAGCATCCGCAAGCCTTATTGGAGCATAATGTAGGCTAATCAATACCATAATAAGGTCATGAAAATGGTGGTTGTTATTTAGCGGCCAGAGTGCCTAAGCCTCTCCGAGTCTGAATGTGAATTGCTCTTATAATATTATGAAAATTTACTTCATATCACTGAATTTCAGCACAGGATATGATTTTATGCTCCATCAACTAATCAATGCTGGGTCAGGCTGTTGTGGTATATCAAGTTAAGCAGTGATTTCTGTGTCTGTTGTCTCCCCTTCAAGGGCAGATCTAATCACCGTTGTCTCAGGTGGTAGAAATGAGATGTCATCCAGTTGACCATAACTCTGAGTTGCCCACCCAGAGGTCCCAGTGAGGACCAACCACTCTGGCAGACGTCCAGCACGGCCTTTCTGATAAAACAAAAAACAGAGAGCTTATTCTACAAGTCCTTCAAATGCAGCATGCCATTCAAACGTTCTGCCATGCAGGTTTGATTTACACTAAATCCCCAAATCCAATATTTCAGTAAATCACAAAATGATTTATGAATATATTCAATATATTCAAGCACAGGCGACCTTGGCGTTACCCTCAGCGTCTGATCAATATCATATTCAGTAGGCTATAACAAGGCAACAATTTTTGTTTGAAGATGACATATGGGTTATTTACAATTTGAAATAAGCATGTCTGCAGTCATAAAACATAATATATATGGATAAATATAATACAAAATAAACAAATACAATGGCAATAAAAAGGCCTGAATATGATAGTTGTTATGGGTGATATTAAGGTTTAAAGATGATGAATTTAATCTCTAGCCCATAGCATAACTGTGGAAGCCCATTTCCGCCAGTAAAAAAAATAAAAATGAAAATAATAAAGTCTCATTATTTAAACTTTTTTATCTCATAATTTTGACTTTATTATTTTTATTTTTATTTTTTTAACAGGCGGAAATGGGCTTCCATACATAACATATTTAGAATAAGGTTAAATATTTATCATATTTTGGGAAATAAACCTGTTGGTATTTTTTATGAGATGATAAATACCAGTTTCATGTCTGTAAACTGAATTTTGAGCTAGCTAGCAGCCGGTTAGCCTAGCTAAGTATCAAGACCAGAGAAGAAATAAAGAAAGGTTGCTAGCTTGTGACAATATTTTTTCTAACTTTCTTTAACAATTGGAAAGGTTAAATTCTATAGACTATATGAAATGTGATCAATGTAAGGCTAATATGAATCTGCAGCCAAAGGAAGCTAACCAGAGCTAAACGTAGCCTTAAACAGCCAGCAAGCTAGTTTAATGACAACAAGAACGCAACAGCTCACTTATTATCACAAATTTGTTGTTTAGTTCCTGTTTTTTAACAGATTCCACAAAAATTAAGTGAAACCAGTCGGCTGTTTATTCCCCTGCTCTCAGTCTTTATGCTAGGCTAGGCTAACCAGCTCCTTGTGTTAGCTTAAAATTCAGCATTCAAAGATGAGAGTAGTATGAGCAAAATGTTCTCCCTCTTTGATTAAGCAAAAAATAAACAAATAAATGAGTAATAATACTTTCCAAAGCTTTTTATTGAAGTCAACTTCAGTTTTTATGTTGCAGAAGAGAACATTCTAATCTTATCCAGACTCGTTGTTTCATGCTAGTAGTCGGCTGTACAACGTCATACGTAGGCCTATGCTAGCATCATCAGAAATGTTATCCCCATGAAATGATTTAAAACAACTTGTGCTTCAGAATTTACAAACTCTAGCAACAGAGACGTCTGGGACAAACTTTTTTCAAGCAGTCTTCATCTTACAGCGACTCGACACAGTGGCATTCATACTGTACAGCGTTTTTAGATGTAGAAAATGCAGAATATGCTACAGAGAACATTAGATTATTTAGGTGATTTTCTAAAGCCCCATTCTAGCATAGTGAAGTCTTTGTGATGGGAAGACTCAATGATGTAGATATGAACATCTGTCGAACACAGTCAGACTAAATAAGGTCCAGTGGAAACTGCTGGTGAACATTCCTGTGCATTCAGTGTTGTGTACCAGAGTGGTTACCCAAAATGGATGTACTTAATAATGTTTTAGTTGTAGGTGTGTTTCATACATTTTATATATTGCAGTGTATTAACCCATGCATATATTTACACAATTATTTTACAAAGCTGCATTGTTCATCAGGGGGCAAAAGCTCAATGTACTGCCAACCACCTTTTTCTTATATTTACAGTTCAGCTGCCCAATCTGGCAATCAGTCAGTGTAAGAGACTTGCAAAGTATGAGGAGTTCCAGGTTGCGAAATTTGCTTTTTGAACCACTAAAGCACCACAATTTTACAGTAATTATATCCTACATGGTCCTATGTTACTCTACATTGGAACAAATTATACTTTTGCATAACCTGTGTTTATGACCATCATCCTAAATGTTTCTATGCTTGGATTATAAAAAAAAAAGAGATTTGACATGGCAAACAAAAATTCAGGGTACATGTTCACAATTTTGAATAAAAACATATGGTGTTTCTCTTTTCATCTTTATTGACCCAGAAACTAAAAGTTAATGGATTTCAAGTTGAATGTAGGACCAGAATCAAGTTATGAAACTTTGCTTCTTCTTGTTTGATTTTTAGAAAGTTCTTTTTCTCACAATGAAATACTCAACAGGGGTTAAAGTTGAGGGCTGGTGTCCAATGGCTGACACTTAGTTTTCTCAGAGAACAAGATGTTTTAAAGAATTTGCTAACTTTTCCATCAGGAGAGTTTACACTAATCCAAGCATTGAAAGGTTTTAACATGCTGGTTACTTGACCTGTCTACGCAGAATATCAATGGAAATTGGATGCTCAAAATAACTATCCCCGCTCTGCAACTCTATGACTCCTAAGGTGTAATTCATTCCCAATCAAACCAATTGGTTAAACTTTAGTAGGCGTTGCTATTTTTAAAAGTTAACCATTAATGTGCCACAACACGCCGATGTTGTCTCGGTGTCATTTTGTTGGCCAGCAGACAAGCCAGTGCAATGCCTCCGATTTGGGTAAAGGCCAGTCCTAACACAGTGGCAGCAATGTGGAAGACGTTGTCGTTGACCAAGCTGAAGACTTTGCGGAAGCAGCCGTGTGGATGGATTCCTGCAGCTTCAACTTCTTCAACATAGTCTGACAGGAGAGGTCGGTTCTTGCAGCCCTTGCGCCTCATGCAGCAGCTGTCCGGCAAGGACACCGAGCTGCCGTTCTCATTGGGCAGGAAGGTCATATGCTGGAAAGCCCAGTCCGAAGTGAGCCAGTCACGCCAACCCTCAGCTCCACAGCACTCCAGGGCCCTCTGCAGGCTATCTAATGCATCCGCACGCCCTTCATCTTCGGTATAGCCGGCAACCGCTCGCTGTAGGCCACTGCGAAATCCTCCGGCAATGTCTTCGCGATAGAAGAGACCTGAGAGGCCAGCTGCCAAACCGGCAACAAGTGCAGCAAGTTGGAAGAACCCATAAGCCCTAAGAACACAGGGAAGATTCGCAGCCACCCCAAGGCAACCCAGGAAGCCCCAGATGGTGACAGCAGCCCCTGTGGACAGAAGGATGATTGGGGCGTTGGGGTAGCGATTGGCAGACAGCAGCATGAAGTCAGCAAGGGAAATCTGTGCCCAAACACCCAGGGTGAAGATGGCCAAGCCTGCTGCCCAGAAGAGGCAGCTGAACGCCAGGAGACCTAAGCGCAGGAGGTGCATGACTCCCACCGGGCGGCAGCAAGGTGGGACGGCGCCCACAGGTGGAGGTGCCGGAGGAGCCAGGGAGGCCTCTGAGCCGATGGACAAGGAAAGTCGCTGATGCTGCTGGTGGAGCTGCTCCTCCTGCTCTTGGTAAGAGGGCAGCAGGTAGCCGGGGATCGCAGAGGGCCGGCGAGGAAGAGGAGGCGGAGAGAGCAGATCGAGACCCCGCGGTGAGGAAAGCCTTCGCACTGCCAGCCGCTCGTGTTCCCAGTCCAAAGATCGTCTGCTGGGACTCGGCCGAGCAGACAACGACCCGTAAGGCAATGCGAAGCTCATGATCCCGGCACCAGCTTTATGTACCCCCTCTTTCTCTCTTTCACACACTCCTCCTCTCTCTTCCTTCCTCTATCAGTGCCTTCACTCTCTTCCTCCTGCAATGCACAACCCCCCCCCCCCCCCTCTTCTTTATGACCGGGTATTAATCCACCACTGAGACCACCAACGCCGGCTGGACTGTAAATCACACTGATGGGTGTCGCGTCGCGCTGTTATCTGCATCCACAGCCTCCTTGTTGCAAACCAATTTATTTGTTTATTACGGGCTTCTTTTCCACCTGCATGGTCAATAGCTCATCAAATTCCTTCGATAGTCACATCCATACATCGACTCCCTCGCTGCTGCCCCACGCTCTGGTCAAGACGAGAGGTGATTGCAGTGGAAAAAACATCACATCTTTACGTTAACACCCCCTCTCGGTGTGGAGGAGCATCCCTTTTAGTCTTACAACTATCTATTTTTAGAAGTGGGGGAAATCACTCTTACTATCTAATCAGTGTGTGTTGTCTTTGTGAAGTGTAAAAACTCTCCCTAGCTTTCCTTGTTTGACATACTGATGAATGAAAATACAATCTAGGACACGCATATGTTATGTACGACAATCTGGTCCAGCGGTGTCACCAAGCATTTAAGAATTGAAGTTTTGGTCATTCTATGGAGCTGCATTTATATGATATGACACACAAATTAGCATTTCTGTTCTTTTTTTTTAAGACTTTAATAAAAACAGCAAATATTTAATTATAACATTAGAGACTCCCCCACACTCACCTCCTTCAAGAAATCCCTCAAAACTCACCTCTTCAACATTGCCTACAACCACTAGCTCCCCCCCTCCCCCTACATTACTTCTTCATTGTACTGTCCTCGTCGTTTTTTGTTTTGTTTTTATGGTTTTATATTTTGTCAAAGCGTCTTTGGGTTCCTAGAAAAGCGCTATAAAAAAAACAATATATTATTATTATTATTATTATTATAACACTTCTGTGCAAAAAAACTCAAAAACCAAGAAAGCATGAATTATTGGGTCAAGGTAGGTTAATAATCAAGCCAGTTTAAATCAACCTGGCAGAATGATAACCTGAAACTGAACAAAATCAGTAGACTAGCTAACTGAATGCTGAAGACACATTCATATCTTTAGACTTATTTGAGCTATCCCCAAACAATTTTAAATTGATGTTCACCCAACTTCAAGATAACCAATCAAAAAGATTTAGTAAAAGCACGTGAAGTTATTAAGATTAAACCCTCCAACAGAGTTCCACATAAGATGTATAACATTTACAATTTGAGTTGTGTTATATGCAAGTCATGTGAAAGTTCCTGTGAGGAGTATTTAGCTGATACAAAAAAAATAAATAAAACTAATATTAATTCCTCTTTATGACTTTAAAAAGAAAAAAAAACAAAATCCGAGATTAGAGATTGACCATTTCTATAGTGTTACTTTTAATGTCCAACAACCAATGCGGGGGTAGGTGTGTAGGTGTGTAGGTGTCAGAATATGTGTTAAACAGCATGCAGCAAAACTTTTTTACATTTTGAAACGCAAAGTGAGAGATGCATTTTGACTGTAAAAAAAAGGAGGATGTTTATCACTACTTTGAGATGTTAAGGACAAAATCAGCAAATAAATAAGAGGTACGTTGTTGTCCAGAATCGCAACATCTACACACCTGTTAACTGTGTATGAAGGGTGGGTTCTGTCCACATCTCAGTTTTCTCCATTTTAGAATCACTGTTGTGTCACTAAAAATAAAATGTAAAGTAGAACCATGACAAATTAAATGAGTTTCAATTTCTGCCCATTTACATTTTTCCACATTATGATATGCTGTGGTCTGACGGCGGCTTATCCCATCCTCTGTTCGTCCCGTTCATATGGCAGCATTGACAATAAAGTTACAACCACCAGTATCTGTGTTATTGTCTTGTCTAGCCATACTCTCTTGTTTAATTTTAAAAATAGTTTAGAAACAAATGCAAGGCTGAAAATAGATAATCAATTTCAAACAGCTGAGCTCTCCCACTCTAAGCCCTCTACCTTAACTGCACTCGGTTGTTCCCCATGTTAAATGATCACTGCTCCCCTTTGACTTCCCTCCAGTCGATCCTCTGCCCAATCAGATCTCGCCTCTCAGTTAATTAAACACATTCAAATTGATCTTTTTCATAAGGACATAATAGTGAAAATAGCGGTGACAGAGAGGGGAGTTGCCAGATACATTGGCAGGGGAAGAGGAAGGTTAATGTTGTTTATTTACTAAAGCTGTAGATCCCACATTTTGCTTTTAAGAGTTGCAGGGAATTTATTTTTAACTAAACATATTTAACATAATTTTAAAAAAATCACACAATGCCTAGTGTTTGGTGTTTTGAGATTTATCCAAGACTTATAAAAGCATCTATTTCTTCAGTTTAGACAGAAAATAGCAGCAAGCAGCATGATGCATGATGCAGAGGGATTTTACCACTGACAGCTTGAGCTCTGTGCAGGCAAATGAGGTCCTGTTTATGGAGCTTATAATTAATATTTGCTCTATAACCACCAGCTGACTGGGTTTTATGTGCACTCTAGACAAAAAATGAAGGAAATACATCACCTGACACTTGCAGGATGAGATATCAAAGAAACCCCTGGCACAGCCTCATGAAGATAGAGCCTTGGGGAAACCATTTCTCTATTTTGGTGGCTGCAGAATCACCCTTTTTGAAAGACAATGGAAGCAACACATAGGAAACTCCCTTAATTAAGCTGTGTTTCTCAAACTTTCTGTCTTGTTGCCGAAATGTTGCTTAAATTAAATGTTTTTACAAGGCCTGAATTAGTAAAAAAAAACAAAAAAAACAAACTCATGTTATGCTACCGGCTCGGTGAAGCATTGGCTAATCCACTCCAAACTAAAAGTAGCCTACAGCTGAGGTTTATGTGGATGTAAATGTTTTTGCGGGTATTTACACACAAACTTCATTGAATGTTTTTACCTGACTGTGGGAATGTTTGGAGATTTAATATACACAGACTAACCCATTTCATAGCATTTCACAGTTGTACTGACATGTCACTTATACAGCAAAAATATCAACCTCGTGGTGGCGCTACAGTGAATTAACAGAGAGTGACCCCACCTGATTTCCTGAAAATGCTAAAACATTTATACACTTCATAAAGTCAGTAACGTTTGTAAAGCATATATAGATATGTAATCAATTTTTTTTAACTTTAGCTTCTGTCCTTTTTCATAAAAGTATCTAAATGTTGTTCATTAAAAAATATTTTTAATGGGTTGGAACAGTATGCTGTAAGTCACACTACATCCGGGGCTTATTAATAAAACCGATTTGAATTTTTTTATCAAATAATCCTTCCTCATTTTCCTATTCTTAACCTGTTTATGAAAACGTCATGTTTTCTAATATTAATATGCACCCGATTAAAGAGCGAAGAGAGAGAAATAGACAGGGAAAGGAGTAAAAAAAATATTTTTAATTAATGATTTGGTTTTAGCTATGATCTCGAATGCAAATAAGGGGTATAGGATGAGGTAAACATAATTGTAGTTCTCTTTAACAAACTCCAAAGACAAGTTGGGAGAAGATAGTAAACATGAAAGTATAAAAATGATTTGTCAAATTTATTTCTTTAAAAAAAACAATTTTGTGTGACTTGGTGAGTATGAAAAACCCATCAGTTTCAATTGTCAAACATTTGACAGTAAGGTCAAGAGAAGACGTTTTAAAATATAATCTCTCCTGATGAAAACTATTTTGTACCACACATGTAATCATTATTTTTTTAACTGTTCAATTCCTCAGGCTTCAAAGTGTTCACAGACTGTGCTGCGTCTCCCTCCTCTCTGTGTGTCTCCATGTGTTCCTTCAGCCTGGCCTTGGATGTGAACGTCGTCATGCACTTCTCGCAGTGCGGCTTCTGCGTCCGGAGCCCTGAGTGGCAGCGTTTGTGTCGGGCCAGCACCGACGAGCTCTTGAATTTGAGCTCACAGACGCTGCAGGGATACGGCCTCTCCCCCGTGTGAATCCGCTGGTGCAGCTGCGCCTCGTTGAGGGTTAGAAACGTCTTCTCGCAGTGCCCGCAGGGAAACGGCCTCTCCCCCGTGTGAATGAGATTGTGTCTGGTGAGCGCGTACGGTTTTGTGAAGCCCTTCCCGCAGTAGGTGCAGGGGTATGGACGGGCACCAGTATGGGAGACGATGTGCTCCTGTTGGGTTTTCTTGCTCTTGAAGCGTTTGTCACACAGGTTGCAGGAGTAAGGCCTGACGTCCACGTGTGACCTGTGATGTTTTGTGAGCTCACCCTGCGACAAAAAGCCCTTCCCACACTGAGAGCAAAGGAACGGTTTCTCCCCTGTGTGCATCCTCTCGTGTCTAGCGAGCACTGAGACCAGCGTGAACCTCTTTTGGCACTGGGAGCACTGGAAAGGCCTCTCGCCCGTGTGAACGCGAAGGTGTTTCATGAGCGAGAAGCGCAGAGAGAAGCGTTTGCTGCACTGGTCGCACTGGTAAGGTCTCTCTCCCGTGTGCGTCCTTAAATGCCTCTTGACGTCAGATCTCCGCGTGTACGTCTTCTCACAGTGCTGACACTTAAACTGATGCTTCACTTGGTGTATCTGCCGGTGCTTGGAGCGGGCGAGCAGCGTGTCGAACCCCGCGCCGCACTGCTGGCAGAGGTAGCGCTTGTCGGCGACGTGGGACTTCCTGTGCTCGAGCAGCTCCGAGGACGTGGGGAAGCTCTGGCTGCAGATGGAGCAGATCTGAGGGAGCCGGCTCTCCCGCGAGTGAGACTTCTTGTGGTGGCCGGTGAGCGCGCGGAGGTTGGGGAAGGAGCTGCCGCACAGCCGGCAGGAGAAAGAAATGTCCACGCCGTGATGTTTGCTCTCGTGTTTGGCAAGGTCCCACGAGTGCTGGAAGGTTCGGTTACACTGCGAGCAGTGAAATGGTCTCTCTCCAGTGTGGATGAGCTGGTGCCGCCTGACATCTGACGTGCGCGTGAACGTCTTACCGCACGTTTCACATGTCAGGGCCTTCTGTCTGCTTCGGGGCTGAGACACGCTTCCTCTGCCCGGACTCTCACCCTGTTCTGCTTCGTCCTGCTCCGTGTTTCCTTTGGGGAAAAGTTTAATCGACGTGAAAATTTCATCCGTGCTGGAAGGCGACGGGGTAAACGTAGCGCCCGCAAGCGTCCTGTACTCTTCAGTGCGAACGCTCTGCATGTGGAAGTGAGGAGGGCTGTTTTCTTCAGAGCTGTGGAAGGGACAGCGAGAGCAGGTGAAGATGATCGAGGTCAGCTCTTCTGAATCTCCTGCACATGAAAAAAAAAAAAAAAAAGAGAGACAGAGGTTTGAAATAATACGTGGGGACTTTACAAATAAAATGTTTCTCTATTTCATGTTAGAAAATGACCTTCACTTCCTTTGATGGCTATGATGGAGGGGGCGAGAGATCCATCAGCTCTGCTCCTGTGAAAACAAACGTGTTGAATCATTTAACGTAGATTCATCTTTGACGTGTTATGGAACAATAAATACTATGAATGTTACACTGAAAATACGACTAAAGGAACCGTGGAAACTGTAAGGAAACATGCTTTTGTTGTCTTCTTGAAAAGAGTTGAAAATATTGATTTCAGTCTTAAATCTCGGAGGTTAATCAACAAGAAACAAAATTGTAAAAACTGATTTCCTTTTTTTTTTTTTTTTTTTAGAGATGTACTGATTGTGAAAATCAGGGATGACACCTTTATGTAGATGATTGCAGATTTCCATAACACAACAAATACATTGCTGCATTCCACATTATTTGCCGATGGGCCGATGTTTCGATGTTCTACATTGGTGCATAAAAAGGTAATTAATTATAGAATTACAGTTCAAATGTGTTTCCTACATTTTTAGCTCTTCACTTGTTTCTTTTGGCTTCTCGACTTCACATGTATTCTGCCTGCTGGTTGAGGTCTTCACATGAAAACGAGTAGATCGGCGAACATCAGCTGACCCTGGAGACACTGGATCTTCTTCTGTGACTTCTTCATCAGCAGAAAAGGATGCACGATTACCCTTCAGGTCTGCCAAAGAGTTCACATTGCTCCCCGTATCTTCAGAGGGGAAATCCTCCTTTGCCTCCTCGGTTGCTGCTCCAAGCCGCGGCTCATCATTAAGGGACGAGTCCTCCTTCCCCGTTTGGACTTCTTGACCGAGGCTCTCCTTCCTCAGCGCAAATGTTTTCGCCAGAGTCTCCAGAGCTTTAGCAACACCCGCGGTGTCGCTTGTTTCTTCCGCCCGCGAGCCGTTAGCCTCCTCACTGGCGTTTTCTGCGCTCATGGCCATGATCTCTTCTTCATAGAAATCCGTCTGGACCTGCACCTCAGCGGCCTCCACCATTTCTTCGTCCACCTCAGCTGCACCGACCTCCACTTCAGTGTAAACGGCGACAACGCTGTACTGATCCGTACTGACAAAAGTGACAGGGTTTAGGACGTTGGCGTAATTGTGGATGGATTCCAGTCCAACAGAGATGTTTGTCTTTTGTGAGGGAGGGATGGAAAGAGCCGACATTATGCAGCTGCCGATGGTGGACGAAGGACCATCTGTGAAAAAAAAACAACAACAACAAAAAAAAACCAGAAAACAGAAAATGTTAATTTGGGGATTTTTTGGGGGGATTCTTTCCTGATTCTTGAGGATTCAGTTATACTAGCAAATACAAATATCATTTAACAGTGGAAGTGCTTTAAAATTGAATCTATTTTCATTCTATGTTGTACAACCTAACAGCACTGGTGTTTTCTTTGGCTTAAAATTTTAAAACAATTTTAGGCTCAACTGTTGGCAAACAATTTTGAGGCAAATTTACACAAGACATAAAAGCAAAGATCAAAAGTGGAGTTTTAAAAGTAAATCATTGATAATACAACTGATATTTAAAAAAATCCAGAAGCAGGACTTATATGCTTATATATAAGAGGCTGAAATAAGAGTATGTATCCTTTCACTTTTAACAGACCCATCCTTTCGATTCTACTCACATGGCATCTTCAGCAGCCCTGAACTCTTGTAGTGTTTGAAGATGGAGCTCAGCTCTTCAGGTGACGTCTCAACGCATTCCTCCAAAACAGAAGGAGCCGAGCCGAGCCAGGCTGCAGTCTGTAATCACACAGCAGATGTGTTTAAAAGTTTCTGGCGAATGGCACGTTCAACAACATGAGACGTCTGCACGGACGGTCCGAACACCTGTTTTAAGTCTGGAACTGGAAACAGCTTCTCCAGCTTTGACAGCAGCTCCCACAGTATCACATGCAGAGCAGCATCATACCGAGGCCCGTATTCCACTGGGAACACCTCCTGGAAAAAAAAAATCACCGGATTTTAATTTACTATACATCTGATTAGGAGCAGCATCAAGATGTGAAGTTATTACAGTGTGTCTGACCTGGAAGAAATAAGCTCTCTCAACTGGATCTTTTAGCAGGCTCTGAACAAGTGCAATGAAAGTGGACTCTGTTGTCTTCACCTCAGCATCCCTGTACTGCCACAGACAGGGTTCACGTCATTGACTGATTATCATTTAAAGTTTTCACAAGGCGCTGCTTCACTGTACTTACATCTGTCTGTGTCGAGGTCACAGGGAGTCTTTCCAAGTAGCTCTGGATCATCTGAGAATCCACAGAACCTCGCGACGAGCCTTTGCAAAGCTCCAGAATCAACTGAAATATCAACAAACCGCTACAGCAAAAGTCTTTGAGCTATTATGTGTGGATGGATTATGTTAAAAAAAAACTAAACTCACCCTCGCTCTTAGACCCAGGACCAGCTGGGCTCTCTGTCTGTGGTTGATGAGTCCAGGGGCCGCCTCCGTCACCGTGCACACAAACTCCTGGAGCCTCTCGTAACTCAGCACATCTTTCCGCTTCGCCAGCTGCCACATAGCAGCGGACAGGAGCTGCAGTGGGGGCACCAGGAGGCGCAGAGATGGGAGAGGCAGGCTTGGGTCTGAAACATGCAAGTTGCAATGTGAGAGATGATCTGATGAGGGCATCAGTGAGCTTTACACTGAAGAAAGCACATGCAGACGAACTCAGCATCACTTGTTTTACCAGATAAAATGTATTTTTTTTAAAATGGAAATAATCAAAAAATTACATGATAGAACTATAAATAAGCAAAATCTAAGAAATCCTGAACCTGCCTTATGGCTATGAAGCAGTATAATTGCTGGACAAATCTATTAGTCACAGCTGTCTTTTACACCTCAGACCAATTAAATGTATAACTTAATATGAATAATAATACATAAGTAATGCAACAGATAAATCCTGACAGTTTATGACAGATATTTGTTCCTTTAAATAGACGGGTCCCGCCTGCAGCTGACGAACATAAACAAAGCCTGTTTTTGGATCACAGCGGGGACAGGTTATTAAAGTACGTACCATTAACTTTCTCTTTTGACTCAACAGCCTCCATTAGTGCAAAGTAGGTTTATTTAGCGTCAACAAATAAATGTTAAATAATGTTATTTAATTTTTTTTGGGGGGGAGGGCTAACATGCGCTGTTAGCACGCAAGCGCCCGTTTCCTCAACTCGTCCGGTGTGTTTCCTCTTTCAAAATAAAAGTCTACTCCCCCCCAGTGTGTTATTTGTATTTACTTCACATTTATTTTATTATTATTATTATTATTTCCCACTACTATATTGTGTAACCAAATCTAGTTTAATCTCGCGAAATCAAACTGAGTGTTGTTATTTTGCCAAAATGTGCTTCAAAATAAAATATCACGGATCCCATTGGCTGCTTCAACCGGACGCATCCTCACGCCGTCGGTCTGTGACGTCAGGACGCGATCACGCAGTCCAGAGTCACATGAAACATTTCACATCCGATTTTTTTTTTTTCTTTTTTAAATGTGCTACTTTGTGTCTTTCTGACGAGAAAACTTCAACCGCAGAAACTAAAAAGTGCTCTTAAAGCTGCAGGGAGTTTTAATTCAACATGGACGAGGACGGACTGCCGATTGTGGGCTCTGGTGTTGATCTTACCAAGGTTTGTATTCCTCGGATAGCTAACATAACACCGTCTGCTAGCTACGTGTTGACATAAAGAGAGGAAACAGTTCAGACAGTTAATATGCAAACCAGACTATGACTGTTTGTAAAAGACATTTCGCAGAGAGAGTTAATGCAGTTTGAAAGCTGCCGAGTAAATGCACTAATATTCATTTTTCCCTGTCAGTTTCCATGTGTGCAAAAAAATGGTGCAGTAATTCACAAATGCCACTTCTACAAGCTGAAAAAAATAAGATGAATCCTGCAGTCTTTTTTGGATCCATGTCACCTTTTTCATCCGTGATGAGTTTGCACCCCTGAATATAATTATTAAAAATAACAAGAAGTTAAAAATCAAACATGTGTACATCAGTTAAATAAAGGTAGAAAAAAAATACAATAATAGAATAATACCAGGTATAATTAATTAATGAAAGGTTTCCCCCCCCCCCCCCCCCTGTCTCGACATTAGGCTATGTTATTGATGCTGTTTAGATTTTTACATCTTGTTTGATGTCATGTTAGCCTTCATGTTTTTTTTTTGTTTATTCTGTTGCGCTTGTTGTCAGAAGCGTTAACTTTGACAATGTTCTCACGATTTGTTTAAGTTTGGCCGTCATTCAATAAAAACAAAATATAATATAAAAATCAATTAATTCATGTATATTCATGAAAGAGCTGGGTCTTTAGCTTTTCCTTAAAGGTGCAGAGGGACTCTGCAGATCCAATGGAGTTTGGAAGTTCATTCCACCACCGGGGGGCGACAGAGGAGAAGAGTCTAGTCAGCGTCTTAGGACCAGCACTTAACATCGTGGACCAAATAAATATAAATATGTTGACACAAAGATACTTCAGTGTAAGTGTAGATAGACATCTTAAAGAACTGTAACTTCCTCCTACACTTATTTTACACACATTGTCAGCTGGTGGTAATCATTTTGTCTTTGGTTCATAATTGCAGGTAAATCAATTTTCATAAAGTTAATGTGTACTATTTTATAGATTTTCCAAGTTTGGTTGAAAAAAGGTATTTCCTGTTTAAGTATTGATTTCATAGATATGTTTATAAACTTGTTAACATTACAAAGAGATTTTCATATATCTATGTTTATATTCAAAGGTTGCAGTGGGTTCAAGCCTACATGGCAGAAATGCCTCTATTCTGATAAGGACATTTTCTTACTCAAATAAGCCCTGGGTACATTCTTAAAATAGATGTATCTGTTTCCTGCAGGTCCCCGCTATTCAACAGAGAAGAGTGGTTGCCTATCTCAATCAGTTTGTTGTGCACACAGTCCGGTTCCTCAATCGTTTCTCCACAGTGTGTGAGGAGAAACTTTCCAACATTTCTCTTCGCATACAGCAAATAGAAACAACCCTGTGCATTTTGGAGGCCAAGGTGAGTGTTTAAGTGAATCCCTCTGCTGTTCATGACCACTCCACACGCACGTCTATGCCAATGCACTGACCGTGTGTTGAACATTGTGTTGCTCTGAGCAGCTGTCCTCCATTCCCGGACTGGAGGATGTCACAATAGAAGGATCCAGTCAGCAGCAACCTGTTCAATCTAATGGACCCACAACCACAATTCAGAGCCAGACAGAAGTTCCACCTCCAGCCGTTCTGCCTCCGCCAGTGGTAAATACATTCACATGCACACTAACGACCATATATAGCATTATACGATGGAGGTTAATAATGTGGCCAGTCAGCAATGCGTCAGCATGCTCAGGAAGAAGTAGTTGATGCTCCTCACACCCCCGTAAAACCACAACCTGTTTGTTTTACACTTCAGCATGTGTGCAAATGTAAAACATGCAGGAGAGTGTTCAAGAGAGCTGGCTTCAGAAGTGTTGCTCGGTAGATGTTTTAGCATCGTTTATGCTAAGCTAACCCGCTGCAATTTCATATTTAGTGCAGACACAAAGTGTAGAAATCCTCCCCTTAAAAAGTGTGCAACTAAGAAAATTACTTCAAAATACCCAAATAATAATTTATTGCACTCTATAGCAAAGAGAAAAAACAGAACTAATGATTTTAATAGAGTTAAGTTACAGGTTTTAAACCTACTTAAGAGAACCACCTAGAAGAAATGCAAAGTAAGGTACCACATCTGATATCCTGTGCTGTCTTAATCACTCGTTACTACAAACTCTCTTATTGTTAATATTTATATTCCATGTTGCTGTCTGTCCAGACTGCTCCAGAGCCGACAATAACAGAAAGAATAGAAGAAGACAACACGGCTGCAGAGAATGTGATGACAGTGTGCAAGGACCCGCGTTACGCACGATACCTGAAAATGGTTCAAGTGGTAAGTCCTGCACAGAGGGGAAAAAAAACACTCCTTCCTTCTGTTTCTCAAGCTGTTTCTGACACATGCACTCCTGAAAACCTGTAAATCAAAGTTCAGACAGCCTGACATTATATTATTTCTATTCCAGGGAGTTCCGGTTTTGGCTATCAGGAATAAAATGGTCTTGGAGGGTTTGGATCCAAACTTGCTTGAGTGAGTGTCTCTTTGAATTCACGTGGCATCATGTTAAAACATCTGATGAACCTGACTGATAATGTTTTCCCTCCTTCCTTTGTGACAGCACACCCGATGCCCCCGTGCCAGACGGAGCAGCAGGGGCGACCGAGGATCAAGATGTCGCTGCCACCAGCTCAGACAGTGAATCGTCCTTCAGCGACTGACATCGCACGTCCTCCGCCCACCTCATCTCAAAAGCTTTCCTGTAAAAGCCGATCTGCGTCTCTGTCGGCCTGTGCTCAGAACAGAAGTAGGTTGCGGTGCCTGTAAAGACTGAGAGGGTGCAAATGGAAGTGCCTGAAACAGAGGAGTCAGTGTGAGTGTCATTTCAGTGAAAGCTGACATAGTCTGTGACCTCGTCCATTTTGATACATTTAGCATTTTTCACCGATGACTACTGTTGAAATAAAAAGAATAAACTCCTTGTTGATTATATTAGCAGTAGTCTTCATAAGGTGGCAGTAGCTTTTACCTTTTGTACTGAAAGGAATTCAAATGATTAAATGCTGTTGTACAGGGTCGGGTTAAAAAAAGGACCAAAAATGCAGGTTGGATATTTGTAACTCGTACATGTTAGTTCTGTTTTAAAGACGATGCCAAAACACTTTGTCATGTCTTTAACATTTTTATTTCAGGAATATTTAGACTTCTTGTCCTTGAACTGGATGCTTAATATCACTTTTGTTCTCACGCGTTGAGGCTGTAAAAACGGTGATGTTTTTCATACAGATGAATCACAGATTATAATAAACAAATCAAATGATCGCATACTTTTAAATTGTGTTACCTAGTTGAGACAGAACATGTATATATTTTTTGGACAATTGATGAAATCTGGCCTCGTCGGAGCGACAGAAACGACATAAGACCTCTCTTGCTTTATTAATTAAAGTAGAAGTATTTAGACCCAGTCCAGGCCTTGTTGCACACTTAATTATTTAATATATTTAGGATGATTAACAATTAATTTAAAAATCTAAATATTGCATCTGAAAACTAAAAAAGCTTTTTATAAGTACTTTGACTCACCAGCTGAAAACTCCCTGCTGTGTTATGAGTTGAAGACGATAATAAATAAATAGGGATGCATTGTCTGTTTGTAGTTCCACTTAATTATTGAACTCAGTGGATTGCTGGAGTTCTAAAATACTCCGGTAATAACATCGTGTTGCGTACTAACCTTTGCATATATAAAGAGTAAACAAGATGTAAATAAGTGAAAAACACTTAAAAATTCAACTTTGGGCGATGGTGGATTAGTGGTTTTTTTGTGCGCACGTCCCATGTATGGAGGCTGTGGTCTTCCAGGCGGGCGTCCCGGGTCTGAATCCCTTCCACGATGTCATCCCCCACTCTCTCTCTCTCCCTGATTTCCGACTCTATCCACTGTCCTATCTCTACTATAAAACCCAGAAAACAGCCTTTATTAAAAAAAAAAAAAAAAAAAATGTAAACTGCAGCTTTTAACTTTGTCGGTTGTGCCGACAGATCACATTGCATTTGTCAGGACTTGTGACCACACGCTCAAAAAAAATGTACAGTTGTGAAACTGAGTAAAGTTTGATTGAGCAACAAAATGAGAGAGTCAGATTCATGCACATTTCCCATGAATGGATTTTACACCACAATGACTGAAAAAGTTAAAGAAGTCTGGAAGGCCTCTCTTGTTTCCCCTCTAAAGTAATGTTGAAATAAATAAACAATCCATTTGCTTTAAAAAAAGTGTTTCTTTATTTTGCAGCTCAGCAGTGCTCCTTTGTCTGTAACATTCATTCACAGAACACCAATACACAGTAATAGATTAAAGCATCAACTCCTTTGTAAAGACACTATCTGTAGTGAACATTAATATGATCTGTGTCTCTAGTTTGTCCTCTTACAGTTTACAGCCCGGGATTGTGTCTTTGGAAAAACCACATGTTAGTCTCATGCCCTCTACGAGTGGTTCCCAAATTCCCAGGGTTTTTTATTTTTCAACATTTTCTGCAACAATAATACAGTTTTTTTCCTCAAGCTCCTGAAAAACATTCAAATAAAAACAAGAGGCTCTGTCTAGGGATGGAAAACATACATTTGGGGCTTGTATGTGGCATAAATAATCTTTAATTCACAAAGAGTTCCATTTCTGTTTATGACATTGGGGTGATTGAATTTGCCTGAGCAAACGTATCCATGTAGCAGCCTCATTCTCAGTGCATGAGCTCCAGGCTGTAGACACATTCAAGATACAATAATAAGAGCTGCACTGATGAACTGTGTAGCAGCCTGAGAAGAAACCGTATCTGTTCCAACTGTGAAAAGTTTACAGTAAGTGGAACAAAATCTAAACTCTGTGCCTGATACAAAAAGTCAAGCTGTCCAAAGGAAACACAATTATAAAAACACTGATAAGTGAAGTGGCAGCATTTGAAGAATTTCCCCATTTTTCATCATGATAAGAATCTTGCATTGACACTGATCACATTTTCTCATAATTACACACAGAACACGTGTGTCAGTTTGATTGTTTTTTTTTTCCCATTCAAACTCGAGTGACAGTCATGTGTTCCCTGTGTGATGAACTTCTCTTATTGGTGTCACAGGTTTGACAGAATGACACGCTGGTGTGGCAATCAAGGGCAAAGTGCAAAGTGACTGAACACGGGCCCCAATCAGGACACTTGTATAAATGATTTCAGATTGTATAAAACAATATAAAGATACAGGCTGTGGTCAGTTTTTTTCCCCTCTTTAAAACCACTCCTGACTTACAGGTATGTATAAATACGAACGTCAAAAGTACCAGCTATAATATATCAACATATTCAGTCAGGCTGTATTTTTCAGCGTAAATGTTGTAAAAAAAATAGTGTAAAAAAAAATACAAGAGATTAAAATCTTTACAAAAATAAGTGCAGCACATCTTCAGAAGTTAAAAACGCTGGTGTTTGTTTCAAGTTTTGGCAGCTGCAGACGGATCAGGAGTAACCCTCGCACACTGCCTTCACCTGAAGAGTAAAAAGCTGTAGGAAAGGAGAAGAGAGGAGAGAAGTAAGAACACCCATCTGACGACAGAGAGGAGAAAAAGAGTGTCCGCATTGAGTGTTTTAGACTCACTTTGAAATCGTGAATGTATGTGAAGAAGAAGCAAATGAAGCTGAACGCAACCGTCCACTCGCACACAGCGCTGGCTAACTGATAAGGATAGTCCTGGAAGAGAGACGCAGATGCTGCATTCACAACACGATCAAGATCCGCGGATACAAACGAGAAATCATTTCCAAAAACAAAATAAATGCGTTTCGTCCAATCCTCCTGGAACTTTTCTGATAAGCGTGTGACACTGTGACAAACTGCCTTACCTTGTCGTCGGGGTCTCTGTGCAGCTCGGTTTGGTTCACAAAATATGCACAGACGACAGCTGGATTATTCACTGAGGAAAATAGCGTTTAACAGTAACTGTAAAGTACAGAGCAGTTTGCATTTACTGGTCAGGGCAACAAAAAAAAAAAAAAAAGATCATGACATCATGCATGCAAACAAAGCAGAGAGGAAATCAGGAAACAAGAGACATCATGTAGGTCTGTATTTTATAACATCTGACTTGTGATGAAAGGATACTGGGGAAAAATGCTAAAGTAGCAATGATGGAGATACACAAGCGTATTGCGATCACCTTCCTGGAGCACCCGTATGGATAAGCCTTATACGATACAACAGTTTGTAGGATAATGTAGGAGATTCCCGACACGAAGAAAATCAGAGCTCCTGCATCATGAGCGTATGTCACTGTTATTTCCTGCAAAAGGAAAGCAGAAAAGGTGACATTAAATATTAAGATACTTTTATTTGATTACAATACACTTTTTGGAATTACACGTGAAGACATACCTGGAAGGTTGCAACAATGCACATGCCCAAACAGGACATCATCCCAACATAAAGAGCACTTCCATTGAGACAGGGGCTCACCACATGTGTTTCCTCACTTAGCTTCTGCACATATTTGTACCTGGCGTACATGGTGGCTATTCCTGTGGAAAGGTCAGATAAAGGATTAACCGCGAAGATTTAATCAACGTACGTCACTTTTTTTTTTTTTTAAATCTTCTTGCATCCAACAAATCAATTCTGATTTCATGTTCTTGAAAAAGTGAAACCGCGAGTGACATCTTTAGACAATGCGGTTCCTCCCATTTGGGAATGTTCAAAGTTGCACAATAGAGGAAGTTTACAGATGTGACACTGCAGATGTTCTCAAAGTGACAGAGGTGAAGAAGAAAAAAAAAATTACCTGCACATGCAGAGATGAATGTCATAAGGCCAAAAATGCAGCTCTCCGGGGGTTGTGCACTTGTGTCACTGAAAAGGAAGAAGGACGACAAGCCTCAGTTAAGCCTCAGCATGCTGCAAGTCTCTTTGTATCCGACAAGTTGTTGGGTTTTATTTTCTTAAAATTCAAATGTTTGTGCACCCTTCTAAAGTTAACAACAAAGGGAGAAGTGAAAAACTGAGGTTGGTGCAGATGTGTACGTGCAGCTGGAGTTTGGGTACCAGCCAAACTACTGCGGAGGAAAACGAAACTGAACTTTGTAACAACACATGTCTGGTTTTTCACTGAAAACAGAATTTAATGAGCGTTTTAATACCTCAGATTAAGCTTTTTTAATGATTACAGAAACCCCAGTTCCTCTGCTCTTCCCTGAAACACAAAACTTACCTTATGTATGGGAAGACTATGTCGACATCACGTCTGAGAAGCGCAATAAGGTAGGAAATAATGAAAGTGCTCGAGGACCAGATGACCAAAAACGTTGGCAGAAAGCAGAGACCCTGCATGAACCAAAACATCCTGGAGAGGGTTTTTTTTTAACGCAGAACTGGCAGAAAACGCTGTCACACGTCTCAGCGCAGTGAAATACTGTCATACAGTAAGACACCCCCCCTCGTTTAATGCTGCTCCAGGAACTGGGCTGAGTCTGTTGCGGATGCTTTTTTTTTTTCAGTCCAAAGATGTGTTACTGGCAGTCACAAGGTGGTGTGAACAAGAGTAAAGTTAGCTTCAGCTATACAGTTTACAGTAACCGCTTCTCCAAAAATGACGCCTCAGGGGCTGTGGACTCTCCGGCCCACAAAAACCATCCTGTACCATTTCCTTTATCTTACTCTTTGGTGTTTTTCTTGCTAAAATGCTCAATTGCTGCTTAATTCCTACCGAGTGTGTACATGCCAGATATTAATTATCCAAATAAAGAAAAATCCGATTCAGATTTTGATTTTTGATAACAAATAAAATACACAGTAGCAGTGGCGGTTCTAGACCACTGAGGGGGCCAAACTGGGGCCAGTTTTTTTGTCAGAGGGGAACATTAAACCCAGGTGAAAAATAGACAAAGATGATCACTTTAAAAAAATATATAAATATTATGCCAAATAATAGCGCACATCATTAAATACCATGATTTCTATTTGTTTCAGTAACAGAATTTAATACTAGATTGTGAGTCAAATAATGTGTATGTGTTATTAGGGGGGCTCTTCCTTTTTTGGAGGGGTGGCCACAAGGGGGACCAAGCTGGCACTGGCCCCTGTTGGCCCCCTGCCTAGAACCGCCCATGCACAGTAGATAATTATAAACCTCAATGTTCCCTTTGGAAAATAAATGGAAAAAAAGAAACACCTGAGAGTTACTTTCTACCAGAGTTGATTAGGGGTGTAACGATGCCTTGCAATTCAATTAAAAAAAATAAAAATAAAAAAATGGACAAAAAAATTATATTGCAATTCTCTCTTCTTCAACCAGCAGAGGGCGCTGTGTTGTTTTGGCTACTCTTGTTCAGCCTCTTGTTCAGGATTTTTTTTTTCCGGGATTAGACAGTTGGAAAAACATCGACACGGCCAAATGTATTGATGGTGAAGCTGAACATCTGTCAGAGGCTCATGTCCAGATGTTTTACGACAGAAGAGCTATTCTCTCATTCAATGAAAGCAATTCCTTCATAGAAATCCAGGAGGAGCCGAATCCAAGCCTCAGTTGTTGATGTAACCATTGAAGCTTGCCAAGGCCTGACCTGGCAGCAACCTTAAGAGAATGCTGGTTAAAAGAAGTTCTCTTTCAGGCTTCTCTTTGATAGAGGACCATGACTCAGCAGAGCTAAGGCAGGCCAGAAACCTACAGTCACACGCAGAACAACTTCAACTGAAAAATGCCTATAGCTTGTTAGCCAGTAGGACTCGACTGTTGACCTCAGAGTTTGTAGTTCTCCAGTCTTTCTTTGAGTTGTATATGTTGTATTTTTCCCATTCTATGCCAACATCCTGGCATTTTTAATCTATTAGATTCAAGATTCAAGATTTTTATTTGTCACATGCTCATACAGATGTGCAGTGAAATGTAAGGATTGTTCCGCAAGGCCATGCAATAAACACTCAAATTACTAATACACATATATACAGTAAAATAGAATATAATGTAAAAAATAAAAAAAATATTATTTGAATGTACAAAATATAAAATATAGAATAATGTAAACAGTGTAAAGTGTCCAGGGTGTCAAAGTGCAATGTGCAGATTGGAATGTGTGGTGTGTGTGCATCATGTAATCACAGTTCTGTTTTGTTTTTTAACTGAGGAGAGTGGAGTTAACAGTGCGGACAGCCTGAGGAAAGAAGCTCTTCCTGAGTCTTTCTGTGTTCTGGCGCCGGCCAGAGGGTAGCCATGTAAACAGTCCGTTACCTGGGTGGTGGGGATCACTTATGAACTACTCTTGAGTGTGCACGTTGTTTCTTGATTCCAGGAACACATTATGTCCACACAAAGAAAGAAAAGAAAAGCAGAAGTCATTGAATGTTGTGGGAAATGTAAGAATTCATTCCTCATTCAGCACCAGAAACACCCTTTGACCAGAGTCAGAGGTTATGCACCCCTGTTGTTCGTGTGACCATAGTCCTTAACTAAGGTCATGAGATTAGGTCTGAGCTAGTTCCACTTTTTTTTGTTGCTTTTTTTTTTTTTTTTTTTTTACGTCATAGCTGTGGCTCTGAGCATTTGTTTTTCTGCTTTTTCTGATGCAAGAAAATTGCATCAGAAAATGAAATCTGTGAATTGATTTCCTATTTCAACAAACCAATGAGCATGAGGAGCCTCTCATCTGTACAGAACATATACGTGTCCTGAGTAGCAAGGTAGCAGCGTGCTGGTGAGAACAGCTGCCTAACAGCTGCTTACCAGCCAGAGGGTTCTGGGATCAAATCCCGTGTGGAGCCAGAGTGTTCTGGCTTTTTTCTACCAGTGCACATTGACCACAGTTTTGATCTACCTACTGTAAATATACTGGAAAGTGCAAAAACCTGCACGGGCAAGCATCTCCAGTCTTGCCTGTTAGTGTTGGGATTAGCACTGCCGCCTTACAGTCAGCAGGTTCTGGGTTTGACCCCAGGCCAGCTGGAATGTTCTCGCTTTCTGACTTTGAACTATGATTTTGAACTACCCAGACGTATTGAAAAGTAGATGCACCTAAAAAAAAAAAAAAAAGCAGGCTCTGATAGGCAGCCACTTGGTGTAGTGGTAAGGACTGCTGCCTGACAGTGAGAAGGTTCAGGGTTTGGATCCAGTGCAGGGAAAGAGAAGAAAGACTGCAGGTACATAACCTTCTCCAATCTTGAGAGGGTAGCTTTGCCAAATACTCTATAAACAATTAAGTTAAAAAAATTATCTGACCATTTTAGTAAATTATCTCATCTTACATGTGGGTCTGCAGGTACGAAAATTCAAAACAAGAGCTAGCATATGCATTTTTTTTCATTTTCATTTCTTTTATGTATTTTATTTTCTATTTCATCTCTGGTATTTATTTTTTTATGAATTTAATGTATTTCATTTATTCCTTGTTATTGTTTTTATTTCAGCCTGCCTCGTTTATTTTCTTTGGCTGATATTTGCCAAACCCAACGTCCTCTTATGTGCAACTGTGCACACAGCAGAGTCACTCAGGGATTCAGCTGACTGCTCTGCGGGAGTGATAACCACAGTTTTGGTACTATCCTGAAATCTAGGTTTTTCCATGATTACCACAGAGGGCTGCATACTAAGTTCCCAAAGTTAATTGAGCTTTCTGTTCTGACTAAAGCACATTCCAAATATATTAAGATGCCTGTTTTCCCTAAAGTGAAAGAAACCCATTTTAAAAATAATTCACCAGATTTATCCAACTTTTTTCTCAAAAAAAGGTTCAATTTTGATGTGAACCCTTCAGTGCTTTCTGTGGTGAATCTGAAGAGACTTTAGAGCACTTGTTTGTATTCTGTCCTGTGTCTCAAAGATTTTGGGCCAACATTAGAAGTTGGTTTTCGCTAAAAAAATTAATGATATTCCATCTTTTGATACTTATAGGTATCAAATATCAAAAACTTATAGGTACTCTATTTTATTGATAATTTAAACCCTTCAATTACTGACATGGTAAATGTTATTTTACTCATGAGTAAATATCATATTCGCTGTAGTGAGTGGAGAAACAGCAAACCCTCCTTTGACTGGTTTTTAAATGATTTCAAATATTTTTTCTTATCTCTGAAAAAAATGAAATCTAGCAGGATTAGAAAGATTAGTGCTGATTTATCGAAATTCTTGTTGTTTTGATTTCTGGCCCTTGATGATTTTTTTTTTTTTGTCCTTGCTCCAGTTTGTTGTCTGCTTACATTTGCCTGATGTTTTCTTTTGGAAAAGTTAGATTTTTATTTCTTTATTTTTTATATATAATCCCCCCCTAGTCTTGATTTATGTTTGAATGAACTTGTTCCTGTGTATTTTGCTGTTGTATGTTCATCCTCTTTAAGAGTTTGTATACATTTTTTTTGTATATATTAAATTTGTCAATAAAGACGGTTAAAAAAAAACAACACAGTTTTGTCCTTCGTTGTATATAAGAAGTGTAAATGGCGCCCTCTTGCGTTCAGCTGTACTAACTACATACGTGTGATTTAATTAATCTAGATACATCGCAAAACCACTTTGGAGTTCTGTCAAGGAGTGAGGCGTTCTCAAGTTGGAAACACAAAGCTGATTACATATCGTCCTCTTGCGTTAATTTCTGCTCGTCACAAACACTCGAGCATCGATTTGAACGCGTGCAGGCTACCTTAGGGTTATGAATGTTATACAGAACTGTGCTGTGCGTAAAAGCACATAACCTTTGCTGATGCACGTTGGCACCTGTCTTGAAGACATGTTCGATCACCTGGAAGCCTTACAGGTGAAACTCGACTGTGACGTTTGTTTAGTTTGTGCCAACCACGAAATTAAAAGCGAGGGAAAACAACACATCGAACTTCTCCATTAACGACTTCTTTTGTTCCACCTCATCTCACGAACGCATCTCGAATTGAACAGAATCCCACGCACACCACGGGGTGTGTTTTCACCAGATTCACCTGAGATGTAAATGCTCCTTGCAGCTCAGGTCACCTGCATGCGGGCAGAAACACGCACCGCATCACACAGCACTTTTTATGTTAATGACGCGTCCGAGAACGTCCCACCCACCTCCCCACTTGACTTTAGCGCAACACTATTAACCGAGTCAGTATCGGCAGTAATCCTCCGGAGCTCACATTCTTTAGTGAGATTCTTCAGAGTTCCTCACGGATAATGATCTGGAGACTGGTGGTCCTCGGTGGGCTGTGCGTTCTTGGGAGCCAGGGCCAAGCGCGCACACGTCCAAGGAGGGAAACCAGCAGCAGCAGCAGCAGCAGTTCAGCAGGTGCCTCCAGACCTTTCACCTCCTGCCGGACTCCCCTCACCCCCGCCGAGCACAAGATTCTGGATGATAACACGCACGAGGTGAGGTGTGTTTGAGTGCTTTGTTCTGAATGTGGGGACAGTTTGGTTAAAAGGCATGGACCAATGTCCACAAGAAAAACCATATAACCTGCAAAAAGCGAAAGTTAGGAGTTTATCTGAATATGAAAAAATAATAATGTGTGACAACAGATACACTTGTTTGTTTGTTCTGGAGAGGAAGATACATTTGTTCCTGCTTAATCTGCTTTAAATGGTTATTCCAGGTGATGTTCTTCTTTCAAAAATACAACAAACAAGGGAAACTGTAATAGAAGCAAATGGAATCATGACCTAAAAACTAATTTTAAGCATCAATATGATATTAAATGGCATCTATGTTAATTGTTGTGCCTATTTAACATAATTATCAGCCTCATTTAGACTATCTTGCTTGTCATCAGCTTTGACAAAAAGTGAAACTGTGCGACTAAGTTGTTTAACTGTAGAGGTGAGGCTGTTACATTTGTGAGCAGCTCTTGTCTCTTTCTCTCAGACCGGGTTTAACGGTGATGACGGATCATATGTCATTCTTACATGGGTTGGAGATGGCACAGGAGTGAGTATACTTCACAAAAACAACCACTCCAAAATAACAATAACAATGTGTGTGTGGGGGGGGGGGACCAGAAATGGATGCTTTCATATTTCTGAATTTCAGTCACAATTGCTTCGTTCTTTAGGTCGTCCTGGTCCTCTCAACATTCAGTGCCCCTATAGACACCTTCATAGAGGGAGGCTCCTCAAGACTTTATCGAAGGTACGTTTTAGCGTCCGTCCCAAACGGAATAGAACTCAAGAAACGGTGTCACAACTTTTTTATTTTTTTCTCCCTCATCAGTACCGATTATGGAAAATCCTTCCACGACATCTCCGACCGCATCAACAACACCTTCATCATGGAAGAGTTCGGCGTCAGCGTTGGACCGGGAAGCTCTGTAGGTTAACTGTGTGATCGCACACGGGGCTGTTTGTGCAGTGGGTGAGCGGTTACAGCTGGTGGTTGGGGAAACTTTGTTGCTCCTTCACCTCAAGTGTGAACTCATCTTACACTTCTTTTGCTGTCTAATCAGTTTGTGACACATCTGCACTTTCAAACCACTTTCTTTTTGCTCTTGTCCTCACTTTGTGTTTTGCCCAACATGCTAAAAAAAAGCTCATTGATGCCAAATATAAAGCGTCACTTTCTTTTTTTTAACATATTTCTGAACACGTTTCTTAATTTGATTTTGATCGACAGGTGATTCTGACAGCAGACATTCCGGTGGTGGACCACCGAGGCGGGATCATCTTCACCTCAAGGGATGCTGGCGCCACCTTCAAGTTCATCCAACTGCCCTTCCACCTGGCTCAGCCAATCACGTACCACTTCCTAAAGCCGTACTACCTCGTGGCCCTCAGCATCGACGTGCGTCCCTTTCTGTCCTCTAAATTCTGTTTCTCTCATTTATTCTTATTTCAACTTTCAAAGTCGTGGTTGCCTCCCTCACTCTGTGTACAACTCTGGAGTAAAACTTGTACTCACACACATTCAAAAACACACACACACATTGAGCACACACCTTGAAATAAAGGTAAACACTTCTTCTGTTCCCTCTGGACTCGCAGGGCGGACTGTGGCTCTCTCTGGACTTTGGCGCCAAGTGGACAAAAGTTCACGATGGAGTGCATTCTTTCTCATGGTGAGTAAAAACAGGAAACTAAACCACACAAGAAAACCCCTGTGTGGATAACAGAAAACAAATGAGTCTTATTTTGAAAATCTGTTTAAATAACTGTATAAAATATGCAGAATGTTGTGGAGCAGAAAGGCACTGTTAGGAAACAGTTCCTACGGAAATTGTTGAGACATTTCTGGCGTTGCTTTCTCTTTTCATCAGGGGGGCCGGCGTTAATTTGTTCTTCAGCTTCAGTCGAACAGAAGCAGGTAAGAAGCTTAGAGAGATGTGATACCCCTAAGAGTCTAAGAACTCTTGACAGCCATCATTTGTTGAGTGTAAAAAGTACAACTAGACGAGCCATGACACCAAAACCCTGATGTTTGATCTGTAACATGATTCTGTTGTGGGAGGTAATGCAGTTTTTAAAAAATATTCAAATCTAATATTATCATTATCTAAAATTAAAAAAACACATAAACACAACTTTATAGTACTTTTTCTGTTTGGTTCAGATCTTTATCATCCCAAAACAAAAGATCCTGTCTGGCAGTGAGGTCGCAATAAAACAACAATATAAGCATAGACTGCTACAAGTGTTGTTACTGTACACACAATATCAAATTAATACAAGACTGCAAGATGATGAGGACTGCAAGACGAACAACATTTCTGGGACATTCAATGGCTGTTGTAGTAGAGCTGAATGAAGTGCTTTGACTGCACATGGAGTACATGAAAAGTTTGAGCTTAGAGGCTCCAATAAAAGAGCGAGAGATTCAGGACGTATTCTCGCTTGCCTCAATTTTCCCATCGAAGCTCCACAACCTCAAAAGAGTGACATATGGGTGTCTTCCACCTTTGACTTCTTTGCTCTTCCTGGCGCCTTAGTTGACGCGGAGGAGCGAGGGGATTTGGTCCTGAAGAGGACGACGGATCTGGGGAAAACCTTCGCCACCATCCACGAGGACATCTTCAGCTTCGGCTACATCGGAGCGTTTCTCTTCTTCTCTGTGATGGAAGATCCCGTAAGACGTATAAATGAGTGGAAATATATCACCAAACTTCTGTTCTGTTTGTTGTTGGGGTATTACGTTTTGACGCTTTGATGCTTTCTCTTGACGCCCAGAGATCCCCACGGGTCATGTACTTCTCTTCAGACCAGGGCGACACCTTCAGCCGGGCGCTGCTGCCTTCGGCCTCAACAGAGCAGGTGAGAAACGAAACCGTTACCGTCAGACGACTTAGTGGAGAGAGACGCAGAATCAAGTTTAACGCGGAGTAAGGTTTTATGAGCGAGGGGTTCGCATTGGTGTCGTGGCGCCTGATGATAAACGTAGCCACAGAGAAGTAGAAGAACAAATAAGTGCTGCACAAGTCCAAAATAACAAAAAGGAATGCCCAATAAAAATGTAAGAAAAGAGAAATATAAACATTTTAACAGCGAGGAGGAATGTGCAAAACACTTTTTTTAACACATTTTCAGAGGATAAGAAGATCTGTACTTTGTATCTATCATTAATATAAATATAAGCATCATACATGAATGACATCAACATTCGACAAGACTCATTTCCTTGCTTGTTGTCTTCTAAATGTACAAGCATGGAGTTTTAGAAAAGCAAACAATCTCAACTTCCCTTTCAACAGTAAATCTTTACGCTCACTGAGAACATTTGCTTTGGAAAATGTAAACAAAGGCTTTCTCATGACTCCCTTCGTCTGACACCTACCCCCCGCCAGCTGTTATGTACACTTAAAAATAACTACATAGGAATGATCGACGTTGTCGCTGACGGTCTCGTTTTTTGCTTTTGTGGCTCATGAAGAGGCATCGCTCTTGCTTTCAGTCTATTTCATAACCGGTTTAAAAAGTTAACTGGAGCTTTAAGTGAAAACACACAGAGATACATTTTATTGAAGTCAAAGGGAAAACATCAATGACCATGCTTATTTTTTCAACACCAACGTAACACATTTTGTCTGGGGGAAACCCCCCCCCCCCCCCGCAGACATTTACACTCACACACCCATTCTATGTTGTTGACAGCACAAACACACACACACACACACACTCTCTCTCTCACGGCGATTAGACAAGCATTATTGCAAAGATGAAATTAGTCATCACAATATTGTTGTCTTTTTTTTAATTATTGCAATCCCAGATTTTCTCACCCATATCTCGTTTCTCTCTCTCTCTCTCTCTCTCTCTCTCTCTGTCTTGATATGCGGGGTGTTTTTGTAGTTTTACTCCATCCTGGACGGCGATGAAGAAATGCTCTTCATGCATGTGGACAACCCCGGAGGTAACACACACACACACACACACACACACACACACACACACACACAGAAAAACACAGGTTCCTTAAAAACAATCATTGACACACATTCATAATGAAGCAGACTTTGAAGGGGGAAACAAAGCAGAATCGACGGCTCTCAGCTTCTTTTGTTGTCATGGAAAAGCTGGCTGGCAAAGGCCGGACTGGTTTCACAAGTTCTCGGAGTTGCTGACAAATCATTCCATCATGAGTGAGTGTGTGTTTGTGCTCGCAAATCTTTCTTTTCTTTTCTTTTCTTTTCTTTCTGTCATCTTCTCTCTCACTCTTTCTCATGCACATGTTTTTTTATTTTTTTCTCCCCTGTTTCCTGACGTTATTATTCTATTTCTCTCCGTGCTCAGTTAGCTGATGGGACTTTTGTGCTTCTCACATAAAGAGGGGGAGATATGGGGGCTTTATCTTTTGTTACCTTGCAGGGAAGGAGATTCAGTTTACACTGCAAAAGCTGACAGACGTATCTCGGGATCAGGGTGTAACACACACGCACACACAAACACACACACACACACACACACACACACAAACACACACACACACACACACACACACACACAAAAACACACACACACACACAAACACACACATGCACACTGGAAAGGTAACCCTGTCCATCATTTAGCTCCGCTGAGCTTGTCCTTCATGGTTTTAGCTGACGTGTGTGTGTGTGTGTGTGTGTGTGTGTGTGTGTGTGTGTGTGTGTGTGTGAGCCTCACACACTTTAAATGTGATTGATGGTGACTTGATGAGATGATGCTGATGTTGAAAGGATTGTGTCAGCGTGGCATCAACCGCTCCCAGGTGACAATTCTTTTTCGAAGCGATGACGATTACGGACTGCCTCTATCATCGTTTTTTTTCCCCAGCCTCCGCCAGTTGAGAAATCTGCCGGATTACAATCAAACGTGTTGAGACTGTGGCAATGGCAATCTGTGAAATAGACGCTGCCAATGAGCTGTGATTGAATACAGTATCGGCTACAGAATGTCCTCTACATGCATTGGAGTGGAGTTTTTAATTCACTCTGACTATTAAATAAAAAGCCTGTCTGAAAGTCTCCCCTCCGTCTCTCCTCAGACACCTTCTTTGGGACCATGTACACGTCAGACGACCGGGGCATCTTGTTCTCCAAATCCCTGGAGCGCCATCTATTTGACGGGCAGAGGAAAAGCGACTTCACCAACATCACTTCCCTGAGAGGAGTCTACCTCACAAACAAACTGGACGAGGGTACGATTTGCAACCTGTTAGTTCTTGACGTGCTTTGATAGTGAAAAGCATTTACGGCTTCATTTCTCTAAATGAAGACTTTTTGGATTAGAGTTTGATATAAATATCCATAATTGGGGACACGGTTGATTGTCTTGTCTCAGCTCCACCGCTCCGTCAGCATCGCCCAAGTGGCCGTCGTTGGGCTTCAAAACGCCTCTTCAGAAACCAGTGATGTCACTGAGACTACCTCCATGTTTTACGCGGTCTATGGAAATGAGAAAGCCTTTAAATATTTGGGAGATGTTTTTGAAGATTTAGCTCTCCAGTGGCATCAAGAGGTGGACTAACATCTTGTTGTTGTTTGGATTTAAGACAATATGGGGGGAAAAAAATTTAAAAAAACAATGCCAGCCTTGCCTCTATGCAGGTTAAGAAAGGTCATATTGTACATGACATAAGGTTTCATCAACAGCTGTATTTATCTGTTAATGTAGTTGTTTACAGTGCTACTTCCTGGAGTACTCAAGCATGAATAAATTTTGGTTTTCTTGCAGATGGCCGTATCAGATCCGTCATTTCCTTCAACCGAGGACGAACATGGAGGCAACTTAAAAAACCCGACAATGTGGAATGTGCACAGCAAGTGAAGAATGTCGGTCATGCCTCAGTCTGTGCATGTGCATATTAGAAATATATCGTGTTTTACAAGTCACTGAAGTGCTTTGTTTGTATGTGTTCCTCAGTGTAACCTTCATATTCATGGAGAGCACAGTCGCAACAACCGCATTGTTCCCATGTTAGCGCTGTCTGAGCCCACTGCTATCGGTCTGGTGATCGCACATGGTAACTTAACTTTTCATCTTCATTCCCTCTTCTTATATCTCACATCAAGATGACTTTAAGATGCATTTAGACTTTCTCCCTCTACTCCAGGTACTGTCGGTGACTCTCTGTCATCTTCGCAGCACCCAGACGTCTTTGTCTCCTCAGACGGGGGTTATAACTGGAGGGGGACGCTGAGGGGGACCCACCACTACAGCATACTGGACTCTGGGGGTCTCATTGTGGCTGTGGAGGCCCAGCATGAAGGACAAGTCAAGACAATCAAGTACTGAGCAAATATTTGTACTTACAGAAAACAATGGAGGCCCTTAATCTGTTAACAGAAAGAAAAAAAAAAGCTGCACAAAATACTAAACTTTAGTTTTTTGTTTTTTTTTTGTGCCAGGTTCTCCACAGACGAGGGCCAGTGCTGGAAGTCGTACAACTTCACCGAGCAGCCGTTCTTCTTCGCGGGTCTGGCATCAGAGCCGGGGACCAAGGCGATGAATGTCAGCGTGTGGGGCTTCAGACCCGAAGAGGACGGCCAGCCCATGTGGGTCACCATCACCATCGACTTCCAGAGCCTCATTACAAGACAATGTGAGTCAAGATGCTGTTTCTAGATCTACGAGAAATATCTGTTCTCTCACAGGCTCACTTGACCTCTGAAGGGAATATTACCACCATTCCATGTTTCCTGTTACAGATACTAACCCAGCCATGAACTTCACATAACCTCAATTTCTAAGAACCCATGACTTTGCTCAGGGAATAGGTTCCTCTTTTTTTTTATTTAATTTACATTTTACCAAAGTGACAGACAAATTTTCCAACAGGCTCTAGTGTGTCAAACATTTCAATATTTTACTGTTAAAACTTTAGCTTGTCTAATATTTGTTGTTTTGTTGTTTTAAATATATCCTCTTCTAAAGGCCTTGAAGACATATTTCCTAAATGGACTTTATATATCGAGTGAGCAGATTTTTGGCCAAAAGATTTTTGGCCAAATTTTTAATTTTTTAATTTTTTTCACATTTGGTACATTAGATTTGTGGTTAATTCAATTCCATTGGCTTTTTTTTAAACTTGTTTCAAAGGGCATGGAAAAAGTTTGTTTTCCACAGTATTTATTGTAATATTTATACCTGAAGATTATTTAATTTGCTTGATTTTTGTTTTTTTTATTTTGGATTTTTGAATCAAATATTTCAGGGGTATCAAATTGTTTTTTTTAGATACAGAATTTTACTTTGTGGTTAAAAAAAAGTGTTTGTCTTTTCAGATTTTGTGGAGTAGAACATTGTTTTTTGGTACTTGTAGTTTTATTCTGTCAGCTTAGACCATATGTTTATAACTATTTGCAGTACATGAAATCTCTTGCTCCGTAATTGTTTTTGTGGATGGTGGCTACACTCTTGAAAAGTGAAATTTGCATTACATTTGTCAACCAATTGGAAGCCATCTAAAAGGTTCCTTTGTCTGTTCCGATTGTTTTCTCGTTGATCATCATTTCATGTAAAGGTAATGACCAGGACTACGAGAAGTGGTTGGCTCATTCTACAGACGGGGGAGACTTGGAGAGAAACGGCTGCGTGTTGGGCGTCAAAGAGACGTACAGGAGGCTGAAGAAACAATCGGTGTGCAGAAACGGGAAAGGCTTTGTGGTGAGCAAGAAGCAAAGCCCCTGTTTGTGCACCAGAGAAGATTACTTATGGTATGTCGCTTGATTTGAAACATTAAAGGGACTTCCAAGACACATTTCTAACCTTAAATTACCCCTGTCCTTTTCAACAGCGACTATGGCTACTACCGACATGTGAACACCTCCGAGTGTGTGAGACAATCGAGCGCTCCAAATAAAACCTTGGAGCTCTGTCTGAATGGAGAGGAGGACGAGCTTTTCACAGCAGGGTAATGATGATTTTTTTTAAAAACCTAAGAAATACAACCTCTGTTCTAAGTCACACACTCATATCTATGTTTGTAGGTACCGTAAGGTCCCTAGTGACAGATGTGAGGGGGGATTCTCGCCTCAGCTCGCCGAGCAGACAGTAATCAGACCGTGTGGGGTTAAACCCAGTCCTGGTCCGCCTTCCAGGTCCTCATTTCCAATCACACACTTTGACACACCGGTCAGTATTGCTGCTCTTTATCAGTATCATCAAATGTTTCGTTTTTTGTTTTTTTTTTGTTCTTTTTTAGAAATGCCTGATTTGTTTTACAGCGAGAGCGGCTGGTGTTGATCCTAGTGTGCGCAGGAGCCGGAGCAATTGTCCTGATCGCTATTGTTTCCGCTGTCCTGGCTGTCAAGAGGGTGGTGTACAGAAACAGGTGAGTTAAACAGAGCTGTCATAATATTAGCATTCGGACACTTTTTACTTTTATCCCTGCACTCATGTTCACTTCATTTGGCTGTCTACTCGCTGTTATATTGTATAGTTATGCTTATATATAATATATATATGCTTATTATATGTCTACACTCATGCACTTTAACTTATGTCAATACTGTCCATTTGCAACTCTGTTTTTGCACATTTACATTCAATCTTCCATATTTAATCTTCCTATTTAAGACTAGTAATGCTTAGTTAAATCCTGGTTGTATATATTCACATCCTTAGTTTTTATATTTTAGTACTTATTTACTTTGTATTTAATATTATATTATGTTTAGATTTACTCATATTGTGTTTTTTACTCATATTGTGTGTTTGGATAACCTGCTGCTGTAACACCACAATTTCCCAGTTTGGGATCAATAAAGTAATTCTATTCTATTCTATTCTACACGTTTTAATGTGTTATCAAAGATGTTGTTATACCTTGAAATATAGCATTATTTAACCCCAGATCAACTGAGAAGCAATCTGTTTTTATTTGTATAGCACCAATTCATAATTAATTTTATTTCAAGACAAGAAGCAATGAATTGAAAAGTATCGGTGAGATCCTACAGAAAGTCATATAACAGCCGGACGCCAGAGGTAAATTGCCCAAGTGTGAGTGTGGTTATAATCCCTGTGGGTCACATCTCCATGTACAGGGTACCAGCGTATCGTTTCTCCAACCTTCAGATTCAGGATGACGAAAACGGCATCACAGCAGATCTCCAGAGTGCCGTCAGCAATAATGGCACCACCTGCCACCTGGACTCAGACGATGTAGGCTAAGATTGATATAGCACTCTTCACTCCTTTGACTTTACAAAATGTTTCATCTGGTTTGATTTCTCATGTGCATTTGCTTCTCTCTTCTCCTTTCTCTGGACAGGATCTTCTCCAGTGACACAAAACACCGTGTGATGGATGAAATAAATTCAAATTGAAACCAGTTGTGCTTTAAACGAACTTGTTAGACGTATCCCTGATATTTTCATGGGAGTTGCTTTCTTGAGAATTTGATTGACACATAACAGAATGTCTTAATTTATTGAGCTTACTTCAAGTCATGGCTTTACATAGCTAACTCTTTGATTTGTACAGTGTGTTTTAAGTCTAGTCTGTGTTGTACCACTTTTTTTTTTTTACTTTCTGTTCAATGTGAAAACAAGACAAACCTGAACTAGTGCCTTTTGTTAAAACGCTGAAAATGACCACATTGTGTATGATTTCCATTGTGTAATTTATATTTTAAAATAATCTTTGGTTTCAATCCACTATGAATTTTTTTTAAGCATCTGTCCATAAGAAGACCGGTGGCGCTGTAACGTGCCGTATCTGTTTTTAAAAGAACAGAGAAGAAGAAGAAAATGAGGCTGTCGGTGGGACAGAAACAAAGATAGGATATTAATATGATGTCCAACTCTTGAAAAAAAAAATGTACCACTGCTTGACTTACTTACTGTTAAGTTTTTAAGATGTATGTCAGGCAAGTTGGCAACTGTAAATTTAAGATTAATAAATTGACTACAAACTGCAAAACTAATACAGTACTATAAAACTCACGAAATATAATTGAGTTTAGTGAATGAATCTGTTGAGGAAGTTGTTCATTTCTTTAACGAAAATATAGTTAAAACCAGTTTGAGAAAACAAAGAATCCATGTATGCATAGTCGTTTTTTATTTGATGAAAATCGGAAATGTCTGCTCATTAAAATACTTTGAAGTTTGAACAGTATCTTGAAATTTGATTTTTTTTTTTTCCGGTTTCGTCTCGGCTCGCAATTTCGTCTTTGGTTTTTCCAACAGAGTGGAGCATCTTACCTTCGCATATCTCTTCCGACAAGCTCAGCTGTCACTGTCTTTACACGAATCACTAGTGCTCAGTTTATGGTGTCAGAAAACACACCGGGCTCGGGGGTTTGCTGTGGCAGTTGAACAGGTAAGTGTGGCGTGAAAACGTGAATTAACATCATGCATCTAAAGCTGCTTTCAAATGAACGGAACTAGCTCTGAATTGCCGCTGTCTGTTAGCAAACCTAGTCAGATATGAGGAAGTAACCGGACGAATGGACGTGACGACGTTTTGAAGGCTGAAGATGATGCGAGTGTGCTTTTTTTTTAACGATTTAGCCTCCAAGGTATGTGTAGTAAGTTGTTAGTTTTATCCCCACACAGGTTGTTAGCTGTGGAAAAAAGTGACAGGGGTGTCGTAAAGATGGCCAGGGCTGGCGGTAAGTGTATCCCAAATATTTACACTCCCCTTCAGGCTTTCATAATGTGTGTGCTGCATTCAAGTGCTCCTCGCTTGACCCCCAGTTTCCCGACTTTTCTGAGTTCATGAGCTTTTAATATTAACACAAAAACAACACGAAGACATGTAGACTGGGTTACGTAATTAATAGTTAGTTCATTTTGAGTGGCAGAGACTAAACCTTCCCTTTTCCACTTCCCATCTGCACAGCCTCTAGTTGGACACTTCAATGATCACCTAAATAGCACCTTTAATTTAATGTTTGCACTGCCTGTTATTTAATTGAATGTCTGTTTTTGATAACTCTGCACTATCTGCTTTTAAAACATTGTACATATATAAAAAACACTTTTTTATTTTTTTATATTCAGGTCTAATTACCTGTTTATAGGTTCTTGCTTTAAATTACACATATATTTTTTTAATCCCTGCACAGGTTATGTACATTTCTTGTATAAGTCTATTTTTAATTGCACAGTTTAAGTTTGAGTCATCTAGGGGGATTCTTTAAATCTTTTTTTTCAGGTTAATATATATGTATGGGGGGAGAGAGGTGGTCGGTTTTGCGGTTTAATTTGTAACTAATGTTTCATGTCATGTACGTCTTTGTAAGCTGCTACTGGATGCTTTGAATTTCCCTCAGGATCAATAAAGTATCTATCTATCTATCTTTTCCCAGGTAATGCAGTGTTATCATTTTTGGAAATTGGAAATCTACAGAATGTGTCACGTTTTGAAATGTCCTAAATGGGCAGGTGTCCTTGTTTGTTTTCTCTTTTTAATTTATGTTTCTCTTTATTTGTCTTTTGTAAATCTCACCCACCCACTCAGGTATTCTGAAGTTTGCCGCGCTTATCTTTGCATTCCTCCTCGCAGTCTTTCTGGCTTTTCAACTCCTGGAAATAAACATGGATTTCAAGTTGAGCAGCGTTATCTGTGAGTGTTACCAGTGTGTTCTAGCAAGATGAAACTCATTCCACAACTAGAGGGCTGTTGCCCTGAGCAGTTCATGGAAGAATGTTATGTGTATCTGTAGAGGAAACATGAGACTTGTTTAATCAAGTATGTCCTAATACCAGAAGAATGTTTTATCTTTTATTGAAGCACGCAGGTTGAAGCCTCACTTTGCATTCTCATTACTTTTCACGATGTTTTAACTGAAAATCTATTTTTAAAATTTCAGCAAGAAGTATGCCAGTGAATGAAGCCTGTGAGTATCCTTAAATTATCATCATTTCACATTTTAATAATTTCCTCAATTACTGCTCCGTTTCAATACATGTTTCTCCTTTTTATAAATCTCTCGGGTCAACACAAGAATGGTAAAGATGTGTGTCATGTGCCGTGTATTAAATCTACTAAGCTATTAGAAAGGGGTTTCATAGGTGTGTTGTTTACGTTAGGTTTTTAGAGTACATATAGATTCCTTGTAATACAAAGGGACTCCTGAAATTTGTTCTAAGTCGGCACCTATTTGCTAATGGGGGTATGTGGAGGCATCACATGTTCCCTGATTATCCCTCCCTGTTTCTTAAGGTGTAAATTGAGTTTTCTATCCACAGCATCAAAACCAGTCAAGTACAAATGTGGGCTGTCCAAAGCATGTCCGAGCGGACACTTTGCCTTCAAGATGGCGAGCGGAGCAGCCAGCGTAGTCGGGCCCAGATTCTGCCTGGACGACAAACTGTAAGTAAAAAAAATAAAAATAAAAATAAAAAAAAAGACATCTTAAATCTTTCAGAGACACGGCGGCAAACAGTTGCCCTGAATTTATGCAAACACTGTTAAGTCAACATGTTGCCATTGTGTGTTTTATCTTCTCAGTCATGAGGAGCATTGCAAATAATCAGTGTTTGCGCTCTGCTGTCACCCTCGGTTTTAAAGCAGCTGCCGCCCATTGTGGAGCGGCTGTGGCTCAGTGATAGAGTTAGGCGGCACTCAACCGGCCAGTTGGGGGACTACCAATTAAATGGGATTTGTCACTTTCTAGCCTCGCCCATTAGTGTTTAAACGGGTGTGAATGGGCGGCTGTCAAAGCGCTTCGAGCAGTCAGAAGACTAGAAAAGTGCTGATGTGTTTAAGTCATTTGATTGTACTTTTATTTCTAATCTTTAACTCTATTTGTCTGTTTGCTTTTATTGGTGGAAATACAAATAAAGTATTGTTGTTGTTTTATTTATAAAGTCAACAGGAAACGTCTTCACATTTGAGTCCATATGTTGTACACGTGGAAATGTTCTTGTTGTCCTCCTTTGTTTGTTTTAGAATCATGAGCGGAGTGAAGAACAACGTTGGCAGAGGAATCAACATCGCCCTGGTTAATGGTAACATTGACACCTTGAGTTCCACACCTTAAAGTCTGTTTGCTCAGTTAATTAGGCTACACTCGATGAAAGTAAATAAATAGACTGCCTTTCACTCTTAAGCGCTACAATATACAGAGCCTTTCAATAAATAAAAAACCACATCATACGCCTCATTATTTTAAAAATTTGAGCTGTTTTAAAAATCATGAATTGCACAAATGTAATCCATGTGGAAAAACTTTTGTTAAAATCAAAGGTTGCTTAGTGAGTTTTAATTCTGACTCTTTGTCCCCCCGCAGGGATAACTGGAGAGGTTTTAAAGACCGACAGTTTTGACATGTGGGCAGGAGGTGAGAATGTGTCACAGCCTTTTTATTTTCAAATTAAAAAAAAAAAAAAACATATTTCACACAAAGTTTGTGTTAACTTATGTGTCGTCTTGTTCAGATGTGGCTCCCTTCATTAAATTCCTGAAGGAAATCGAGGAAGGAACAGTCGTGATGATGGCCTCCTTCGACGATCCTGCAACAAAGTATGAACTCGTCTCATTATTATTTTACGCGGAGTGATATCACTTTGATTGATGAACGTTTTGGCGTCGTCGGTGCAGGCGCGTCTGTGAAATAAGACCTCTTTGTTCTGCAGACTCAACGATGAAGCCAGGAAGCTTATTGCTGAACTGGGAAGCACGGCCGTGAATAATTTGGGCTTCCGGGATAACTGGGTCTTTGTGGGAGGGAAAGGAATCAAGACCAAGAGTCCATTTGAGCAGGTAACAAAACCCACAGATCAAATGTTTCTATTGTCTCACATTCACAAATGCAAACCGTTCAGAACGGCAACAACAGTATTCCCGTTTCAAATCCACAAAATAGTAGCAGAGGCAAAAATAACAGCCAAAAAAAACGTGTTTCATAGGGAGCTTTTTACTCTAATCAGACAATTTCATCTTCATTTACGTCTGACCTGTTTGATGAGTTCAAACACAGAGAATAAACATGTGTACGCTAGGTTAGGCCTGTAGGAAATGCTTCCAGTTAGAGGATATTGGACATATGAAATGTGATATTGTGTCTAGTTAGATCGGCAGTGTGCATTATTCAGTGTGTGAAAGGGAATTAGAAAGGTGTGTTGTGTTGTGTTAAGGTTCAAGCAGGCTTTAGAAAAGCTCCGGTTTGAACATTACAGGGAGTGTTTAGGAGGGAGGGTGCTGTTTAAACTCTAAGATTCGCCACCAGAATAAAATGAATGATGCCGAGTAGAATTCAATATCTTACTCTTACTCGTACATCTTCTTAACCTCATGGTTGCAAACGTTGCTTTGATCTTGTGTACAAAAATAGACCAGAGCTAAAGCAAGCCAGTACCTCAGAGAAGCATCTATTGTGTCTACTAATAACGCCTGCACGCTGTGAGATGCAGATGCAATGTGTGATAACGTGGTCGGTTTAGAAATATCGATATGAAGTGTGATTAACAAAAATCAAAGGGTGCATATTTAGTTTTAGCTCAAAGCTTTGATGTGTATCTGCTACTGTTCATGTTAGAGAAAAGATCTGTTAGCGACATGTCCCTCCTGAAGGCAAAATAAACCCTGAAGGCTTTTTTTCCCATTTGCATGAATTAACGTGAGGTTAGCTGAGAGCTATTAAAGATTCACCTGACTGCATCAATACACCTAGGTCTCCATGCAGTAGGTGAGATGAACACATGCTGAGTGACAAAGCATCGCTTGTTTCAGATATAATTGATCTTATTTATCGTGATGAATTCAGACTGTTGCGATGTGTTTAGTGTTAATGCTCCTCTCACAATGGGGCTAAAATTGGGATTCATTTCCCAGCTCAATAAGATACGTCTACAAATACTAAGTCTTCAATGGCGTTGTTGTCAATGTTTAACAATAAAGGGTGAAACACTTGTTGGCAAAGGTGCTTGCACACCTTGTGGGTTTTTAATATACCTGAGGGGTTTGTCTATGCAGACTTGAAGGACAGTGTTCTCATCGTTTGTGTTTAATCTTCCTGATAGGGACGTCATTGTTTAAGCTTATCAGAGCACTGAACAGCCCAACCCTACTAGTGTTCATTCTCCTCTGTCATAAGTGTGTCATGTGTCCACTCCTGCAGACTAGATGGGTTTATGTTACCCATCTAGTCTGCATGATATGATGAGTAAATATGTGCCTTGTGTTTAACTCCTCAGTATATCAAGAACAGCCCGGATACAAACAAATTCGAGGGATGGCCCGAAGTGTTGGAGATGGAGGGCTGCGTGCCTCAGAGGCAGGTCTAACCGGATCCTCGTCTCCTTCTCTTGACATTCCTGTCCCCGTGCAACTTCTTAAGGCTGGTCAGGCGGCGAAAGGTCATTTTACAGCTCTCATCCCCCAAGCCTTTAATTCAGATTGAAGTGTGAGAACATCTGTCAGAAGAAAGACAGGCGTGAACAAAGTGAAGATTGGACTTTTCTAGCACCTCTCCCTCCGTTTTGGACCCCATGACATACCGTAGATGCTTATTATCAGGGCTTGTAGTTGGGATACGTTGGTAGAGAGCCCTTATTTAAAGGTACTCATCTCTGATTACTTGCATGCTATCACACTTTCTACCTGTAAGGTCCACTGACTTGCCTATGATAGAGCTGCATTATTGCACTGTTATCGATGGAAGTGGACGTCGAATATGACAAAAATCTTCATCACCTCTTCCCTGCCTTAATCTTATTAACTCGTTCATGTATATTAAGACTTGGTGATTCATTTTCTTCCCTTCAGAGGTGTTGATTTTTAAAAATATTATTATTATTATTAATAACAGGGTTTGATTATGCATCTTTTCATGATATTGTAACCAAAAAATACCAAATTCACTGTGAAATGTGTAAATACTTGTTTAGAGGAGGGTCGAAATAAAAATAAAAAAAGACCCTAATTTAAGACAATGTAACAATAATATAATTTTCTTAAAAGAAGTGGAATTGTGAGTTATGCGTTTGTGGATTAAAAAAAAGTTGTTTTTTTTACATCTAGTGGGAATGTTTATTTAATAATTGTGTGCAGTTTATGTTTGATAGGCAAATAGCTGCACCTTGGTGTTAACCATTAACATGTCACCTGTCAGCTTTTACACTGTAGCCCAAGTGGTTGACTGACTTAACACTTCTTAAACGCAAACATCATAATGTGTTTCATAATCAGCAATTTTTGTGGGACGGAAGTCGGACTTTATTTGTCATTTTCAATCGAAAGTGACAAAGAAAATACCTATCTTTTTATTTTTTTTTCAAGTTTATTTCTGGGCTTTTTATGCCTTTAGCTTAGAGACAGGATAGTGGACAGAGTCAGAAACCTGAGAGAGAGAGAGTGGGGAGCCTCCGGTCCGTTTGAACCCGGGCCGCCTGCTTGGAGGACTACGGCCTCCGTACATGCGACACACACTAACCACTAGTCCACTGGCGCCACAGAAATGACTTGAGGTGCTATTTTTCTAAATTACTCAAATCTAGGCAATCCAGTCAATTTACCTATGCATTAATTTGTGTTCAGGTAAAACAAATAAAGAGAAGTATGATATGTTTTCTGTAAGTACTGTACATACAACAGATACTTCAGACAGTATCTGATTTGAAAGGGGAATCTCTAATATGCAGCTGTGCACATTATGGACACACGTATTTCAAAATTAAATAGAATTCTTAGGGTTGTTTCAGTCCATTATCTAGTCATCAAATCCTAGATTAGATAGAATATATGCAGCAACTACAGTGTGTCTCTATTTCTGTCATTTCATTCCATTAAGATATGATTTACCAACAAAATGTTGTATAGAATTGAGTACATTTCTCATAGCAAGCAGCTTACTTGTTGTATTTTACTGTCATATTGTGTAAAACTCTGTTGCAACAGCTGTTGTTTTGATCACCGCCGTTTTTAACTTCACCGCCAGAGGGCGCCATTGTCTTTTGTAAATCAGCACGTGTGCTCTGTGGTCTGTTTTACATTATGTACAGTATTTGCTGCGTTTGGAGCTGTGCTGTGGTAATGCAGCTTATTTAATGCTTACAAGGGTTTTGTCTATTTGCTAATAACATTCTGTTTATATAAGCAGCAGCATGATCAGGTGATGTGCTGCGGAGGAGATTTTTGAAGCTGTATTTATGCCATCTATAGGGGAAAGATTGACCTTTTTGAATAGGAGTATGGTCGTTTACAAAGTAGCATTTGAGTTGTGACATAATTTACGTGTCACAAATAAGAAAAATGGTTAAAGGAGAGAGTGTGAATGATTGAATTTAAAGATGCAAGATTAACTAGCATCAATCTGACAAAAATGTTATGTTCTTTTCCCTCCTAGTCCTCTTCAAATGACTAACACTTTGGTTCTTTGATCCCTATTTACCTGCACACTCAAATCGTTCAGTCGTCCAACAAACCAAACAACAACTTTCACTTTCACGTTTGTGTTTCTAATCTCTTGCAAACACTCACGCACATTCATCTAAACATGAGCGCCGTGTAGTACGTGACTCCTCTCTGGGTTTGTCCCCTTTTTTAATTGAAGTGACCTTCTGCGTTCCCGTCAACACAAAGCTCTTCCTTATTCCCTGTAAATGAGAAACTGCCGAGGTGCTCCCCCCCAACCCCCCCCCCCCCCCCCCCCCCCCCCCCCCCCGATCCCACCTGAGCTTCATGCTCGACAGCCATCTGACATTTCCCATCCCCGTGTGTATTTATGTAAGTCTTTGTTTGGCAGCTGTCCCTTTGCATATATTACATTACAGTACAGATTCTCGCACGTGGGCCTTTGGGTTTTTTAAGATCTTGTCCTTTGTCTGTGTGCGGTTACAGAGTGCGTGTGATTCTTTAAAAGTGTATGTTGGCTGTTTTCCGTGTAGGCTGAACCTCCGCTGGGCTGCCGTGTTTCATGCTCTGAGATATGAGGTGTGGGAGTGAATCGTCTCCAACTCTCCTTATATAAGACACGCTATATGATGCATTATGTATGAACGCAGAATATCTCCTAAACCTCTGATGATGAGACGTGGGAGCCCGCAGAGCTAAAGCTGTATAAACACAAGGATGAAAATAAGGATAACATGCTCTCACGAAACACAAGAGGAGGGGTAATATTTATGTTTTATTTATTTATGTTTCGCAAAGGACACGTTTCTGTTCCCTCTTTTTTTTTTTTTTTTACTTTGCCCTGCTTCCCCAAAATAAATCTGCCCGTTAAACAAAGGTGCTCTCCTCTGAAAGAGCCTCTAAAGAGCTCGACTTTCTCATTCTCCACGGGACCTCTGCGCCCTGACCTCTGACCTCTCCCCCCTCCCCGAACCTCAAGCTTTTGTTTGCACCAAAACAAGGTTCAAAAACAATCCTTCACCACCACTTACAGAAAACCCTTTGGAAGCACATCTGCTCACCTTTTTAGCCCCGCTTCTATTTCTATAACACACAAACGGCCACATAATAACTAAGACGTGACAATACAGCAAACACTATTAACCTCATAGCACACACAGAAACACACTTCTTACACCTGTCTCCTCTCTTGACTTGAACTGTACCTTCTTCCACTCATATACACTGACCCCAAAAAGGCCTCTTTTCTGTCTCTGCACCCTTTAATTTCAATTTGGACAAACCAGGTTTCCTACATGACGTTATGACCACTGGTGGCCAGAGGTTATACTGCACACAGTCTGTGCTCCTGCATGAGTGTTTTTGCAGTACCGTGTCTGGCCAGCAGTGGGGAGCACTGAGCACAATCCCTGCTCCCTCGCCGCAATCATTGAGTGAAGGGGAAGCCTTGCAGCTTCTTACACAGACTTTAAATGTTAGATCCTGCACACATAAACAACAGTTAATCTTTCAGGATGAGTATTACTCAGTATGTGCAAAAAAAAAAAGCTTCCTGTCGTCTGCTGCTGCTGAGATGTTAGAATTTAAGTCAGCTATACACACACACTCCATTACAATAACATAATCTAAAGATGCCATATTGATCATATATAGTGTGAAACAGAACTAAGGCAGTAATCTCTCTCCCATGAGCTTGTCTTTTCAACAGGCTTTCAGTACATACTGCTTTATCAAGAGCCACAGTTTTTTTTTTTTTTTTCTAAGGTCCTGTATTGTCTGTACGCTGTGACCACTCCCCTAATCTGTCTCTTATCTGATACTGAACCCCAGGCTGGGCTCGGCCCTCTTGTTTACGCCCCGGCTCTGCACATTAACCCCTGACTCCCTCAGACTTTCCCACAAAAGTTTCTGTCAGGTTGCTCCAATCCCCACCGCTCTCATCCATTCAGTTTTATGGATAAAGCACAGTGTCACATATTAAAAATGTGCCTCGCTGTGAAATGTGGTTTTACAATCTGTACAGCATGCTCTAGGCTTGATAACAACGCTGTATTCTTGACTTTATGTAAAGAGCGCCAGCCCTTGCAACTGTAGGTTAAAATGCTTATCTAACATTGTAGAGAAAGGAGTCTCTTATTTGCATTTATTATCTTAACAACGAGGACACACACAGGCTAACTAGCCATGAAAGTAATCTAGGGCCACCAATAACAGACCAGAAGTTGTTTCTTGATTTTCGTAAACAAGAGACCCTTTTTGTAATGTCTAAAATGAATTGTGATTGTTGTTGGATACTTTATGTGTGGATTTATGTTCAGTTGTGGTGCTTGTCATTATAAGTATTTGTTAATGCTGTTGCCTTTTAAATAACTAGCACCTGCTGTAAACAATTCAGCATCCCTTGTTTGTCACTTTTAATGTGAATAAAGAAAATGTAGCCTCTTCTTTACCCTTTGTTTGCATTTCCTCTGTGTTTTATCCACTAGCTAGCTTGCTGAGTCGTTAGCCTTGTTGTCTAGATGTCCCAGTAACTTTATCAATTGTTTGAGAAGTTTTCCCAATCTTAATCATTTGAATACCTGGCTACATGGTTTCCCATGTCATAACTTTGAGCAATGAGTTTCATTAGAGAGGTTGGCAAAAGTTGTGCTACAAGTGATTGAGTAGAAGCTAAAGTAGCATGCTAGGCTGAGGGAAGAAGCTAAGCTAATGGGGCAGTAGCAGAGGCTTGTCACTCACATTAAGGTTCTTTTCCAACAATTGAAAAACCTAATGTGATATCGATTTGGCCCAGCGACAGAGAATGATTAGACAAGTGAAAAATAAAAAGTGTAAAGATATTTTGAAAATAGAGAAGGGGAAAGTATAAAACAGAGGATATCCATCGTTCACGGGAAGCAGTGTCACATCATCAAAGCAGAGGTGCAAAATCACCTTCCCCCCCCTAAATCACAGTTATGACCTCCCTGCCCTTGTTTTCCGCCCCACCTACAATCCTTTAATTACCTTTTTAACACATACACACAGACACAAACACACACACACACACACACAGAGACACAGATCCAGACAGCTGTGTTTACACTCCGCGGGTCTGTGGGAACTTCCTGCTGACTTCAGCGGACACAAAAACACCAAGCAGGCCGCAGATACTGAACTGGATCGATAGCCGATCATGTGGCTCTTTTCACACAATCTGTCCCTCTTTTTAAAGGACGCACACAATGACATACGTTCGACTTCACTGAACAATTAACTCAAAGAATCAAACTTGTGACACATTTTTGTATCTTGTTTTGTACAGTACATTTTTTTCTGTTATGACTTTGGATTTGTTGTTTTTACGTCCTAACCAGAACGTTTTCCAGGAAAAGTGAATCAAGTATTTGCACCGTGACATGCTCGCACTGAAACAGAACTGACCTTTTCACCCTCACTAACGTCGGACACGGCTCATAACACAAAAACACACGCAGTCCCTGTTGACCACGTCGGGTAAAACAAAGGTCTCATTCATCGTCGTCACTCTGACTTTCTGCTGCCTCCATAGCTCTGAGTCGGGAAGTTAGAGCGGATCAGATCACTGTGGGTGCAAAATAGACACATCCTGGTTTCTGACACGCTTTCAACTGGACCAGTGGAAACTACATACAAGTGTGAGAACTACATCCCCAAAGTTTCAGTGCTCCCATCCAGAGGATCATTTGCAGGTGTGCCAGATATAAGTTGCACAATATTGCACAATACAGCGAATATGACATGTAAACAATACGTTGGATGCAGAGTTTTCTACTTAATGTTTTTAGCAGTGTTTGCGAAAAGAGGTTTGCGATGTTCAGCCAGAGGAACTGAATCATAAAAAAAAATAATCTGGATTGTATATCCAGTCCAGTAAACAGAGCTGTATTCCCAGATGCTGTATGAAAAACAGTAAGCTTATCTGACTAACCCACAGAGTTTATAGTTTATCTTTGAATAGACATGAATAATGCTTTAAACAGACATGATCTGCTCTCTTAACTGATCATAACTGCAACCAGAAAATCATCTTTGCAGATCAACCATGCACACACACACACACACACACACACCGGGGGTGGCTGTGGCCCAGTTGGTAGAGTCGGTTGTCTCTCAAGCAGAAGGTTTGGGGGTTGGATCCCCCAGCTCCTGCAGCGACACGTCCTTGGGCAAGACACTTAACCCCAAATTCTCCCGCTGCTTTTTCGGTCGCTTACGTTTGTGTATGAATGGGATTAGTTACTTCTGATGGTCACTTTACATAGCAACCTCTACCGTCAGTGTGTGAATGGGTGTCAATGGGTAGGTGTGACATGCGCTTTGAGTAGTCAGAAGACTAGTAAAGCGCTTACGAGCTCAAGTCAATTTACCATTTACACACAAACACACAATACAAACAGAAACACTGACATTGTTGTATGCAGCCTGTGATCATGCGAACACATGTGGAAGGTTTAGAAGTTTGTAAATCTTGTACTTCAGGTGTAGTATTCTTCCACACAGTGTTCAGCGTTTAATTATTATTAATTTTTTTTCTACCGCCATTGTCAATCCAAGTTTTTGTATGCAGAGCGTGTAAAAGCTGGTTGGAAGAACTCTTGTGTACGTGACCACAAGCTCCTCTTCATTCATTATGCAATAGTCAGTCTACAGTCGAGACAACTCTACTCTCCCTGATTGAGCACTTTCACTGTAAGCTGTGAATCTTTCCCACAGTGATGCATAATGCTTCAGGGCATCCGTGCACTTTCGCTTTTCATTTATCTTCTCGCGTCCTCAGTGTTGAGTGGATAAAATGCTAAAATACTTATTTTTGTTGAGGTAATTTTAAAGAATTCAGAGAAAAGCAAGTGAGAGATTCTCATGAAACATATAGCAGAGACAGCAGCCATAGCACAAACTCACACTACTTTTTTTCCCCCCAGCAAGTCAGTACAGCCCTTTTCCCATAAATACAACCACCTCATAAATTTCACTGCATCAATTTGCATCCTGCGTGTCCCCCTCTGCTTCACGACACACACTTCAGCACAGCGTAGCGTAAAAACTGATGCAGAACTATAAACAGCAGTGCTCTGAGCTGCTTGAATGTCATTCAGATGAGTTCATGTCATCATCTCAGTGTGTTTGAGCCAACAAATGCCTTTCTCCTGCACCACAGTGTGACAGACTGTAACTTCTGTAGGTCCCAATAGCCAAAGTTGATCAAAGTCGAGAGTTTCTAACTATTTTTCGTGTAATTCTTATTTAGTCTTTTTTTAAATATAAAACTAATTTATATTATTATATTTAATACAAAAATGTATTTACATATATATATATTTTTAAAGAAACAATATTCTTTATTTCCATTTGGTAGGCGCTAATGACCATGAACCTTTGCGGCTCATTGTGCGACTTGATTGGTAGATGTGTGTCGTCTGATTGAATGTTGGTAAACATAAACAAATGTTCCTCTGGCAGAAGAATTACTACAAGAAACGAATAATTTCAGTATGTTCTGTGGAACAAGTTTGCGTTTTCTCGTTTGTTGAAGCTAATCAGCTCATTATGGACGTTTTGTTTTTTTGACCGATAGAAAAAAAAAACGAGGGAAAGTGAATGACACCTGTAGCTACATCACAGACTGCTAACTACAGCTACGAGGATGCTAATGTTGTGGAGACATATTGTTGCTACAATTGGAGTTTAATGACGAAAATGATGAGGACTGCTAAGAAAAGGACTTTGGGACCGACCTCCGACTAATAAGGTAAGTTAGCATTATACGCTTATACTGTCTTTTGCTGTGTGCCTCGGGCCAACGTTAGCTCCAACTAGCTAGCGGGAGTTCTGTATTGCTGTAGCCATGGTTACGGTCAGTGAACGTGCTTTGCTCTCAGCTGGTTGATTTTCGTAAACAAGAGACCCTTTTTGTAATGTCTAAAATGAATTGTGATTGTTGTTGGATACTTTATGTGTGGATTTATGTTCAGTTGTGGTGCTTGTCATTATAAGTATTTGTTAATGCTGTTGCCTTTTAAATAACTAGCACCTGCTGTAAACAATTCAGCATCCCTTGTTAATTCTACAGTGCCTCATCTGTGCAGCATGTATAATCTAAATCTTTTATACTGTAACAAGCCTGTTTTAAGACTTGTTGTGCTGGAATGAATGAAAAAAAATAGAGCAGAGAAAAACATACAGAAATGTAATTTAAGTGTGAATCCCATTATTGTTATGGAAAACAAGATATTTTGGAACATTCTGACATATCCTTGCAAGGATAAACAATGTTTTTTTGTTATTTCCCCAGCTCTGTACAAATGTTTCAACAAATTAGGGTGATTCTTATAACTTGTCTCTTACTTTATTGGGGTTAAAAATAACCAAGATTTTAAAGACTTCAAACAACAAGAATCTAAAACTGCAAGGAGCAGATAAAAAACCTCTTATGATTTAATTACATTCAGATCTAGCATGTAGAGCTAGAAACTTAAAACCAGTTTCTGCCACAGTAGCCTTGCATGCAACCTCAGAAACATAATCGTGTAGAAAATGTATGTGCAGGGGAGCCCCCAGACATGGGTGGGGTCCTAAGCCACAGGTCGGCCCTGGCTTGTGGTTTGGCTGTCGGCGATGTGTTATACGATGTCCACATGTGGAGAGAGAGAAGTATGGTACACATTGCAGTGTTTTCCCTATTCATAGTGTGCTTCATTTTAAACAGCTCAGCAATATTATCAGACATTCTATTTTAGTGATAAATTACAGTAAATTCAAACTTTATAGAAACTTTTTACATTCCTCTTGAACCCATGTAGAACTTTGTACTGCAGAGTTAAAGTTTCCCATCGTACTCACAGAAAATCACTTTAGCCACGTCCTTTTCGACAAGATGTTCTTTCACACTGCAACTCCTGGAACAAAGTGAAAATCTCACCTTGTGACCATCTCTATCAGGTCTGCATCTTCAGAGACAATGTACATCTCATATTTTAAAGGTTACATTATTCACATGACATACAAAGCGGAGAATCTCAGCAGCGACTCAGGGGAGAATGATTCATGCTGATTAGTATGCTGAACAGATTTCCTCATATCTTACATCTGCTTAACTCGTTTGAGCGGCATAGCATAGGGGTTGTTATTAGCTTCAAATACCTTATTATATTTCATATGGGCGGAGGTGAAAGGATTTGATTATTATATACAGTGTTACAGTGTCACATTTGGCTATTTTAGACCATTCTCTTCTGCCTCAGTTGAACAAGATGTTCTGTAAAGGTTCGCTCTGTTACTGCACTACAGTTTATCGAGTGTGCTGCACATACATTATATTTAATGTGCTGTTACCTCCACGGTGGCTTATTTTGTGAAAAACAACCTTATAGAAGACAAAATGAAACGCTTTCCATACAGGAAGGGTTTTGACTGGACAGACCTCAGAGCAGAGAGCTGCCTGAGTAAACAAAGTCCACTAATGGCGGTGATGTTGCTTTACCATTTGTGCGTGCATACTTTGAGACCCTGCCAGGCCAACTGTGTACGTTCAAGGTGACGCTATTTCCCAGCCCCCTCCTCTATGCCGCTGTACAAATGCAGGACTGTCTGCGGGGTGTTTTTGCTTCCATAAAAAGGATGCAGGTGTGTAAGCGTAACCTGCACTTACACTTCATGACATATGGCCTCAACACACACACACACTCGTATAGACCCTATGAGAGATGTGTTGCCTTACACACTCCCCAGTGAATCTTGGTAAAAATAACTTCAGGCTGTTTTCAACCTTGAGGGCCTTTGAGTGTCAACAGAGCATCACACCTCCACAGCTTGGAGTTGTTTTCATCAAACAGGCCGATGTTAGAGACAGAGTGTACATGCGTTTAAAAAATACACTCTTTGAAACACACAGCATTTTTGCAAGGTTTTGTCTGTAGATTATTTTTTCCACAAGATAGCTCTAAGTTGGAAAACAAGGGTGAACACACTGCAAAAGCCTAAACGAGTTTCATTAGGAGAAGACCACTGCAAATTAAAAAAAAATGGTGCAAATAAAACCACCAAACACGCAAAAGACCAAAACATATGGAAATGTGTTGCAAATGGAAAAATGTCATGCAAAAAAACAAATAATGCATGAACTACTGTGCAAATACTAAACCACTCCAAACAAAAAAAACAAACCATAAATAAACCAAGAAAACAAATGCAAAAGAAAAACACTGGATGTCAATTTTTTATTCTGACTAAAACCCAAACTGCAGATAAACTTGGGTCCCCTGCAGGCCTGGAGCACTTAAGTCTGGATGCTTACACACGCAGTGTTTTTCTCACACTTCTCTCCCCCTAGCTTTATATGTTTTATGAAGTTGCACCATAGATTTGCAGCATGCTTTCACTATGCATTTAATTCTGCTTTTTGCATCTTTTTTTTATTTGCAGCTTTGGACTTTTGTATGTGTTTGAAGTTGCATTGTTTCTGAATTTCTGGGCTGATTTTCCAAATAGAAATCTTTTTAGCCATTGCAGCTTATATAACGCTGTTGGCCACTGTAGGGAATACACTCATGAACATAGATCACTATTGCATGCCTCGTTTTTGGAGAAAAATGTTTGCATTAGATGACTCACTGCACAGTATAGGAATTTTGCACAAAATGTACCCTGCACACTTGACCTACATAATATGAGCGTGTGAATATGTATACATCTATGCAGGATTGCTGAACATTTAATTAAATGTAGCTTTTAAAACAGCAGTGTAAGTCACTACAGTTGACTTCCCTCTTAATCAGATGTTGATGTTTTGTATTGGAGGTCACTGAACCTTCAGAGGGTGGTGCAATATCTCTCCTCAGGGCACCAATGAGAATCCAGAAATACCTGCTGATAGGAGGGCAGAGGAGGGGCTTTAACCCTGTGCTGGGGCAAAACAACATCTTGCTGGCGTGTGTGTGAGACAGAATATGTGTCAGAGAGGGAGTGGCAGCAGAGGGAGGGGGTTAACAGAAGTTAACAGGATTTATAAGGTGATTGAGAAAAGCAGACTCCAGAGGTTATTGGGTAGATGGTGGGGGTGTTGTCTCGTCCAACTGGTTCCAAATGTTTTGCATTTAATGTGACACTGTGATTGTGTGTTTCATGTTCAAGCTTGTGTTTGGATTTTTGTGTCTGCATGGTTTGCCTTGTGTGCATATCCAAAACCACAAGGGCCATGCGTGTTTCATTTAGCTCATTTTTCATAACATCTCTGATCTTATGCCCCCACCCCCAACCTCACAGCAAAACGGCCCCCGATGTCACACGAGCTGAGCGTGGAAACACGACACCATTTGGGCCCAAAGCTGTCCAAATATGGCCCGCGGCCCTTTTGTTCATGCCTGCACCTCGCCTCGAAGGCTAGTACAAGAAACAGTTCATCTCGTTCCATAATTCAATCAACGGCAATTTCATTACTGGAGCAACAACAGAAACCAATAACAAAGACTCTCGTTTTTTTCCGGCTCTGTCTCTTTTTTAACCATTCAAGTGCTAAACACTTACAGCAGCCAAGCACAAACCCCCCCTGTCTCTATTGACTAGCTTGTTTTATGAAGCACAGAATCAACTCATTTAGACTCCCTCTAGAAAAAAAGGGGGGTGACTGGTTGCTCAATGTGGTCAAAGTAGGCGAAGAAATGTAAGACAAAAAGGTTGGTTACTCTTGAAAAACACAGGGAAATGTTAAATACACATAAAAGGGGTTGGGGGGGGGGGGGGGGGGGGGGGGGGGACTTCAAGCATGGAAAATGCAAAATTGAGGAAGGAAATACTTAAAATGCCTCAATTAAAATGGCTAAATCCTAAAAAGCAAACATGTTTAAACCATAGAGGTCTTCATCAAGGCTTGCCATTTAGCCTTTTTCATGAGACCTCAATATGAAGCCTATCATTTTCTCAGCCATTGTTCAAAACCCTCTCCCCCCCTCTCTCTCTTGTTCTCTCTTTATCTGTCTCTCTCTCTCTCTCCTCCAGTAATCTGCGTCAGTTTGCTGATAATTATAGCTTGCTGGAAGTGATGCGGCTGGCCGTGAGCGCTGCCTCTCGGGGAAGGAAAAACAGGAGGAAAAACAAGGAGACTTCCATTTTTCCCTCTCTCTCCTCTGCAGGACTGTGTGGGTGACTTTGGGGTGTAAAACTGAAAGCACTGCTGCTCTTTTTTTGTTTGAGTTTAGTGCTTTAAACCTCTAGACAGCAGTTAAATTTCTACATTTTTTAGCATTTGAATAGGAACCTTCATTTAAAAATAGCAGTTTTCCACTCAATTCTCTCAGCTTTAGAAAAAGAACAAAAATACATTTCCTAGTACAAGTTGTCTTATTTTATAAAACACAACTTTATCTTTTATCTTGTACTTTTTTAAAGTTTTTTTTTTACGCCGATTAAGAATCAAAACATAAAAATAAAAAAAAAGTTGTTTCTGTAGCGGAAACAGTAATGGTTTCCAGTATATCTTTGAGTGTGTCTCGATTCTGAGTGAGCGTCTGTGGCACATATATGCGTGTGTGTACTCAGTCTCTAAGGGTCTCAGAGGTCTGATCCTGTTACGCTAATGGCTGCAGCCTTACCATTCTTTAATGGCATGCAGAGTTCACTGGGGACACATCGAAGACACATAGACGGATCAGATGCTCACACACACACACACACACACACTTGCATGTTGCATGCATGGCTGTGTATGCACACATGAAATGCATGGAGCAACAAAGTGCTGCAACACATCTCCATTACCAGAGACTGTTACTTAGAGGGCATTTAATCATAGAGATAACATATCCATCACCCAACAAGGTTTGGCAGTTTAGAAATCCCACACAGCCATTTTTCCTCTTCCTATCTTCCTCCCCTTCTCCTTCACGTCTTGGAGGATCACTTTATCAATTGAACCCCATTGTGCATGTGGTTTTCCACACACAGTTTTCCATCTCCAATCCCGCGTTTAATATATTAGGAACTTCTATTTTACATTGCAGAAGAGCAGAAGAACCTCTAATTACTCTCAGCCAACAAAAGCCTCTTCAGAAGTCCTGCATGGAAGATGCAGATGATACACAGATGTTGAGGGTTCACATATCTGAATGTTTTATACTGTATGCTGCTTTAGCTGCATTTTTGCACACTTTCCCCCTATACCCCTATTTATAACTTTCCAGCTCCCTTGTGCCTCTGAGGAAGAGAAGTACATTGTTGTTGTTTGTTTGCACAAGCCTGAAAGCACTCACATATATACAGTATTCCTCCATCATGAGGGAGTGGCAGTAGCCTTGAGGTTAAAGAAGAGGGGATTATGGTTGAGAAAACACCGGCTGGTATCCCGGGAAAAAGGCTGGGAAGAAAACTCGATACTCTCCTGTTTTTTAGTAAATAATTCTAGGATCCTCTTGAACTAGATTCGGAATCCCTGATTGTTAAATGCAAAGATAAGTATGTTATTTTCTTGCTAACATTTAGACAAACAGCTCCCTAATGCTGCAGAGAAGCTTATACTCTTTTAATTTACCCACAGGATTGGCTACCAACTCTGTTTGTTTATGTTCCACTCTAAGCTATGTTTTTTTTTTACCCGTGTTATCACACACAAGGTGCCCCTTCCTTGGTAAGACACAAACTTTGTGCTTCGAAAATGTTGACATAGTTAACAGCTCACAGACGCTGCAAAGAGGAGAAAGGCTCATAAAACTCAGGCCAAAGTGGGTCCTTGCAGCAAATTTGGATATTTGGTAGGAATTTGTTTCATGTGATTCTAGGTGTTTCTGTGTGTTATTTAGTACAAACAACACGTCCATTGGAGGAGCTCTAGCTTAGATGTATGCCAATGCCCTTGCCCTCCCTGAAATGTGGACTTTATCAGGTGTCGGCGAGCCAGAACTGCATCGTTAAAGGCCGTATATAAAAAAGCCCAGGCTCAGCTTCCACAGCAGGAGATCATTGTTAAAAGCCTCAGATCCTGGCTCACGACATCACAGCAGATTTCACAGGAACTCTCCAGAAACAGGAAAGAACCGAATATGGTGATAAAAATCTGACAGAGAAAATGTTTCAGAGAAATCATTTATATGCTAATAAGGGCTGCAGAATAAATAGCTATTTTCTCAACATCGTTATTTGCAATGAACACATCGCAGGTCTGAATTCATCTAAATAAATAAGAATATTAGACAGATACAACAGCTTAAGATACTGTCAGATAAATTGGTGCCCAACAAAAAGCATTTTGGATTTGTTTTGGATTCAGGAGAAAGATGTTGAAAATAACCATACAATAAATTCCAATACGTATTCTTCAATATCAGTTTCTTTTATTGAACTTCATATCATTCACTAGTCAAGTTTTTCTTCTTACAAATACAGATCGCCGGCAGTGGTGGGTCATTACATAATAAACAGATGAAAAGAGCGGATTACTTCCATTGAATTGGTAAACCAAACAAAGTGACCCTCAAAAGACCACAATCATTAACAGGTGAGACATGAATGGAAAAACAGTCGTACATGAGCAGCTGTCTCGCTCACTTCTGTGATCGTCACCTTCGACCCGGATGAGTGCCGTTTCTAATTTTGTCCTCTTGATGTCCCGTATAGTCCCGGAAGACCACAAAAGGTCTTGTTGGTTTATCAGCTCTTTCTGACCCATGTTTCCATTTGCAAAGAGATATACGCCTGTACTATCACGCTACTCAAGCTCGGCCAGGAGCCTCAAACACAGATCCTCTGTCTGTCACTCAGTTAACGCTCACTTTATTTAAAATCCTCACAGCTGTGGAGAAGTATGTGCCTGCTTCAGAAAAAGTCTTAAACTAATCCAGAACCAGTACTGATACTTTCTAAAATACTCGTTCATAATTAACCCTTTATAGTTAACCTGTACGTCCTTGTGAGAGGCAGTGTAACACTTAATCGTTCGGTACAGCATCATCGGTTTAATATTGCGTTTTTTACGCTTTTGTGTACTAACTTCCATGCAAAGTATTTCTCTCTGAATTGGCTCTGTTTGTGTGTGCCTGTGAGCCGGGATTAGGAAACCCTCCCCCCCCCCAAGTTGATATCCAATCACTTTGCGCTAAAGTTGGGGGACTCTGACAACACTGGTGTCAGATTACACACACTATTTTAACACGGCGAGCGGCGAGGACCGGGATGCAGTTTGAAGAAACACCGGCATCTTTCAAATCAGCTGTGTGGGGACGTTTGTTTTTTCGGTGTCTAGAGTAATGACGAGGAAGAGAAAACGGTAAAACAGAAACAGACTGTCTGCAAACATCCTTTTACACGTGTCAATATCTTCAGGAGGTGTAAACAAAGAGTGTTGGCAGCGTTCTGTAACTCACTTCGTCTGACACCTACCCCTCATCAGTAGTTACAAACATTCAATATATCAATAGAGACAGTTTTTATCTCGTCCCTGATAGTCTTACTTGTTTTGTGGGTCATTTAGATGTATCTTTAATAATTTCACTCCGTTTCATCACCCGCATAAAACTCGTCACAGCAGCTTTAAGACATTTAATTTTACTGCTTTATTGCACCTTTTCCAGTGTAAATCACAAACCTATGAACGTCATCGCTGCTTTTCTTTTTAAACCAACACCCTCTATTCCATATATTGTATCACAGGTGTGGTCGTCAGTTGGCAGTCATTATGTTGGTTTAGCAAACAATGTGTGTCATTTGCATAGGGAAATGGCCTGGCCTTCTGGAAAGTGCATAATGTTTGCATTGTGTGATAAGCGGGGAGGGGAGGAAAAAAAAACTCCAGGTGACTTATTCTCACTGTTTAATCTGAGTCTAGACACGAGCAGTCACACCCCAGTGCACATAGATTGAATGTGAGAAATCCCATGAAATATTTAGTACACTGATAACAAGCTGGTGATGCATTTCTGTAAATGTATCTCACTTTTTGTGGGGTCTACGCGCATATGAAGAGCGAACTGAAGCATGTTGTAAAGAAAGGAGAAGGGACATTTTGTCCTTTCGTGTGAATCCTGTGTGGGATATATCTTTTGCTTGTTGTTTATTCCACCCTTTTTGACTTCCCAGTTCTCATCCAGCTCCATTCCCATTGGCTGCCTGTACTGAAATTGCTCTCATACTCCTTCATTCATCAGCTCCAGAGTCACTAAGAGTAATGCTGATGAGGTAATGGGTGATGTCTGCTTCTCCATGCCGTTGCCTTTCCCAACACTCCCCCGTTATCTGTCTTCCTCCCCCCCTGCCTTCTATAGCACACCCGTCAGTGCCTCTTTAATGGGGTGAATCTCAAACGTTGTTAATTACCATTTTTTTCATCCTTCACTCTGTGAAAACTTAATGGGGAGAGATAAGGCTGATTATATCCAGATTTTTATTCATCTCACAATAACAGCTCTGTCACTAGTGGGGTGAAATATGATGAATAGAGCCCATTCTGAGGCCTTGGATATAACACTGGATTGGCTAAAAAGTTATGATGATTTTGTTATGTTTTCATTTTTGATTTAACCTTATTTTTCATCTGATAACTTGCACGGAAAGTTTACATGTTTCACTGAGGTAATACATAAAGAAAAGAAGCATTGTAGGACTCTTGGATGCTCCTGTATGTGGTTAACAGTTGTAACATTTACATTTTGGAATAGGCAGCGTGGCATTACTTTTTATGAAGCAATGTTATGTGCAGCCTGGATGTTTTCCTTGGACTTCACGAGAAATAGAACAACTGCTACTGGCTGGAAACTGACTATATTCTCCAAGTCCGAGTCACAGTACATTGGGGGGCAGTTATTTCATGGCCAAAACAAGGCTTCTAGGAAAATGTTGCCAGGCTGTGCTCTATATACTGACTTTTATATTCCAAAAGTAAGCAGAAAACACATGAGGCTTTTGTAGAGATTCCAATGTTTATGCTGGCTTCAGCTGCATTAAGACACTTTGCTGAGGAGTTTTTCCATGATAAAACACTTATAAAGGAATCAATGGAGTCAATGAAATCACATAATGGTTTTAACCCGTACATTCAAACAAGGATAACCCAGGCCTAGTGATTTATCTAGCTAAAAATGTGATTATTAATCTGCATAAACAGCTGATTATTGGGGGAAACGTCCTCATATTGATTCTAAAACAAACAGAAAAATATGCAGTATTTGGTATGCAACACAATTCCCAAAAGATATTTCCCATCCCTGTGAAAAAGGCATCCGGCTCTTTTCTCCTCTCGGTGGTGAATATTATCTTTAGGGGACAAATGCAAATGTAATCCATAAGGCATTCTGTGGGGGAAGAAAGACACAACACACCCTATCATAGACAATACACTTGACTGACACACTGTTCTCATAGGATCATTTTTTCCGGGCCTTTCATACCCCAAGACGTTAAGCTAAGACGCGTCCCGTATTGTAATGTATGTAAAACCTTTCGGGTTCTTGCGGAGAGTGTCCTTGCAGCAAGGTGATGATGTGTAAATTCTGTTACGGTGTGTTTGGAGAAGAGGGGTTCAATCACGATGCTGATTGCCAAGTGTAAGTGAAGAGGGGTGCGGATTTATCACACATGTCATTTTCAACATGTGAGGCGTAAATCAGAGAGGGAGGCTGACCTGAATATCTCAAATCAGGTCATGTTGACCTGCTGGCTTTCATTTCTCCATTTGCAAGTGTGATTTCAGCGTGTGTGCATGTTCACAAGGGCTTTGTGGGTAAGTGCAGTTATTTGTAGTTCGATTTCCTGTTTCAACATGTCACTGTTTGTGGCCGGAAAATAATGTGAGAGTGCACTTTGTACTTCTTCAAGCCAAGCAAACTCAAAACGTACAATCAGACAATAAACCAAACAATTATTTTTCTTCTCTTGGTGTAAAGGTTTTACTTAAACACAATGATTAGACAAAGTATCATCCTGATTTCTTTCCTTTTCTCTGTACATTAACCCCGTGTCTTCCAGGCTTAATTACTTGTCAGATTCCTTTAGTACCCACAAGAAGAAAAACAGTCGTATGCCGTTTTCACATATGCACTCCGGATAATATCTAGACACTAGCCGTTCACATGTGCTCCTCTCAGCGGGGGACTTTCCCTGTCAGAGGGGAGGGGGGGCGGGGGATTTCCCGACGTAAGACGTGACTTAAATAAACAATGCGGAAGTAGCGGCCGAAGCAACAGAGTACACTACACGAGAGCTATAATGAGAATATTTGCCTTTATATCAATGCCATGTGTAATCCAATGTAATGACAACATCCACAAAAGAGAGGAGAGCAACATAATGACGAACAGAAAACACAATGCAGCCGTTTAATTACGTGCACGGAGATCGTAGTGGTCGCGAGCAGACACTTTAGCCGGTCATTGTATATAAACGTCATTCTCTTTTCATTGGCTGAAGTTGAAATCTCCAGAGTATATACGGCTGCGTTCAGACATCAGCTCCTCCGGATTATCTGCGGAAAAAATACTAGGGGTCTGGCCGGATAAACTCCGGGTAATATCGGAGTAAAAAATTCGGCTGTTGCGTTCACACATACAGCTCCTCCTGGAAATCTCCGGAGTTTTTCAGGAGATTTCCGTATGTGTGAAAAGGGTTACAGTCTATTTGTTTTAATATTAAGAGCGGTTGTAGTTTTCTCTGTCTGGTGGCATTGAGGCAATCTTAACACAGGAAGTTCCTCTTCAATGGAAGTGGGGATTTTTATTTGACAGATTCATGCTTTGTGGTGATAAACATGAACAGAAAGAAGAGGGGACTTTAGTAGAGAGGAAAGGGAAACAGAAAAGACAGAAATATATTAGTGGAAGTGTTTTTGATGATGACTGTGAAATAGTAAAAAAGAAAAATCCCACATTGTTGTGTTCTGCTAAGAATTTGTCTTGTTGACTGTAAACTCATTTCATGGAAAACAATTGGTTTTGGCAGCCAGACAGAAACACACAGCGTTCTCTCCTTTTGCAGTGCAAAGGTCAGTCAGGCTGGAGCAGATGTTAAAGGCCAAATGACAAGTTACTGTGAGCGTCCCAGTGGTGAATGTGCTCCTGTGTTCCTCCTCCTCCTCCTCACATTTTCTCCATCTCAGTGCTCAGCTGAGTTTGGATCAGCTTACATGTGGTCTGCACTGACAGAGAAAAAAAAATCTATGCCTGTCTTAGGAGTAAAACGTCAAAGAAAAATACTGGTTGAAATGTTGTATGTTTAGCGTGGTCTTGATGGAAATACATGTTTTGACTAGAGATACACCAATTGTAAAAATCAGGTTTGATACTGATATTGATGTTTAGAACAACAATTTAGCCGATTGTTGGTTCTGATGTTTTTTCATTACTTCTTTAAAGTGTCTGTTTTAAAAATGACCTACGTATGAGACTTAATATATTTAAATTGTTGCTTAAAGTTCCTGGTCTTATATCCAGGAGAAAATTAAAAAAAATATATCTCTGCTATCAGTCTGGAGCCTGAACACAACTTGCGTCTCTGCAATAAAGCATGGCCTTGTTTCTTTCCTCTGTCCTCACATAGAGGTCAAAACAGCTATAAAGAAGATAAAGGCTGGGAAATCATCCACACATGCTCTGCTGGAGTTTTGTGTGATTTTTGGGAAGGCCAAATGACTTGTGTTGAAACTTGTGTATTTACTGCTGAGTTGTTTATGGCTCTCAGGGCCTTAAGGTCAGCTTGGTATAGAGGGAGAACCAATTTAGGACAATAGGCTTTAGCTTCCAGGCTAACAGCTCCTCGTCGCCAGATGCTTGGCTTACTCAAGACACTTAGTCACTCCCATTGAATCTGTGTAAACAATGATTTCATCACATGAAAAGTAAGCACTGCAGTTATGTTTGGCACACACTGAATGCAATCTGGCAGAGTTTCAGCTTCTCACGTATCTGATCAAACCAACAAGTTGCCAGAACACAATAAGACACTTCTGAATACTGTATTTGTTCTGGACTGGTAGCGCCTGCTTTTTGGTTGGAACTGTTCCAGCGACGCGTTGAATTCGCCAGCAACATCGCATTTTTAGGACTGAGCTACTCCTTAAAGAGAATGTTAGACATTAATCAAACCAATCCGCTCATAAAGCGTCATCTTGTGGTTGCATGTGCTAAAAGCTTCTGGCCTACTTTTTTGTTGCCAGATAATAAACATGAAGGTGGTTTTTCAAAACTTACATGCCTTTATTTTAATTCCTTTTATTCACGTCCATGTGTCAGCTGGAGAATGTGAACCAACTTGATAAACTTTTTAGCTCTCCTTTAGTATCTAACACATTACATAGAGACCTAACTAACATGTATAGGATCAGTATCCATAGGAGTTTAACGTTTAGCCTTTAGCCCTCAAGTCAGAGGACCTACCAGGCTGCACGGCTCATTACGGCTCCTTAACCATCCTCTGCGGCCCTGTAATTATAAATCCCCTGACAACCCATCCACATAAAGCCTCTCATTAGCATACAGGAGCACAGGAAAGTATGAGTTCATCGCTGCCCGAGATTACCATCTAACTACCTCCGGGGTATTAAATTTGCATGTACATGAACAGAAAAAAAAAAACTGCCTGTTTGTCGACAGTGCAGCCAAAAGAAGAAGTTTGGACTGGTTCAGGTCGGCTTCTCTTTTTTTTTTTTTTTTTTACATCTAGCATGCCTGTGCAAGGGCTGCTTGAGTGTTTAATCTGATTGTTTGTGTGTATGTGTGTGTTGCAGCAATAAGGGGCACGGCTGATGTGGTTGGTGAAGGCAAAGGAGATGTAATCAGCGTAGGCAAATGCTACAGCCTGAGAGGGCTGTTTACGCTTATCTGCCATACACACAGATACACAACCCATTCTGTGCACGCCCATACATACTTTGCTCTCACACACACAAACACACACTCGGCCTAAAAGGATTATCAGACAGACTTGTTATGGTACACAGAGAGCAGTTAAACAGATAAGGAATCGAAAGTTTCGGCCATCGCATCCACACATCATCTGCTGCCATTAGTCGGCCTTTGTTGATTCAGAGGCGAGTCCTTGGTGATGCAGTCAATGTCTGTGTGTGTTTTTCCAACAGACTGGCTGTCCCTGGGCTGTTTTGTTCCATAGCATTCCCCCCCAGGACATGCAAACACAAGAGATACTATCCCACACCCACGGCGTCTCTGAGGATCCTCACAAGACTTAGAATTTGCATCCCAAATAGTTGGCCATTTTGTGACGCCGGTGTGGATAACAGTCATGAACAAGATGATTTGTGTTGCATCTTGAAATTTTCGGTCAAACTGTAACATGTTGTCAGTAGTTTGAGAAAGTTTTCTTCAGCAACAGGAAGGCATTTTAGCTAAACTAGCTGTGTAGCCTTATAGGCTTGAGAAGCTTGTGGTCCATCACTTCAGTTGAAAGTGAATCCACAGTAAAAATGGATTTATTGATTGGATGATACGTCACAACTCCCAACAGAGGGATTGCTTGTTGTGGTCTGCCATGGTCCTCTTCTCAAAACTTTGTTACACAGCGATCCCTTTTTTCAGAGGCACCACCAACAGTTCAAACATTTCACCTCTCTAGTGCTGTCATCCAGGATGGAACTCAAGAAAGTTTCAAATGGAACTACTTTTTCAGCATTGGTGCAAATTTTGGATCGTCTGTTTTTCAGAAACTACAAAAAGTGTTAAACCCACCAACCCCCTTAAATCTGAAAGAGCACTGGATGGTCAATGTTTTGAATTTGATAGCGAAAAATATCTTTCTGTTATAATAGTTAGTTTCTAATTTTGCATCCTTAACACCAAAAGGAGGTCAAATTCAATTGTCATCCATCCGATAACTGTTCTCTGGTGCAAAACGAGCATCGTCTCACACGGGACAACGAGTTTGGTTTAGACTATCATTTTTGTTTTTCTGTTTGCAAGCTTCCCCGTTGAAAACGTATTGTGCTGGATCACGAGACGAGCAGCAGATCGCCCATGCTTTTCCCACGTGCCCACGTTGTTCCCTCTCTGTGCCAGTCTTGTTTGGCATCGACTGTCTTCTCTCTGCAGATATAAGAGGCCCATTGAAGTAGGGAGGCCTCTGCAGACAGTGCTGTGGGGGTCGGGACATCTTGCTAACAACAAGCCGCCTGTAATGACTCCAAAACAGATGCAGGCTGTGGTGTAGTATTTGCTGGAAAGTGATAGTAGGTTCTATGTTTGTGTGTGTGTGTGTGTGTGTGTGTTTGTTGAGAGCTGTTGTGGAGACTCATCAAATGACAATTGTTGATTATGTCTGTGCTGTAGGTCAATGGAGTTCTTCGCCCGCCCTACTCACTGGACTTTTTGACCTCGCGCTTTGTGAGAGCCTTCTTTTAGAGCCACTGGTCTGTGGAGTGGGCGGCCCAGGAGGGCGTGTGTGTGTGTGCGTGTGTGTGTGTGTGTGTTGCCCTGCTGAGAGAATGAATGATGTCACCGATCCCTGTAGTACAATCGGCCCTGTTGATGTCTCCTGGCAGACTGAAAAGAAAGGCCGGTATTCATTGTCCTGCCCTGTGGCTACACTACTCTGTTATTGACCACTCCTGGTCAGCACCCAGGATTAAGACACACTGCAAACTGTATTTATGTCTGCAGCAGACAATGCTGGATTAACCTTTAAGTAAGACCAGCCCTTAATGAGGTGGTAGAGCAGGTAAAGTGATTCAGCTGAATGAATCAAACAACAGCTGCTGCTTTAAACTTGAACAGACACTGAAAAAAACTGCACCTTAGACATGAATCTGCAAGGTTATAACCACAGTGTGCACAAAAAGTCATCTTTTAGTTAGAGGCTATCAGTCATCCATGTACCAAAATGCATTCAAGTACATTCAAAAAATTAATCTATACTTGACTTTTCCATATTATTGACACTCTATCCATTTTAATGTCTATAAGCAGTTTATGATTTACTGATTTGATTTGATTTTTAGATTGATGAGCTTTGGTTTTAATATAATGACAGCTTCAGTGTTCTGTAAGCTCTTTGTAATTTGGTGATGCATATTTCAGCTATTTGTGAATTTGGTTATTTAACATCCGGAATGGTGCGATTGAAATAAAATATGAAACATACCCGCCATAAAAAATTTATTCTTAAAACAATAATATAAAAATTGCTTTCAAAAAAAGGTTGTTTAGTCCTTAACAAACAAACATAAACCTTTTTGACGTCCTTTAACATAGCCATAGGCTTTTATCATCCCCGTCATGTCACACCTTACAAACACTGAATCAAATAACAACAGCCTGAGGGGACGTTTGTCCCAAAGAAGCCCCCCCCCCTGTGTTTACTTCCCAAAAGCTAATCTTTCACCGGCAAGATGTTATGCATAATACTTAACTGATTTATGGGCCGTAACATAGCGTCCACTTGTATGAAAAGCATGCATGAATCAGGTATGTGTGTTTATGTATGCTGTTCCATGCACATATGTATTTTCAGTCAAGGAGACTGGGACTTGTTCGTCGTCATGAAGGTCGATTTTGCATCTAAACTGCTTTCCCCAGTCTAATTATGCTTGATGAAGTGTGACACATTCCGCATGATGCTGTGAAAGGTCATATGTACCAAGGTAAGAGAAGCAGACCCTATGACCTCCCTGCAACTGGAATAACACACACTCGGCCCTGCTCTCAGTGTAAATCCCATATTCCTTGAACCAGACCCCCTGTTATCCCCGTAGCTAAGAGACACTGGGTGACATTGGGATGTGGATAGACCCTCAGATCCCAGTAATCTACAAGCATTTTTACCCCCTGGCCAGTCTCAAGTCATGGCTTAATCACTCAAATCCTCCATAGTTTCACTTTATCCTCTCCCACATAGTTACATAAGTACCTAAAGCACATTGAGAGGGCCAATATATGACTTTATGGAGCACAAATAATCACCGCACTTTCCCTATATCTCAGTTTTCCAGGCCAGCCCATCAAATCATCCACCTAATGACCATTTCTCTGTATATTTATGAGCTTTTTTTTAAAATTACAAAGACAAAAAGACAGGCAGGTATGGCCTCCAAGTCATGCTGTACAGATGACTTTAAGCTGATACTAAAAAATAGCATCATGCTAAGATTATCAAAGCTCTGTTGTTTCATTCACATCGTTCCAATTTTTGGCACGTGGCTAGATGCACAGCAGACAAACAATGAGCTCATATGGATTCAATCCTCCCACTGGTCCCCGGCCGCTCCACCTCCTGCAGGCTCTGAGGTATCTGATGGGTTTATCTCTTATTTATAAGACTTTGAGGTCAGCACCAGAGACACAAAGACCCTTGAGTTCCCATGAGGGGAGGAATGTGATGGAGCATCCTTTAACATATTTGTATTTTGCAGTTTCTTTGATCACCTTCTGGACCTTCGATATGCAATTGGCAGATGAGATTTTCTCAATAACAGCTTGTGATAATCCATCACTTTATTGGCAATGGCCGACAAGCCATGTCTTCGTATTAGAGGAGAGCACAGATGTGCGCAAGTAGGAGACTAAGCCATGTTATCCCCCTCTTGCTGCCACTCAGTTTCACCCCAGAGGCTTCTGATGCATGTGATGCTAATAAATTTAGCAGAAATCACATCAAGTAGACTGCATCGATTGTAAGAATGACATCATCCCCCCTCTCTCCTCTCAGCCCTTTATTCCCCTGATGGAGCAAGCAGGAGAGAGAATCTTTAACCCAAAGAGATCTTCTTTCAAGGGGAGGGGCTGTTGTCGATGCTCGTTTTCACCTGTCTTTCATATATGAATCTGCTCAATGGGGTTTTTATGTGCCTGCATAGAAGTTTCCACATTAGTCTGCTCGAGGGTTTGGTAGACGATCTATGAGACAATTACGTTAGAGCGTCGAGAGCGTGTGGAAAAGCCTCTCACACACTTAGGGCGAGCTAATGAATATAAACCTGTGGGTGTGTGTTGGAAAGAGGTTGGTTCGGTGGCGACGTAAAGGGTGAGCGAGCGTGCAACTGTGCTCATTTTCAGCCTTATAAATGTTCCTTTTCCATATGAAGTCGTGCAGCATATGGACATTTAGGGCTAATTGGGTTTGAGCGCGAATGGAAGAAGGGTGTTTTAAAGGGTTGCAGGGATTTCTGGCTGCTTGGAGAACTCAAATATCTTCTGGGTGTTGCAGGGCTTGGGCTGAAAAAGCCATGTTAAGTTTATTTTTGATGAAAGAAACACCAGAACTCAATTAGGAAAATGCAAAGTAGACATAAAATGTCAGATCACACATTAGCCCTGTCTCGGAAAAATATACATATCAGAGACAGAAGCTAAATAAAGGGTGGATTTCTTTGTGAGCAAGTAAGAATTTACAACCTGTGATTTTACAGTAGATTGTATTACCAGTCCTATATTCTCTCTATCTCAAGTGTGGTTGCTTTTGTGTGTTGAGTGTATTTTCTGTGCTGTTGTATGTTCGTCCCTTTGTGTGTGTACGTGTGAGGTTCTTAGCACTGGGTGACTCATCCAGGTTGAGCACGCCCTGTTCTATTCCCGTGCATCCCCAGCTCATCTTACTCTCCTACGCCCGAGGGAGCAGATGAGATCTTCTGCAAAAATGGACACGACCACCTGCACTCGCTGATACTCATCAAAGGTTTGATCTAAAGAATAATCCAGAAGCACCTCAGGTAATCATTCAAGGGGTTGTAAACACTTCCTTGGAGCAACATTTTGACCTGTGCAAATCAGAAAACGTGAGTTTTGGTAACATTTTTGACCAGTTTTTTTGTTTCGTTTTTGAGAAACAAAGTGCTTCAGACAGCTGCGAGTTACAGATTTATCTTCAGACTTTTGGCTTTAGTGGTGAACAAGCTTATCAACACAGCCTGCTTCAAATAAATCCAGCTAAACACACCTGATCCTGCACTGAATTTAATAAAACCCAAGTCCTCCATTTGGCCTCTTAGATGCTTCAAAGGAAAGTTCAGCTCTTTTTTCTTTTATGTCCAATATTTACTTTAATAAAATGTAAAGACAATCTCACAGCCAGGCATATTAGTGTTCAATAGAAGCATCTGAACACCACTCAACAACAGCCCCAGAGGCTACAGCTGATGCTAACCTCTGACCTACCAAAATACGGGGGGCATGGGAATACGTACCCTCAGGCTGTGTTCTCAATGACATTTGCATTGTGCCAAAATACATGCTGCCTCCTCATTCATTTCAATTAGCCCTGAGAACTGCCCAGGCACAGCGGGGGTCCAGATGCAAAGAGCCCTAGAATAGAAAATATTCGGAGCCTTCTCAACCTCTGCAAAAACTTGATTTGAACGTCTGCAAACATTTGTTCAAAGACAGAAAAAGCCTCCACGTTTAAGGCCATAAGTAGTGACTTCATGTACTTTCCATTTGTAGCCTTATTGGCTTTCTAGTGTGTGCAAAACTAATATGCAGCTGGCAGTATACGGCCTCATAAATGCATATGTTTTTGCATCAGATTTTTCTGTGGTATTAAAGTAGGCCTATTGGTTTTGATATCTCAATGACAAAAGGCGATGATGTATGTCCTTTGTCTGCACGAGCTGAATGCATATATCTCTGTATCTTCTCTGTTTATACATGTACAAGTCTGTATGCATGGCTTTGATTCCTATGTTGTTTGTGTCTGTGTGCACTCTAAAAAATTGTCTGTGTGTGTGTGTAGCTTGGTATTTGAAGTGGAAATCCTTCCATAAGAACCATGCATGCACCATGGCATCCACGACAGTCCGTCTGTTGGTGTGTATGTCTGTGTGTATTAACTCATACTGAACCTTAAGATTAAAACGCTCTGACCATTCATCTCTTTGTCATATCTATCAAATGTAACAAAGACACACAATCCCTCCTTTCATTCCCCTTGGCTTTCCCATATGTCCATTTACGTTCCTACGGTCAATATTTGTTCCTCGGCCCCTTCATCTCTCTCCTGCCTGCTTATTAATCTCCTGTCCTTTAAAATGTATGACATTTCATTATAAATGGATTAAGAATTCAGCTTCTGATAATGGCATAGAGGTGGAAACTAAATAGACTTAGGGCTTCACACGCTACGGCACAAGACGGATGGGCTTTGTATAGGTTGTTTCCATTAAAACCTAATGCTGACAAATTATGAGGAAAGATTGATTAGTGCTGGTTTGAACGGCAGCCATTGGAAACTCTCTGGAGCCAGATGATTTCTCCAAAGAGCCACTGCAAGACAAAGGCTCATCTAGGACAACAGAGTCCTCTGTGGTAGAATTGCTGCCTGGTTCAAATTTGCTGTAGGAGACACTGGTAGCGAAAAGGCCTCTATCATCTTCTTCTTTTCATTTCCTCTTTCTTCTTCCCTTCTCTGATTCAGATGGCGAATTAGAATCCCCATTCAAAGTAGGTCAGCGCCCCCTCTTTCTCCTTCTTTTGCCCCGTTCTTTCTCTGTGTCTCTCTACCGCTATCTTTCTCCCTGGCGCTGTTCCCTATGTAATCCCTATCCAAAGTGCTTCTGTGAAATGAAAGTGTGGTGCTTTGATTCTACATACTCGGCTTCAAGCTAATTTCTTCTTTCCCTCTGTGGCTTTCTTCTCAGTCCTCCGCTTGATGTCTGCTTTGCTTTTCATATCAGCCAAAAAAACCCTTCCTTTTTATTCCCTCGGCCAATCAGGCGGTCTTTTTTTTGTCCACTTTACTCTCTCCTTCGGCTATCATTCACTGTCACTGCACTCCTCTCCAGTGTTAGTGAGATTTTACATCAAGTTTGACCCCAGCCTACATTGCTCTTATAGCTTTTATGCTGCAGTTCAGACAGTTTAGCTAATGCTCATATTAATGGGCCTTTGAAGGGCATTTGTCAGGATAGATGGCTGTTGCAGTGATTGGACATTAGATCATTTAGTCATGGGACTATATTTCTAACCACCAAGCCAATTTGTCAAATACAAGTCTTGCAACTTATACGCTGCAGATGTTTATCTCAAGGCCAGTTTGGGTCAGCGTTGCTACAGTATGTTTACCTTTTTTTACAAACAGTCAGAAGAATTTAAAAATTAACTAAATGTACCTTTAATGCTCAGTAACAGAAAATACTGTTCACCTTGTGTGCTTCCTCACTGAGAGTTTGATGGAGGATTAGCTTACACATATTATCAAAGGAGGAGAAAATGTACTTCCTCTCTATGAGAAATGATCCTATTTAAAGCTCCAAAATTGCCTTTACATGTGCACTATTAGCATCTTGACAGCAGCTTACATTTAGCTCACAGAAAGCCTGTGACTTTTCTTATGTCCATAGTTGTACAATTTAAATGTGTGTTATCAGCTCGTTTACTGTCACAACTTTTAATTTTAGCAGCTCCAATATGACCAAATATCTGTAGGCTTGTCACCATTAGCATACCTAAGCTTATGATTAGCCTTGGCTATCTTACTTATACGTTTGCGTACCTTAATCTAATGGTAGGCCTGTACCTTTTGGCATCTCTACAGGTATCTAATATACATCTTTTCACTGACTGGACTTTCTGCATGCTGCTAAACTAGCAGTTGAGTGTCAAAATGTATCTACATATCATTGATTTGATTGATCCTTAATTACGAATCACTATGTAAGTTTTTTTGTGTAATACATGTTAGTTTCTTCTGCAGCCGGGCTAGCAGTTTCTAGTGCTAAGCTTCGTATCAGTCACTAGAATGGTATCTAACTTCTATTATTGATATTACCCAAATTGTCAAACCATTTCTCTAAGCTTTACGAGTCACAGACTATTATTTGCAGGAACCTCATTGCCGTATTCTCCATTATTTTACTCTTACATCTTTTACTGACTTTAAGGTTAATGGGGAATTCCAGATTATGCCTCTATCCTTCATTGTCTGTCTGTCTGTCTTGCCTGTCTTTCATTTCTACTTTAATTGTTCCAATCAAAGCTCTCTGTAAACAAAGAGGAGGAGAATGTGTGTGTAAAAGCATTTCAGGGGAGAATTTGTGGAGGGGGCCTGATAATCCATTTTAATTACCAAGAACAAAAGCAAAACAGTCACATGAAGGACGTTCTTCAAAGGGCCTGTCGCTATGGCAATAGCTGTGTGCAGGACAGACCCCTGTGGCACACATCAGCATGGTGAGACTCTGCCGTGGTCTTGGGAATGCTTTGGAGATCCATGGATGCTTCAGTTAGTTTCAGTAGTAAAAAAAAAAATACCCAGACTCAGGATTTGTTGGCTCATGAAAAGTTCTGTTTTGTTTAACGTCAAACCCTGAGATACACTTAAAAAAATACACAGTAGCTCTAAAATATCATTTAAGAAGTAGAGACTGCATTTGTTCCATTGTTGACATGACATTTTGTTCCTTTCAGTCACTCTCTTTGATGGTGGGCACGAATTCCCGAGGGTTCCCTGAAGGCAGCAGCACTGCACTGGGCTTTATCTTTTTCAAACACATGCTGTTGTATCTGTTGGTTACTGCCCAAATGGTTGCATTTTCCTTGGCTGGCATCGATGATGGGTTGTGTGTGGTGATGTAGGTTCAGGGAATATCATGCATCTCCAATATATGATCCGTTAAAAGACACAGAGCTTGAGTTCATCTTACAGCTTTCTTCATACATGCTATGTCTGGCCAAAGGTAAAACTATGCCAAATTCCCCAAAAAGGAAAAAGTGTGTGTTTTATTGTACTGTAACTCAAAATGTAATAATTGTCAGAGATGTACATGGTGATATTTTTAATGGTTGTCAAAAGATCTAATTTCAAATATTGCAGTTATTTTGCCAACATGCAGAAATAAAGTTGCTTTTATTCACATCCAAATAGTGTACAGATTAACTGCTAAAAGTGGAAGTTCATTTAATTTTTTAAAATGTAAATCTTTGCCACTTTGACATTAGCTACAATGTCTTACAGACTTAAGCTTATTCTTTGCTTCCTTTCCTCAGTATAAAAACACATGCCAATTGTTTGCAATGTGCATTTATGTTCTTGGTTATTTAGCTGTTTTTTATGAATGCACTTGCAGTTCATTTGCAAGATAGTCCATAAAGTTGAACTTTTCCTGGTGGGAAAACAAAGTCAGACTGGAAACGATCTTTCGAAAGACGAAAGAGTTAGTGTTTGCCTGAGTGAAAATATTTAAAACACACTTGATTTCCCACAATCAAAGAGCCTCTTGAGTCCAGGCACTGGAATGCCACTGCCTTGGTCAATTACAATCAGCTGTCCCTCTATTTTTTTCCTCCACTTTAATCATCCACTGTTTGACACACAGGCTGAACCAGGCACATGTGCATGTACATGTAGACCTTACACACAGACACAAACACACGGTGGTCTTTGGGACAGCTTGAACTTTGGCTGCATGATGTGTAATTTTGATCATTTCTGTGGTACTGACTCCAAATCTGAGTCCAGCAGCAAACAGTATGCTAATCTTCAAAGAACTGCTTTGTAGGGGGCATTTTACGCTCCACTAACCTGTTCCTGCCTTTTCTTAATACCCCTTGGTAGGAAATACCCTCATAAATACAGAGGGCTCAGCACTGGCTGGACGCAGGAACAAGGAACCCTGTTCTTGTGTGGCGATGATAGATCCAGTCTAGACTGAGGTTGTGGCAGGTGTGTTTATAGCGTATGCTTTAAATGAGTGCCTATGCATTTGAGATTTTGCACTCGTCACGCTAACAAATAATTCTTTATCAACCATTCCTCCTTTTTCACCAGCAGTTTTTAACTAGTTCCGAAAACAGAAGAGCAAAAACAAAACCAACCTGTAAAGTCACAAGGCCGTGTCTAGACTCAGACTCATGCATTACAGCGCTATCATGCTTAAACACATAACTATGTGGTTATAGACAGAATGTGGCCCTTAGGTCATCGCTTTTCAGCGGAGAAACAGTTAATGCCATAAGTATTAGCGGTATAGTCTTCCATGCAACATATACTTGTGGTGTATGTCGCATTTTGAGGGTGTAAAAATGATGCAGGCCACATAGGAAGGTGTCATTTAAAAAATTGGAATCCAATATGATCTAAGCGTTATAGAGTTAAATGTGTGCGGTTTTTGCCCTGATGAATGCTGCCCAGATTTCGATCCAAGCCTCAATAGGTAATCACCCTGAGAGTCTCTCACACCCACAGCAAACAAACCTTCAGCCCTTATTCTATTGACTGTAGAGACGCACAAACATAGATATAGAAGGGAAAACATGCACGTACAAAAGCATGCAAAAGCACACGTAGGAAAATAAGTATTCTGCATCTACACACAGTATGAAAACAAAAAAAATGAAGAATTAAACAAGAAACTCCTACAGAAAACATGCAACAACATGCAAAACAGTGTCTCCGTACAACAGGTTCGGGAATGTTGACTTTTAGGATTAGCGTTTTTCAGGTAATGCAAATGACACGTGTCAGAGCATGACAGATATATGGACAAACGCAGGTCCTAGAGCTGCTATTGAAAGAGCAGAGTGGTATAACACTGTCTGTAAGGCCTTGACCTGGGCATGATATTCTGCCTCCTGCACCGTCTCTGCCTTTATTTATAACTCTGCTGACATTTGCGTAGTGCGCTCCCATCAGTCTCCCTCTCCTTCTTTCTTTTTTGCCCCCTTTATGCTATTTCCCTCCCCTCTGCTTTCGGTTTTAGTCTTATTTTAACAACATTCCTCCCTTTGGCTTCACCTTTGTCAACAGGCCACTTACGTCATTTTCCCTGGGACGGTTATTTCAGCCACCTATTCTCATCTCATGCCCTGTTTAACAAAAGCAGCTAGAACCCAAAATGCAGGACACAGACAAAGTGGAATTGGGATAAAGAGGGGTTTTATTGTGGCAGGGAATTGGATGGCCATAGATAATAACAGGGAATGGGAATCCATTGGTGGCAGGGTTGGATTGCTGGGTAATGGAGGAGCTGAAGATTGACTTGTAGGCAAACAGGAGAAAAACAGGATCAAGAGAATACTGAGACAAAGGAGAAGAAGGTTAGAATTCTAAACACAAGGAGTCACAAGCAATCTTGGAAAATAACTGACTTTGGCCCTGAAGTAGCGCTATCAATTGTGGTTGCAACAACATCTGGCAAAGAATGAATGAAGAGCCAGGGTAGACAAAATGCCTGAGGATGGACTGAGAAGAGGCAGGTTTGTAGACTGAGGATGGTGATGCATACAGGTCTGTTGAAGGAGTAGAGACAGGAGCCAGGAGAGGAAAACAAAGCCAAAGTTGTCCAAAAGTTTGATCATTTTGTGTGGTATGAATCTTGGGAGAAATTGCTCCAAAACATTTCTGCCAATAAAGTCTTCGTATTGATTAGAATTGGGACAGACAAAGGAACACTAGGAACACAAAGGAATGACATTAAAAAGTAACCACGAGGAACAGTAGGGATACTGCCTCCACAATAACACTGTTCATCTCAGCACAATTCTTTTGCTATCTAATATTAGCAATGTAAAGCAACCTTGACATAAAATCATTTGTTTTGTCCACTGGCTGTTGTTAGCATCAGCCCTTTCCACCCTTGTAGGAATATATTAAATAATGCTCTGTCTTTTGTGTTGCGCATCTTATCTGATAATCGACAACCAAACACAACAGCAGAGGGGGGGGGTTTGTTCAGATACCATCAGCAAATCTTCACAAAGTGCGAATGTGTCTTGCCTCCCAGGGCGCGCGGCATGCCAACACTTGATCAACAGCCTTGCCGCAGCAAGTAAAGAAGCCAATTAACTTCCTCTGTCACCTTCCAGCTTAAGTGAAGCCATTGCTGAAGGGTGTACAAATTGCGGCCAGGAATCTCATTTCATATGAACACACACCTCAAGTCGTCCAGAACAGCAAAAAATCCAATCTGAAAAAAAAAAACCCTGATGACTTGCACTTGTTGAACAGAAGGCCTATAGGGTATGAAAAAGTCTCAACACAAAACAGGTTCAGTCGATACCAGTCGAGTTACAGTATGTTTTAGGAACAGCCATACATCTTGGAAGATACATTTTCAATACAGTGTAGTTTGGGATAAAAATGCCAGCCTAGCACAATCAAACTAAAAAAACCTCCTGTCTCATTGTTTTTGCTAGCAAGCCAGGCTACAGTGTATAAAGGACATAGGACGGTTGACCATCAGATGCCTTTTAAACACACTTTATTAAGTACTAAGTCTTCAACTGTACACATAACAAGGACAGGACTTAGTTGTTGTTAGTCAAGAGATAGCTCCACCTAGTTGTCATATTAAAGGCTTTATATGTGATTTTTTACACTTAAATATAATAGAAATCAAGTATCTCCTCTGAAAATAACTCTGTGAGTCATGACTGTCTACAATGAGTGTAACACCCGAGTCCCACTGTCTGTGATGCTTTCAGAGTTTTCAGAGTCCTATCTTCAGTTTGTTTACATCGCCTGGACGGCCGGCTGACTCGTCCCCTCGTGAATAAAAGTTGTTTAATTGAGGGACTAGAGAAAAGAAGAATAACATACTGTACTCACTGCTTAACTGTGTTTCTAGATCACGCTCATTTCAGGTAAATTTACATGCAGTGTGAAGATACGAGCATAATAAAGATCGCTAGCGTTAGCACGATAACACAACAATGCACCGCGAGTTGTTTTGGTCTCATGCTGGTGCTCAAGGGCGACATCTGCTGGATGAAAAAATCGCATATAAAGCCTTTAAATGCCGATAGTGTACAGAGGTGATGTAAAAGCTTTGTGCATGTTGTACTTCTTTTCCTGCATGTTTTTATAATATCTTTTACTGCGGCTGAATAACATGTGTCTGCCCTGACACTGTATCACTTTCTCCTCTGCAGTCGTCTCCCTTATTCTTCAATGACACCCACTCCGTCTCACCATCACACAATCTTCACCTCTAAGGACAAATTGACGGGAGCATGGAAACACGCTGCACAACGTTCTCTCTATAGCTGGGAAATGACATCACTCTAATACTCTCGATAATGTGTAAGTGGGCGGGAGAGAAGAGAGACGCAGTGACATTCACACTTCCTCCACAGCAAACTCATTTCCTCTCTAACCTTGACGAACCGGCTCTTTGTCTCTCGATCTTGATTTGCCACTTTCTGCCACCCAGTCATGTTTACATCCCGTTCACTCTGTTTTCTGCCTCTCCCCGGCCGTCGTTTTGTCCTCCCTGCGTCCACCACCTGTACCAGGCCTCCTGAAAACCCGTGACAGCAGAGACAGGAGCCTCACAGGGCCAATTTCCTGAGTGCTGCTCACTGCTGGCACTCATTTAATTACTGCAGAGACAGAGGTGGGAGGCAGGGCCTGTCAGTGCTTAAGCCTGGATCAGTGTGGTCCCTCACAACTCCTGCAGTCCTACGGGATGGTGATGGGAGGGGGGTACCTGTCATTTTCTATACCTTCTATATAGGCCAGAGCTGACAACTGGAGATTAGCTTTCTTTGTTGCAGTCCTGAGAGGCTTGGTCGCCATATGGCCACAATGCGGGATGAATGTTTTTCAGAGTTTCTTCCTGTCTTTGATACTGTAGACACTCTATATTTGTGGACTTTATCATTAGATCATTTAAAACCCATTGAGCCCACCATGCAGTGAACAAGAGGAAATAGTCCTCTATAGAAGTAAATAGTGCCTTTAATGCTTGTGTTTTCCATTTACAAAATAACCAAAAGCTAGCATGCCATATTGTATTAAATACTTGATATCATCTAGTTTCTACAAGATAACGAGATCGCTTTGTGCTTGGACCCCCCACAGAGCACAGATGCCCATCTATTTCCATGCAAAACAAATCCAAAAAGTCACTTGATGACAGAAACTGTGAAAAATGTACTCCGGGAGATGCAAATTACAAAGCCTTGTTTTTCTTTTTGGGCAATTTTAATGTTTTTCAATCAACTTGTGACTCTCAGGGACTTCATGACTCTCTTTGTAATGTCTCCACCCCCCACTGTAGAGTTCGTACGTGATCACATTCGCTCCCTCTGTGTGGTTTAATTCGTCCTCCCACAGGAACGCTCGCTGTGACTGTGTCTGTGTGTTGAAGCAGCGTCTCCTCAGTTGTTTGTGATGTTTGGATTGAACCCACTCTGATGATGGGAGCACGATCTGTGGACATCGCCATGGCAACTGAGACCACATGTTCTCCCTTTGGAGAAACACGAAAGAAAAAAAAAAGCACTGTTTGTTGCCTCTTTTGTAAAGCATTATTAATACAACAACACACAGTTTTTTTTTCAAGCTTGATGATGAACGAGAGGCTGCTGGTTCGCTGTGTTTTTATGAACTCTTTAACCTCAAATCTGATTGGCCTGTTTTCGTTCAACATGTCAGGGTTGAATCTAGTCTGTCACGTCTTCACGGGATGGTTTCTGCGATGTTTCATACTGCCAAATAAGACAGGATGAAGGAACTTTAGAGTCATTATCGCCTCCCCAGCAGACATACACACTGCCATACACCCCCTCTCCCACACACACACACATACTCATAGCCTCGTATAGACCCTGTTGGGCCAAGTCCAGTGTCAGCTCAACATGTTTTAACATCCCTCACCCACATACCATGTTATAAACTAGCCAAAGAACAGATTCAACTTGAGTTGGACTTCATACACGTATGCAGTAAGCTTGAGGACAGAAACTTTCTATTATTCCTCAGTTTCCCCAATCTCTTCTATCATACTCTAAGACCACAAAGGGACTGAAATATGATCTGATTGGCCTTATTCACCTTCCCCACCCACCACAGCTTCACGCAGACAAACCATTACTCAAACAGGATCTTAACGTTACATGTCCTGGCATGTTCCCTGAAACTGACTCAACCAGAAATAGCTGTCATAAAGTAGGAACTGAAGTTTTTTAACTCCAAATGAAGACCTAAAAGTATATTCAACAAGTTTTATAGGGTTTTTGTTTGACTTTTTTTTTTAGTTTTGAGTATAAAACTTGAAAAAACGACCTAAAACAAACAAGAAAATAATAATCTGATAGTCTGTTTCTTAAAATTCTGATCTTGTCTCAATAATTTAGCCCCAACTCCTTTGGTTCCCATACATTAGATGTGCATTTTTGAATATATTTCTGCTCGCCAGCATGTTTGTCGATACTTTGAATATATGTCCCATAAAGTGTAGAGCTGATATAAATTCAGAAATTGTCATTATAGTGTCGGACTCAGCCGCGTCATTTGCCATGTGGGAAAGAGGAGGACAGGGAAAGCTTCATGCTGTTAGGGACATGTGTGAAAGAGCAACTCTGGAAGATTTCAGGGACAGGCAGGCTTACATTTTCTAGACATTTTCAGGATCGCGTGTGTGAAAACAGTTTCAGAAAAGTACTGCGACCCCCACACACCATCCACACTGCATTACCTCAGCATGCTTACGTTGCACGAGCGGCTGCAACACTGGAGTTCCCTCTAAATCACAAAACCAAATCAGATACATCTCCCTCTTATTATGCCTCGGTGCTGACGCCTGTGCTTTCACTTCCTTGGTCAGACTTAATGTTTGCCTGTCTCAGCTAGCTGGCAAAGACAGCACTGAAGTCAATAACAAGGTTTTTTTTTTTTTTTTTTTAGCACGTCATTATTCAATAGCTCTCTGACATGCTGTGACTGACAGCGTATCATTGACAGGCTTAATGAAAAGGGTCAAAGGTTATGCTCAAGCAAGCCTCCTGCCCTTTGTTATTGAACAAAAGATCATGAAATTTCCAACACAAAAGGTAACTTAAAAAAAAAGAAGCTTTCAACTTCACCCGTAAACACAGCATCAACAAGGTTGAATTATTTCTTCAAAAGCAGCATGCTAAACTATTTTAATTCGTTGTCCTATTTCCATCTACACACACACACACACACACACACACACACACACACACACGTATTAATTAAAGCACAGCTACTCACTTAAATTACATTACTCTCACAATTACCAGAGTTGTTTTATTAAATGGAAATTGGACGTATGAAAAAAAGCATTAATGATTGTATAAAGCTGACACATTAATTTGGTTATTTACATATTATCAAAAAAATATATATGAAAAGAACCAAATGGAAATGGGGGGGGGGGTGAGGTCTCTGCATTGTTCACCTCAAATCCTGTAAAAAGAACATTCAGTGCTCTATATTTTCATGGGAAGCAAACAAGTGGCCATCAACGGTACTGTGCAAAAAACTCCTCCCTGACAAACTTGACCTCCGTGGGGACACAGCAGCACGGGGAAAAAAAATCCACAAACAAACACGTGAGTCACGGTGAGGTGTCTTTGGCTTCTGGTCACGACTGCCCCTATTGCACATTTGCAGTGCTTGTATATCTGTTTAGATGTGAGGGAGGGAGCTGTACTCTTCGGGTGTCTTAGCTTGTCTCCACTTGTGGCCGTGCCTTGTGAAACTATACAGCTCGTGTCATGAATAGCAGCTTGCAGTGAAATGACAGCTTGCGTGGGCCCAGACTGGATTTGATCCCAGGCTGTTTGAGGCTCTTTAAAGCGTGAGTCATGTCGACGGCTTTAGGCACGCTGACTCTCATTGCACATGTACACTCCTTCTCTCTCTCTATCTCTCTCTCTCTCTCTCTCTCTCCCCCTCTCTCTCTCTCTCTCTCTCAGTCTGTCTTTCTCATTTAGCCTTGAGAGAGGGCGGACCCAGGGCTGCCATATCTGCATGTCTCTTCTTATCTGAATGAATGATAAGGTTATCATACACTTTCTATTGGTCTTTGAAGTAATTCTGAGTTATACTGTCAGATGTCAGATAGAGGGACTTTCCATGTACACAAGGCTGCAAGAAATAAACATGATGACTATGATTTGAGTTGAGTTTGTTGTAAAGAACTCATTTTAGGTGTTATTATTATAGGGTTATTCCAAGTGACTTTGTTCAATTCTTAGGAAACTGCTTAATGTACGCATATCTTTTACAACAAAGGGTTCACATTTTCAAGAAAAAGTTTGACTCACTGAATTTTTTTTAAAATTCTCATGAAGGTTTATTTTTGGAGCTTTTTGAGCCTTTATTTAGGGATAGGAGAGTGGATGAATAAGCTTGCCACTTGTCAAGAAAGCCTGTCTCCCTGAAAGTACTCGAGTACCTGAACTGCAAACGAAATGATCGATCTGACCTCCATTTAATAAACACTGTAAAAGTTGTTTTGTTCTCCCCTTGGGGACAGACTACTTCTTACACACTCGCATCATCACCTTGTTATTTCCGCTAACTTAAAACCTGTAGATTGCAAGGAAATCACAAGAAAATGTGTTTATTTTCCAGGCTCATAACGGCTGAAGTGAGCCGGAGTGAAGTCTAACTGTATATCTCGCAATCTACGTTGAACTGAGACTTGCAGAAACATGAACGGGGCTAGTCTGTGATGTCAAAGACCTCTATCAGATGACGATAGAGGATGATTGCTGATAGCTTCTGAGGTTTATTATCAAGCAACGATATAACAAACATAAACAGTCTGATGTTAGCTGAGTATATTGTTAGGCAAAGCTTTCTTAATGTTAGCTATTTATGATTTTACACCAATATTGTGGATCTATTTAAATCCAACTGGTTTTACGGGGGGTATTCAGTATTAGAAGAATGTATTGTCTCTCTTCCGCTATCCAATCAATAAAGGCTTCTGATTTTTTTTTAACCACCAATAATCATCATTTTCACTCCTAGCTTAGCGTTAATCTAGGATGAGCACAAGCAAACAGTAAGCCCCCGTGTAGCTCCTTACACGGTAGAGTTTTAGTTCAGTTAGTGTGAAGTCTCTGTCCCCGATAAAGTGAGAAGAACATGATGTATGTAATATTCATCGAAATCTTACATATTTATATCTCACACAAACGTGCCGCAGTCACAGTCAGACACCGTGCTATATGGCCTGCTCAGTGTGGCTACTGTACATGTGTATTTGAGTGTTTTTGAGTGTGTGTTTGTGTGTGTGTATGAGTCAGCCCTAGGGCTTTGAAACTTTGCCATTCCACCAGGGAAAGTCTGTAAGTCACTTCACGAGATCATGCAACGTGCCACATGCAATATGCCACATACACACCAGCCAGTCAGCAAGTGTAGTCTCTCTGCTCGGATGCACACACAGCATATCTAATTTTCAGAAATGAGGCCAACTAAGGGGCTGCATCTGTTTAAACGCTTAAATAAATCGAGCTAAGATTAAAGAAGCATGTAATGCTAACCAAAGCTACTGCAAACCTGTAAGGAAAAAAATGGGGATTTACTGCCAGCTTCAAAACCTGCCTTTGATTATCAGGCATGCTAATAATAGCTTTATCAGCAGCTGTACCAGGCAATGCTAAAAGCTTATTTTAGAACGCTTATAGTCTCCCAATGACAACGCTACATGCTAATGATTAGCAGGTATAAAGGTTGCCATTTTCTCCATCTTAGCATGCTAAAATGTCTTTATTAACATCTAATACAAAACACAGCTATAGAATAAAAATAAGGCCAGATGATGCCACTAGGTCAAAAATACATGGGATTAACAAAGTTGTTTGTAGAAAATTTTAAAGCAAATCCTTCCAACAGATTTAAAGTTTTGAAATTGGACCAAAGACTGAAGTAGTAGCCAACCAATAGCCCAAACATTTTCAAGAGCCATGCAGCTAAAACGGCAAAAATGTGCTTTAAAAGTATTTTTTTATGATGAAAGATGTTCCTTTCCTCCTTATCACCATCACCATTGTTATTTAACGTCTGCTCCTGTGCGATATTTTAAAGGCTTTCTAGGCTGGTGCGATGTTAACCCTAGGTAGAGCAATTATTTGTTGCTAATCTACTGAATTGGCTCTATTCATTGTCAGGATCTAGCATGTTTAGACTCACACCATTATGCAATGGTACAGGCTGGACATCCTTAAAAGGTGATGCAGATCATCAGTAAATAAGTTATATGCAGCAGGTGTATCTGATATCATGGTAGTGCAGTTTGGAGCCCAGGCAGGTGGAATATAGCCGCTTTGAACGTACTGGAAGGATCCTTATTACAGACTCTCTGAGACCACCATGAGACCCAAACAACATGTGGCCTTAACTTTAAGTTGAAATCTAGTTTGGATGTTTTAAAATTCACCAGTAAATCAGTCCACTTCAACACATTGTTCTTGACATTCACAAATATATGAAAGTGTTGAAGGGAGCGTTTTGGAATCATCTTTCAAAACTGGACTTGGCTGGTCTTGGCAGGTCGCTTATGGTCTCAAATGGCACTGCTATAAATACACCCACTAGACACACTGTGGCATACAAGCTGTACAGGGTTTATATTGTTAAACTCACAGATGTCTAATGACTCGCAGTGTGTTAGTCTTTTCCTTTTGCGGTCAAACTACTGGGATCGTCACTTGGCATACCAGCTTCATGTTTGAGCAGAACAAAGAAATGAATAATTTGTTCATCAGTATGCACAGCTGCAGACGACTTTAAACCTTCCAACTTAAAGCCAGTGCATGCTGTGCATTTTGTCTTGCAAACAACAGAACATAAATAACTCAAGATGGAGCAGGAAAGCCATGACTATTAAAAGGAATAATGGAAAATGGCTACAAGGGGGAAAAGGCTGTATAGTGCTTATTCCTGGGCAGTTCTGCTTGGAGGATCCATCTGGTCCTCAACTTCCAAATGAATTAAGTAAACAAAGAGAAAGTTAGATAGAATTGGAAGTAGGAAGAGATATATAAAATACTTTGTTGGAATAAAGAGCTTCCTGAGGCAGTCAGCTTGCACGTTGCTCCATTTTTGTGAACAAGTCATAGCCAAGCCACAGCGCTAAGTCCAGTGGTAAGGGAGGCCGGGAGAGCTTCCTGCTTGAATTAACATCAGCAGAGAGAGAGAGAGAGCATCATGGAAAGTTTGTGGTTTTCTCAGATGATTCCCTTCCTGGTGACCGAGGATCAAAGTGGGAAGGAGCGTAGAGAGTTCCTCAAACTTGTTTTTCTGAAAGGTGATTACCCCGTCTCAGCCACACCCTTACACACACAGAGCAGTGACATCATGTGTGTGTGGGGACCTCAATTTCCATTTCGGGTCATTTTAGAACAGTCCACTTCTGCTTTTTAATGTTGCCTTTGTTGACATCTTTGTGATAAGCACATTGCCAGACAGTTGCTCTTTGCTCCTCTTAACAAACAGGAACTAGCTGTTCCAGTGAGGAGAACATATGATAATGTTTGATACTAGTTTATTACTTAATGGTAGTCTACTTGTGCTGACCCAGTTCAGTAAAGGGATTAATACCACTTAAAAATACATCTGCATTGAGTTAATGTACCACATTTAATGGATTCAACATGTCATTATGTCACTGCTGTAAGAAGGTGTTCATGTGCATGTGGAATTGTTGCATGAAATGTTGTGTTTTGTATGATCTCTTTTTATGTACTTTTTTTATTATCTTGTAACTGCAGCACAGAGTCCAAGACAAATGCACCTTTGGGGGCAATAAAGTAGTTCTTATTATCTTATTTAACACTTTCAGACATGCATGTTTCTAACTCCAAAAGTAAACTTTCCCGGAGGTGAGACAAACTGTGGTTACAAATGATAGTTATTAGATAATGGTAAATGCTAACAGTAAACAAACAGAGAAGAGGTAAAGTCCTAAGTCAGCAATGACGTATACAGTCATGTCCAATGCTCTCAGTTATACAACAATGTCATCTACATAAAGTTTTCCTAAATTAGCTAAAATAAGGCACCATGACAGTTTACCAAAGCTTAGTAATACATGGTAACATCAGCCACCATGGAATCTTGATTCAGTTTTGCCATTTTAACCACAACATAGCTCAAGTTTACAAACATTAGCTTACTTTATTCACCATAAAGTCCTGGTGCAGTAATGCTATATATGCTTAAACTGGTGCATGCTCATTAGCTCGCATGCTACGTAGGTCCATTTATCTTTTTGCAGCCAAATCAGAAGTGTGTAGGTACTTAAAAATAATAATAATTAACTTTATTTATATAACACTTTTTAAAAACACACAGTAACAAAGTGCCTAATATAACCAGGACACTCTGACAAGCACACAAATCACATAAACCAGCATTCAAACACAAACAGGTAAAATCCACTAACAGCACATTTAGGCAACCAGGAGCTACGACTGAAGCACCTTAGCCCGCTTTGTTCAGTTATGTGCTGATGTCCTGCTCCAGGCATCTTATCATAAACCACATGGTTGTGGGCCTTGTCGCCCAGGGAACTAAGAAAACAGACGCTTGTTAGATAATCATCACACAGAAAGTGAAATTGTGTGATCACCTAAATGTTGCAATGTTTGATGGATGGTAAGAAAAACAAATAGATGATTAAAAAAGCAAAGTCTGACTTATATGTGATGTGCAATCTCATGATATTCTACTCTCTCTCTCTCTCTCTCTCTCTCCTATTCCACTTTGGTTTTTATTTAAAAAAGAAAAGAGAGTCCCAATAATCGATACTATTGAATCAGAAAGCAAGTGGAAATGACACCAAAGACTCTTGTTAAAATGGAATCAGCACAAAAGCAAAGTGTCCCAGCCCTGATAATCTTTATTAGCTTTGCATTTTTTGCTAACTATAGCCTACATTAGCCACCAAGATGCTCTACCATTAAGGCTGCTGCATCCAGATCCATGAGCATATCTGAACAATGATTCTATTACTTCTTGGGGCTATTATTCTGTCCTGTAGTCTAAGCCAGCCTTGCTTTTTGCTTTTTGCTTTTTGCTCGGCCAATCGAAGTCAAAGTGTCTTATTCATTTTAAAACAACCCTGAATGCTTGCAATGGATCGTTGATGCATTTACTTGTTAGAAACATTTTGTAGCTTGTCAATGAGAGGCTAATTCTACCAACAGATGGCTCAGGACACAAACATGCTACATGTGTGAGGTCGTCACCAATCCCAATGACTTCAGTGTGCGAGGAGACACACTTCAATGCCACTGAATCTGCCTTCAGGTGATAAGACAGATCCAGCCCAAAGAGAGAGAGAGAGATAGGTATCTGTGAACGTTGAGGGAATGTTAGTCAGATCTGCGTGCGTGTTTATGCGTGTGCTAGGATCATCAGGGGCGTTGTTTTGTCTCCTGTCTGGATGAATGCTGCCTCTGTTGATTTAACTTTTGTATGACCTGCAGATGTTAGTGTCTTTGGTGGTATATGTGTGGGTATGACTCTTTGTACCCTCGTGTTCATCCAAGTGTTTGCATACAGGCCATGTGTGTGTTGGTGTGTGTGTTGGTGTGTGTGTGTGCGAAAGAACAACGTGTTTGGAAAGACTCTGCCCACGCTAGCAAGCCGCTAAGGTCTCCCTCTCTTCAAATCCCGACCTGACATTCTTTCCTCCACTGTAGTTCACGTGCGGTTTCAAGATAAAAGCCTCCATTCATTAGTCTGACTGAGGGCCCGACATACGACAGGATACCCCACCCTTGTCTGGCAACAAGCAGGGCCACATTTTACCCAGCGCTGGTGGCCCTCACTTTAAAAACAAGCAGTGGTACAGGACTTTTTTTTTCTCTGCAGTCTTGTGTGGGTTTTCGTTTCAGGTGCACTCTGTCCACAGTGTGTCTTGTACTTTAAATATATCAAAGAGAGCAGGAAGGTCCGGGGCTTTCCAGCTTTAATTACTCGCAAACGCTCAGTCTGTTGTTGCGTGTACTTTCTTTCTCTTTCCCTTTTATCCTATTTGACTTTTATCTCCCCTGCCGAGCTGACAAAACTCAACCACACAACCCCCACACACTGCCTGTAATGAGGCATTTGCCTGTCCACACAGTGTTGTATGTGTGTGTGTGTGTGTGTGTGTGTGTGTGTGTGTGTGCTTAGTTGCAAATCTCCTACTTGCTCCATTGCTGCTGCTGCCGCTCTCCCTGGAGGAAAATCCTGCAGGAGTAATGGAGGTGACAGAAGCTGACTTCATTCAGCTGCTACAGCTGTGTTGGTGTTTGTGAATCATCCCCACACCCTGGTGCCAACGTTAGTCACGTGAACGTATTACAGTGTATGTGACTTAAAACCATCAAAACATACACAGATCCTTTTATAGCCACTGCTGCATAAACCATGTTCCCACTGTGTCTCACTATCCTTAAAGCTCCTGTGAGAAGTTTTTAACCGGTTGTGAAAACGACTCAAATTAATGCAGATGTTTTTTTTTAATGATCTACAAAAGCAATCAGGATCATCAGGAAGATACCTCATCATTTATATTTATAGACACTTTAAATGTCTATAACTGCTGCTGTGGGGTAGGTGTTCGACAAGCATGCTGCAGAAACAGCATTTGTTGACATTTTCCAAAGCAAATGGAAAATATCTCTAGATGAATGATACATTTGTCTGTTGAAGGAAAGCCGGATGATACACACTTAAACCTTCATAGCTCAAAATCGGCAAAGAGATAAGAGGTGCTCCTTTGTCCACCGAGGGGCGCCATGGTCAACTGAAACTGAAAGTCTCAGGAGCTTTAATCCCAATGTAATAAACACATTCCTGGCTCTTTCACACGGCCTTTATGGCTATCTGGGAGACTAATTGGCTCTCAGGTACATCTTTACTCCCCAATAAACAAGATTTAGACTTTGATTTTATTGTCCTAAATGGTCAAGCAGTGTACAGGTTTGACAGCAACCAACAAATAGCAACAGCAGAGACAACAACTTTATACAATACACAAAAACACACAGCTGATTCAGCGAGGTCCGTTTAAGGGCACAATACGACAAAGAGAAGCTAACAAAGTGTGAGTGAGGACAATGATAGCAATTTGGATATTACTGTAGCCTTATTTTGGCATAAATACGAAAGCTTGGAGTATGTGTTGGACATCAGAGACGTATACAAACCTTCAACAAAAAGAAAAGCCAAGTTTTCGAGTTACTTCCTTTGTGTTCTTTTGGACAAGATTCTCACATTAGCAGACTTTGGAGGTTTTTTTTTTCCCGACAAATGCAACAACTTTGACGAAAAATATGAAGAATTGATAGTAAAAGGTGCAAATGTGTCCGTTTCTTCAGTGGTTAACATTGGCCTCATATGACGGCCTCACTTCAACATTATACGTATTAAGTCAGTGACACTTTGCCTCGTCCAACACCATATCCCACACCACTGCTGTGAACATTATCAGAGGCAACGTGGGAGTAATGTGAAGAGTCACAGCTTACATGTGAAAATCTCTAGATTAAGGTAAACCGATATGACTTGGGTGACGGGAAATTCTCGACTGAATTAAACCTCAGCATGTGCAGAAGTAAGTAAGTACGTGTCAGTCTACATAAAGTGAAATAGAAATGTCTAAACCTTCTGGAACACACCGAAAAACTCTGCACTATGACATGAAATAGCAAGTTGGTGCGTAACCGTGGGTGAGACTGTGACTGTGTTTGAGGTTCGTACACCTGTGTGAACTTGTATGGATTTGTGTGTGGACATTAAAAGAGCTTGTTGTACAGACTTAAACATGGATTTACATTTAGCTACATTATTTCTCCCACTGAAAAAGCTACACAAACATTTGATACAGATGTTTAGACTTGAAATGAGTTGTCGCTGGATGAGTTGAAAGAGGTCAGTGCGATTCACCTTTTCCACTCTTTATGGACGCACGTGTCCATATATTGTGTGTCCTCCTTCTACACCTTTAGGTCAGTAGTTGAGCCAATCAGTTTGTTCCTGCTCAGTTTGATTGCATCATGATTGGAGCACTCAGGGGGTTCATCGTAGCTGTCTCTGCAACAAACAAAGCACACATTGCCTGTACTTTTCCACTGATTTGAATGAGGACATAGGGACCATACCCTGAAAGGACAACAGATCTCACTGCTTCCTCCCACAATTCAACTGAGTCACACAAAGAGTTTCTCATTCTCATATGCAAATAAACACCCTCGGATGTGCTCACCTGCACACAGACACACATGTACTCTTAGAAAGAAAGAAAAAACAGAACTGATGAGCTATAAGTAAACAGTCTGTCTTTCTCTTCCTGTCTCTTTCTTACCCGCAAACACACACACATGCACACACCTGTTTCCTTGCCACTGTTCTTTGTCCTGACCTGAAATATGCTGCAATAAAAACATGACTCAAGACATAAAGACTGGTGAATAATCCACCAACCTGTCTGGCTAAAAAAAGTACTTTAGAAAGTGTATTATTGTATATTCAGGCCCATCCAACTAATAAGGTAAATAGTGGAATTGAGGAAACACAGATTTCTTTAACATACTCACATTACCCTTTTTTATTTTCTAGTTGTGAACTGTTGTGAAAAATTTGAAAATTTGCTGTAGGGCATATGTACATAGAAACTTGAGGCTTTTGGATTGAAAGCTTTCTAATGAATTAAGTTGTATTTGACAAATTTGGATTCTTAAGATAAAGTTAGAGGTAAAAATGCTTCCCTGCCACCTAAGCTTAATAAATCCCTTTAAATTAGTGTGGGGGGGGGGGGGGGGGGGGAGCATTGTCATAAAGCTGAGAGCGGAGAAGTGGGGGATGACCTTTAACAAAGGCCTGCAGCTGGTCAGCATGCTAAACTCCAGGGCCGACCGGACAACCTGTAGAAATGTCTCATGAACAATGGAGAGGAGGAAGGCTATACTGCAACCAACAAATTGTATATGAAAACTGAGTATCATAACAAGGTGGACTTTTGCAATTTAATATAGCATTTAAGGCAATTATAATCGTTTTTAGAATAACAAAAAGGTAAACAATGTTGCCGGTAAAGGATACTTAAGTTTCTGACAAAGGCTGTACACACACACAAAATAAATCAGTCTTTTTAATCAGTAAAGATAAAGATAAAGATAAACTTTATTGATCCCCCGTGGGGGAAATTTGTGCATTACAGCAGCTCCAGAAAACAGGGGACGGGAATATAATTATTAAAAATAAAAATAGAAGTTAAAATCAAATCAAACATATTTACATCAGTTAAATAAAAAAATACAATAATGTAAAATTACACAGTAAACGTGTGCAAATCTTTTTTCTGGACCTTTCTTCTTGAGATACTGAATGCTGCTTTCTTTATGAAGTTTGCAGTATGGACGCTATTGGCAGAGAACCAGAATAGCTATGATGTGCTCTGTTTGTTTCTGTAACGTTTTAGGCCTAAATTGCAGTACTTTTTCTTCCACACTTTGTTTCGACTTTATCGTAATAAAATATCCCGATGAGGCATAGTTTCGGTGTTTTACTAATACTTTTTTTTTCTGTGGCGGATTTCAACTTTTTCGATTATGATCGAGGGAGCTTTCCTTTGTTTTCGTTTGCTTTTGTTCCCCCTTTTTTTTTTTTTTTTTCTCCTCCAGGCCGTGCTTCCGACTGCCAGTAAACGCAGCACGGTTTCATGCTGTGTACCTCTGTTTATTTTCAGAGCGGTGACGTGAACGCCGCACTCCTCCTATATGTGGCTCGTCAGACGGAGGCAAGGCCAGCCATTGGTGAGCTGTTGTTGCTGTAGCAGCTTGTGACGGTGCTGTTGGGGGAGGGAGGGGGTGCTATAAAAACCCGCTCCCCCACTCCGATAGCTTCACTCTGGAGGAGGCAAGTAAAGAGGGAGGGCTGGCACAGCGTGGCACCGAAGGGACCCCCCTAACCCCCTTGTATTTACCAATAACAGGCGTCTGTTCCCAGCACTGCATCGTCCTTTTTACGCGGACCATATTTGAAAAACAAAGATTTCCCTCTACCTCGACGAAATAAATGCCAAGAGAAACGACCCAAGCGACAACAGATAAGGACTGCTGCTCGGAGGTGGAGGGAAAAACGATTGGTTGGACAAACACGTAGAGGGGAAAAAAAAAAACAACAAACGCGCGGGTACCGTCGCCGTTGCCTTTTCTCAATGCATACCCTTTGTGCCCGAGGAACCATGAAACCAGAGATCAACGCCGCCGTCGTATTTCTGACGAGATTTCTGAGGGTAAAAGGACACGTAAACGATCGACAGGTCCAAACATTCAGCCAAAGCTTACAGGACATTTTGGCAGGTAAGGAAAAAATATTACACACAAAACACACATTTAGATCCTTTATTTCACAAACTACACCCGCCAATGTTTTGTTGCAGCGTTATGTGCACCCAATTCAGCTTCTAATAAGGTTTGAGGATGATTCAGAAGAAGCCGTTCTTTGTTCTCCCCCAACTATCACTATCAGCGTTGCCACCGCGCATCGCTGTTTGCGCACGTCGAAGAGGGAAAAACAAGTATAAACACAGCGAGGGGGCCCCAGTCGAGGTTTCGTCGACGATTAAGTCGATACAATGTATTTTTTTTTTCCAAATAAGAATTACAAAACAAGTCGTTAGTTTTGCGACTTTGTTTATAAGAGGCAGCAGAAGAAAAAAAAGGGGGAGTGGAAAAATTCGCTTGGCTCAAACAAGGAAGTGCGCCTCGGTCGATAACACTCACATAGAACAGCAGAACATCCCCCAGTGAGTTGGTGGAGGCTTGACAATTACGTAATGCATTAGGCGATAAAGGTTGATAACGGAATATGTCCGTTTTAAGACCCATTTTTTTTCTTAATACCATAAAGGGACGGATTTTCCCCCCATTTCATTCAATGCCAAAGATTATAAAACGCGATTTGTGTCTTATTTTCCAGTGACACCATAATCACAAATTGGTTAACGTATTTGTAGACTTTGTAACGCAACTTTGTGTAGACGCATTGTAACTGTACCGCTGGTTACCATTCATTATAATTGCATACACCAAGTGCCAAAAAAAATACTAATAAAATCTGGATTCATCTTAGAAAACCGTTTTTTTACGTTTTCTTAGTTTTAATGCCCTATTAAATAAAAGCAATAAAAGAGTGTATTTTAAAAAAAGAACATTGCAGCTCAGGGTATTGTCTCTCATTTCCTGCTGTAAACACATTCCAGTCGCAGGCCTCTAAAGCTGCTATACATCTGCCACACTCTGTGAAGCCAGCACATAACAGCAGATGACCTACATTTCTCCCATAAGGAGCTCACTAATGCAACATTCCTTACTTTTGGGGGATTTAAAGGATGCAAAACGCGATGAAATGAACCAGTCTAACACATGCAGAACGAAATATTAACTTTTCTTTATTTTCTTTTAGGTTTTGTCTAAATCTCATGAACAATGGGGTGCGAAAAGTAGCAGAAACTAACTTCGGTTGTAGCTCCGAGAAACTGCAAATTATTATCTAGGGTCTAAAAGCCAATGCAAGACGTGATGATGTGGGTTTAAAAGCGTAAATGTTTGTTTATTTCGAACTGTGTTGAAAATTGTAAACGTCTGCATGGACTCGATTCACAATGTATGTAAACAGACAAAAGTTTGAGGACTTGAATGGAGTCTGCCGTGTGGCCTGGTGTGGGGGAGGGGTGTTTTGGTCGGTGCCTACAGGCGGACATTACACACAGCAGTACAGCAAAAGCAGGAGGAAATGGAGGGGAAAATCCACTGCAGCAACCCCAATCCATATTTATTAGGATAAACACAAATATTATATAAAAATAAAACTCTTTAATTTTCAAACTGGTATAAAAATGTTTTTGGTGTTTTGGTACTGGTTAAAGCCATACTGCCGAAATATTATCACGTTAAAAGGAATATTAAAAAGTATAGAATTTCCACAAAACATGGAAGTTAAATGTAGTACTCAGAGAGGCCAGAGCTCCTTTGTATCTGTAGAAATCAACAATAAATCACGGTGTGCTTGCTACAAAGCAGAGAGCGTCTTATTTGCACAAAGAGGTGGGTGAATTAGCAACAGTGACCAGAAACCTCAATAGTTGTGTAAGGGTAGTTAGCAGGATTCTGTTTCTTCCGGTTTAACATCAGCAGCGTGATATGCTTGTGGTAGAATGTGAAATACCCAAACACAGAGAGGCCCAAACAGGAGCCCTCTACATTTTTTTTTTTGCTAGTGCTCGAGGTTTACTCGATTACTGGATCAAACAACCCAGTTTCTTTAAACTCTTTAAGGTTACATGCACACACGTCTGCTTACTTTTCTGTTTGCTATATCCTCCCCCCTCCTCTCCCTGGTTTTTAAGAATAGGCCCGGCTGAGCTGATCCTTTCCCAGCTGCTCCAGGGTTTGTAGGTAGTTGGCTGCTTTTGTGGCTCAGTCTGCAGCTGAAAGATCATCCAGCCCCCACGAGTGCCAGCCCCTCCATTAGCTCAACAGAATACGGCCCCAAAGTGATAAGACACAGGGTGGGGAGAGGTGGTGTTATTAACCTCTGAATGCATACAGGTGGCCTTCGGGCCTCAGTCTGAATGCTGCCCTGCTTCACTCTGCTTGTTTTTCAGTGGCCACAATAGGAGTTCAATATGGATGAGCCTTATCAAAGTAAATAGCAGTGGGTTGGTCTGTTGCCAAAAGCAGGGAGGTCGGTTAATAAAGAGAACAACTCTCCTACAAAGCTTTTTCTAACGCCAAAAGTGAACTCTCATGGAAAGAGTGAGTCTTATTTTACTTCCTTGTACACTCAACAAAAACAGTCAACAGTCTAATTTTCCTCTCATCATCTTAACCACTAAAATGCAGCATGAAGCATGCATCGAGTGGCGTCACCCTGAATCACTGGTTTCGCTGTACTCGAAAAACTTCCACACAGACGAGAGAGAGGGGTGGGGGGCGGAAGACAACAGCAAAATAGGATCCTGTCCCTTTAAGAGGCGGGGCTAAACGTCCCAGATGGCTGGCTGGGACTTGACACTTTTGGGTGTTTTTTGTGCAGCCGTTTATGGGAGACTTTGTGACACTGACGGCAGGCACGGGGAGAGATTGTGCAATTTAATTGCCCTCTTATTGTCACGTAGGCCGCTGGCTGCCTGTTTATGGCTGCTTATCAGGGCTGTGAGCAGGTGGTGATGCTTTTCTTTACAAACTTGTTCGACTGTACATGCCTTCTGTACTTTAATTGGCTAAGCGACAAACAAACCAAAAATATTAACTCTGTAGTTAGTGAAATAAGACAATATGATTCCTTTTATATCAAAATAATTATATTTTGGGGGATTTCTCAATAATATTGTCCATAATTAACTCGTACAGGAAAATCTTTATTCTATTGTAGAGGATGCACAAATAAGTAAACACTGATATGGATCACGCTAAATTCAATCATTCCCTTTCTCTCCCAACAGAGCAATACAAGCACCACTGGTTCCCAGACAGACCCTGCAAGGGCTCAGGTTACCGCTGCATCCGCATCAACCACAAGATGGACCCCCTGGTGGGGCAGGCGGGCCAGCGCATCGGCCTGACCATCCAGCAACTCTACCTGCTGCTTCCCAGCGAGCTCACGCTGTGGGTCGACCCTTTCGAGGTGTCCTACCGCATTGGCGAGGACGGCTCCATCTGCGTCCTGTACGAGTCGCAGCCCTGCCCCCCAGGGATGCCGATGACGGCCGCCGCCAGCTCCCCCTCAGGACCCAACGGGACGATGGACAGTCACATCAGCTGCAAGGACGAACTGATGGTGCTGGGCAGAACAAGTCCCTCCAAAGCCTACAATATGATGACTGTGTCCAGTTAAAGAGGCGCGTCGTCACAGCCGGCCTACTTTTTCTGTTCAGGGTCACGCCGTGGCTGGTCAGACCACGTGACCAGACCGGGGCGAGCCTTTTTAAAGCTAAGAATATGAAATGAAATAGTGAAAGAAGAAAAAGGAAAAAAAAAAAAAGAGGATGTGGCCTATCGTCCAGGTGATGGAAACCTTGTAGGTTTGATCTTTTTAACCCCCTCCCCCTTTATTATCATTTGTTCTGTTGTCATTGGATCATCTGGGCACTCCGGCTTTGTGGAAATGGAATTGTTGGGGCAGCTAAACCAACCAGGATTCCCCAGGGGTACTGGTTCCATCTACAACCCCCCATCCCCACCCCCTCATAACCCTCGCCCCTCAACTGTAAACAGCATGGTGATCGGCTCCATCTCTGAGGGGGGCTATCATTGACTTTGCACTTTTCTTACTCGTGGTGACTATAGGTACATGTTCCACACACTAACCCAAAAACACCAAAACCTCAATTTGGACAGATTTTTTTTCAACAGGAAGTACCCTTTGAATTTTCACAAGTCCTGTGGTTTAAATAATTTGTTTTGTTTCCTGGGAAGGTGGGGAGTCGAAGTTTAGTCTGAGCCTTTTTACAATCCATACTCAAGGTAAAGAAACAACCAATAAGAGCATCTCTATTTTCTATAAACCCCCTTTTTGGACCACAGGGAACTCTGTTTCTTTATCTTGCAGCAGGAAAAGGGCTTTCAGATCTGACTTCTCCCCTCCCCAGTTTAACATCAACTCTGAGCAATCAGATAAATCTCAACTGTCTCTTGGCCTGTAAGTAAGTGGAATGTGTCGTGACACCTGTTACCTATGGATACCAGCGTGTCCTGTTGCACTGTTGCCCTCCCATCACCCATGTATGTGTAGCTTTTCCAGGGGAGGGCAAGGGGACCCGTCTCCACCCCCCCTCCCCTTAATTCATGAATGTTGTTGATGTTCACAATCAGGTTCTTGTGTTGTCGCTAACTGCGCCTTCTTTTCCTCCCACCACTTTGTCGGCTCCCGCATCACCAAAATTCAAAGTGTAGCAAAAAGGGGGGGGCCTATTTAACCCAAATTTTTGTGGTCATGTGGCCCTGTTAGAATTGACATTGAATGCACTTTGACGTTAGATTGTGTGGGATGTGTACTTCTTAGAGAAAATCGCCTGCATTCCATCCACTCGAATGTCATCTTTTCACACCGTTTTTATTGCCCTCCTCATTTTTTTTTTTAGCCGTTATGTTCATACCGTAGCTCCCATGTTGGGATCTATTGAATCTGTCTTTTTAAAAAATCCAGCGTGTCCAACTCTGGATTTCAAAACCCTCTTTTTACACTGTATTTGAACATTTCAGAGCTGTTGATTTGTAGGTGGAGAGTAATTTTTGGTGGTTTGTTAAGAAACATTCTGTCATCCGTTCACATGGCACTGTTTTCGCTCTGGCACGATGCAGAGCTAAGCTGTTTTCCCCCCTCCACCCCAGACGTACACACACACACACACAGATGGTGATTTGTGTTGCTGTTAGAGAGAGGAGTTAGTCAGAAAGGTCTGGACTAAGTGATGACTGTGTGAGACTTTGGCCAAAGGGAGGTTTGAAGCACAGACTGTTGAGAAATTAACTTGAATTTAAAAACAACCCCAGGCCTTGCCGGCCTTCTATTTCATTCACATTAGCTCTACTTAGGGTCTTTTTAAAGGGAGAGACTTGTCCTAATGTGTGCATTGGAGGTGCATTGCCTTACGAAGACCTCATTGTCATGAATTTTGAGTCATTCGTGATTTTTAAAGTTTTATCAGGCTCCTGTAAGCCAGCCTGGTTCGAAGTGCTGCCCGGACCCTCGCTACCAGAGGAGTCTCCTATCCAGTCTGGCAGCTTTAACACCCTCCACCTCCCTCACCCGTTTCTCGGGTGGGGGTTTGAGTGCCTCAAGTGCCACATATCACCCCTCAGCTCAGACCTCCTGTTCAGCCAAGCCAGCACGCTGCTAGCAGACCCCCTGTGGATGCAGGTAGACTTAATGTGACACATATCATCGTCCATCAGCGGGGGGGGGAGGGGAGCTGGGTAAGGAAGGCAGGGAGATGGGGGAGATGTGGTTTGAGAGAATCGGGGGGGCAAGGGCCGGACTCTTAATGTCCAGGGCAGCTAAAATCCCTCCAGCCCCTCCGATCTCTGGACCTAGTCAACACCCCTATCCCGACCAGAAGCCCTCGACCCTTTCCCTCAGCGGTGGATACAAAAACCAGCACACGCTCATGGCGTGCTCGAGCTACACTGGGGGGGAACTAGTTTGAAAAGACAAGTTTGAGGGTACCAGGCTGTTGTTGTTTTTTGTTTTTGTTTTCATCTCACTGGATTGCAACTTTGTTTACATGCATATGAAAGGATTTGATGGCTGTCTGACGTACCCCCACTTCACTCCCAGTTCTGGGTCCAAAGGGGTTAACAGGAAGCCGGAACAGATGCTCGGCCGGCTTCGGGTGTTGTTCGGGCCTTAGCCTGCTGTCACGGCAGGCTGGTTCTCCGCTCATCACCAGACCTATGGGTGTTTAAGCTCCCCTAAGCCTGAGAGGATCATGGGTAATAGAGCTATAGCCTTTGACGCACTGCAACCCCCCCCCTGCCCCATAACCCCCTTCCCATGCTCTCTGCTGATACTCCCTTCAGCAATCTGTGAAAAGCATTGATTCCACGTCTGAAAAATGGAGAGTAGCGCGCCCACAACCTTTATTTTCATTCTCGAGTTTTGTCAAATCACATTAACGTTTTTTCCGTCAAGTGACAATGTTTTTGAGATTGGTCTATATTTCGGGTGCGAGATAATCGTCTCGTCTCACTTTTTTCTCAGTGTATTTTTATGGTCACAGTGGTAGATTTCCCTCATCTTTCCACCCTGCCATCCCCGTTTTCTCCCCTTCGTCCTCTTTTTAAGAGAAGCCCTAGTTAGTCTGGTGATCTAACCCACTTTTTTAACAGACCTCGATTTTAGAGCTACAAAAATGAAAACCCAAAACCGCCCTTCGTCACCCTCTCAACTCCACTTTTGCCACCCGAAATGGTTTATTCCTCGGTAATATTGATGATCTAAATGGCATCCATTCAGCTTGTGCGCACATAGATTACAGAATCGTTGTGAGAGTGCTTTGGGAAGTCAAGAGGTAAATAGCACATAAAATGCACTAAATATGTCAAGTTGAAGACGTGTGATATTCTTTTTTTCGAGACGCGAGGAGTCTCTCCTGGAATGTATTGCCAAACTCAGGCCTCGGACATTCAATAAATACCCTTGTGGAAAAAAAGTTGTGCATGTTAAGACATGAAACAGGAAGGGAACAGCAGTTTTGTTGTTGTTGTTGTCGTCAAAAAATTGTCATTGATTAGTTGAATTATTGCCACTTTCACATTTGAGGTGTTTTACATATTGTAGAATGTATTGTAACTGTACAACAAATGGTAGAGTACATAACATTACACATGGGAAGTGCCAATAATTGCTATCCTGAGGTGTTTTTAGATGTATTCCTTTTTTTGTATTTCATCTTTTAACATGGATAACGCTTTTTTCGTAAGTGAAGCCATTTTGTGATGGGAGTGTTGGCAAGGACCAAAGTTGTTTTGGTAAAAAAATATTAGTTTCCATGATCTGTAAGTGTAGACGTATCCTTTTGTTCTTTTTTTTTTTTTCTTTTTTCTTTTCATATTTTTTTTTTTTTCCTTTATTTTCTATTTACCTACAAAACCAGAAAATAGACAAAAAAATCTGAGCTTACCCAAGAAGAAAAGCTGTCTATCTTGTGATCTCATGTCAGTACATCTTTATCGTGTTCAGTTTCTTTTCCTTGGGTATGTTGTGATGAACTGCTGTAAATTTGTACAGTTCATGTAAATTGATTGTGCGGAAGTTGTACAGATTTCTATATTTTGGAAGAAAAGTTTTTTTTCTCTGTAATAAAAGATTTCCTATCTTGGCATCATATATCCTGTGAGGTGTCATTATTTTACCCATTCAAGGTTATACCATCAAAGAATGCATAAATCACTACATTTAACCGACAAGTCTTGTGCTTCTTTGTGGTTTGCTGAACGAGAATCTTGGCCTGTGTCTTGTATATCAAGAGCTACACAAGCCTGATTGCTGACCTTGTGAGATTGGAATTTGACCCCTTGCTTGAGAGCTGAGTGAGCCATCTGTACAAAAAAAAAAGAGACTTAAAGTCAGCAACTCTGCTGCCAAACAACATGTGTGCCTCTCTTAGAACAGTAAACAGCACTTAGTCTATAAACAGATTTTAAGTCATGCTTTCCATAAGCACATTATTTTAGCGCGTGTTTAATTTGTTTTAGAGAAAAAAAAGGGACTCTTAATGGTGCAATCATTTGGGGTTGAAGTTGTGGAACTCAAACTTGCACACTCAGATTGCATTATTGTAAGAAATGTTGATAGAGCTCCCATTTATTTTTTTGGTTTTACTGTGGAACATTTAAAAAAAAAAAAAAAAGAAGCCGTTTGCTGCTTTTCCCCTAAAAGGATTGTTGCCTGCCCTGATCAGCAAATCCAACTACCTCACGTCCAAATGCACATGATGTTTTCAGAAACAGAATGAAACTCCCAATCCATTATCCAATCATCCAAAAAGAGCTGCCAGTGCTTCCACTTCTTAAATGATAGGAAGTGACAGATGGTACATTAAGCCAGGAATCTCTCAAAGACTGCCAGGGCCCTGCACCGGTATACACACAACATCACCTCATCATAACCAGCTGACTCTGCAAAAAAAAACCAGAGTTTGGATTAAGACTGCGAGGCTTTGCAGCACTCTGAACACCCCCCCCTCCCCCCCCCCAACAGGTTGCTCAGCAGCAGGCAGAAAAAGACAAACATTCGGCTCGTTTTGACACTGGGACAAAGGAGAGAACGAGGAGAGCTGGTTTAGCAGGAGCCGAGGGCGTGGGGTTGCAGGGTTCTGAGAGGTGTTCTGTGGAAGTCGGGCTTTACCTCTGCAAAAACACAGGCTAGGATGAGGCCTCCACAGCTGGAGAGTGTGGGTATTGTAGTTAGAATTTTCACAATGAGAGCTTAAGTCAGATTTAGGCCTGTTTTCTCAACCTCGTGTGATTTTTTTTTTTTTTTTGGTACAAATTCTCAGGGTGTATCTGACTACACGGCTCAGTGTGGCTTTTTTTTTGTTGCATGAAAATATCATCTGTGTCTGGGAAGGGAATAAAAAAACCTATCCAAGAGTAACAAAACGCATAAATGATCCAGATTGAACAGAGTTTTGCAATCCCCTCTGGACATAGTTTTGCAATGACTCACTTGTGCAAGATGTTTTGACACGATTCTCACGTCCTGAAAATAAGAACCTGACTTCATCTGGTGTGTTTTTGCAATAATGTTTTATTTAGTTTTTAATATAAAAGATATGTTATAGTTGTTGGAGCATGAATGTGACCCTTCATAGATGCCACAAAACCATTAGCATGAAAATCTTTTGAGTCCATAAAACCGCTTTTTCTAAAATTCTATTGCAGCACGTGGCAGAACATCATCAAATTGTCATATAAGAATTGCATCGGAGTTTCAGCTTTGCGCTGATGAAACTGCAATGTAATATTCTCTGCCCTCATCTCCAACGTGCATAGCAACTGAGGTCATAGCAACTGCGGAGATAGTTTGATTAGGTGGAAATTTCTGAAAGGACTATCTGATTTCCACAGAAAGATAAGGAGAATACTTCACGAGAATGCTATGATAGGTGGAATCATAAACATTATAAGCTGTTGACTTTAACCTCCAATAGAAATTCTCCTTTCTACTAATGTTTTTTGAAAGGCACTATCGTGTCATCGTACTCTGCACTCTTTCCTCCATAACAAAGATTTTTCCTCGGAATTTGTGGCATCATGTACACCGAAACTGTACAATGTCTACAAGCAATATGTTGCTGTTGGGGAACAAAGGCATGGTGAGTGACAGTGTGAGCTTGTGTGTCTGCTATAAAAGAAGGGAAGGGGGGGGGGGCATCTGGGACCCGCTTTATTGCCAGAGAGATGACAGGATAGCCCTCCTGCAGAGAGAGTGTGTGTGTGTTTATGCTCCTCTGCTTAAAGGACAGAAGCTATGCTGCAGCCGCACAAGTCACACAGCCATTCTTTTGCGGAAGGAACCTCACACTGTTTGCTTTTATGTGTATTTGGGGTATTTTAATGCTTCTCAAAGTCAGTTTGGTTAAGATAGACATAAAGTAGTGCAGAAACATAAAACCCATGAAAAAAAAAACAGAATAATTCTCTGTTTCTGGTACCACCTCTTATCTAAAGTGTTTCAATGGTCAAATATTTGATGATACAACTATGAACCACAACAGTGCCATACTTTAGTTTGTTTTTCTACATATTGGTATCTTTGTGTGGGTGCGCGTCATTCAGAATCCAAGGACAAGTTGATTCCTCTTTGAAACAGATCCCTGCCCGGCCCGGCCCGGCCCTGCCTGTCTGCGTGGGTCTCCCGGGTATCGATGCTACACTAGCCATCTCTCCCGTTCCCCTCAGGGCGCCATTCATCCTCTCTCTCTGACATCTGCTTTGCCCCCGCTGCACACGCCCTTCCCACCAGCATCCGTGCGGGGACAATGAACAAAGTGAAAAAAAAAAAAAACAGCGGGGACAAAGAGCTCCAGCTTGGGCCGGACACGTCATTAATGCTGGGTGGGTTGACTGAGGGAGGGGACTTAAGGGATGAGGTTACTTTAGTGTGACAGCTATAGAACAAAACGCCTGATTGTATTGCTCAGGATTATAATTTCCTCTTTCCATCTTTCAAAACAGATATTTCTTCCTGGAGAACCAAAAAAAAACCCGGTAGCCTATTTACCACTTGCGTCACTATAAGAAAAATAAAACTTGCAACTTACAAAAAGTCTTTTCTAGCCCCCACCTATAGCTTTCTGTTGAGACCGCCGTTTTCTTTATGAAGTGATGAGATATCTGGTTGGGTTTGGTGAAGAAATATGTAGTGAATGTGACTAATGACAGCATGGCAGACCAAATAATGAGGCCCGCTTGCAGACATAAACACAAGTTGAAGGATGTCAGATAAGTGTTGGATGAGGCCCATCTTCAGCTCTACTTCCTCATGCCCTCTCTTCTTTCATTAAACAAAAATAGATATTCTCTTTTCTCACCCTTTTATGTCCCTCCCTGGTTTTGTGCCCCCCCCCGACCCCAGATTCTTCTCGTATCACTTCTCTTCCCCCCCCCCCCCCCCTCCTTTCTACCCTCTACACCCCGTCGTCCTTCGTCTATCTTTATCCTTCCTCCTCCTCCGGGCTGCTGGTGTCACCTGTCAGCTCACACTCCCCCAGAACAGGGATTCATTCCATAGTCTGGCAGCAGGCCTTATTGGGGTAACGTGAGGGGTCTCGAAGGGAATTATGTGGTCGTGTGTGTACGCACAGCACCTTTGTGTGTTCATGGCTTGCTGCGAACGGCTGGAGCAAGGAAGACGCGAGAAGAAAGTTTCCCATCTTTTCCATCTTCTGTTGCTTTTTTTTAAAACTTCAGACGTGGCTTGGTTGAATCTTCAAAACGCACTTTTAGATACAGACACTAAAACTTAAACACTAAACCAGAGCAACCCCCGGTGTGCATACAAGAATGAAACATCAAGCTCGATTCTTTGTCTCTAGAAGAGGCCAACAGTGCTTTGTACAAAGTAGGTGAAACGTTTAGCAGTTTATATGCTTGAATTTTCTGGGTCAGTTTGATATGCAGCATTATGTTAAGCTTCATTGCGGTGAACTGGAACCACGATGCACTTCTATTTCTGCACAAACCTTATGCGAGTCAAGGTTGATTGTTTAATGACAGAAACCGAGTCGGGTTTATCTTCAAGAAGCTTCACACGTACTGTACGTACACCGCAGTTTTGAATGTAACATAAATAATACAATTAAAACAGAAAGCAAGTGAAAAGCTTCATTTCTGTCTGGTAATGTAGAATACATAAATAACATAAACCATCAAAATATAAAAGAATACAGGAAAATATATGTACATAACACTTTCTTGATATACAAAGAGCATGAAAGTATTTGCAGGATGAACCAGGTGACAGAAATGAATCTGTAAAAGTTCAAATTAATTTCCACAACTTTGCACCTTTAAAGCAGTATTCATATTTTTTGTTTGTGATTGGTATCAACAGAAGAAGAAAACAAAATGTGCATATTATCACCAAATCAAGATGCTCACGCCAACATGTTAGCAAAGACATGCCAATGAATTCCTGGCAAATTTAAGTCCGCAATTTGTTCGTCTTTGATTTCTGCTATTATGTGGCTAATTAGCGGCTAAATGCTATATATTGTTAACAGGCTAGCCTTTGACTTTGTCTGTTCACAGTAATTTCTTTCTGTCAAAACGTTTGCTTCAAGGGAGAAGAGCGCTAACGCTAAGCAAAAACTGTCCATTTGTAAACAAAACAATTAGCTTAAAGTCACTAAAACCCTTCATAGAATTGCAGAAAGGGGCAATACTTCTCCCGTAGGTTTAAAAAAAAAATCGATTTAGAAACAATCATTAATCCAGTTATATAGAGACTCCTATATTAATATGTAGAATAACACAGAGCAGTGGCAGAAATAAATCTGTACTCAGCAGCTCCTCCCACTTTCCCCTGAAACTGTTTGTTTTTGTTTTTTTTCCCCGAGACTCTTTCTCGTCATTCCTGTAGCCAACAGCAGTGATAGGAACTAGCTCTGTCTCGTAATGATAAGCTAACAGGCTAACCACCGCTGATGTCTTCACCCGTTTGTATTCTCCCACATATGGTTATCTGAAAAGTTGGTGGTCAGACATGGAGGCAACATATTCCTGTGGTCGGCCTCTCCCAACCAGACGGCATCGCTCTGAAATATTTAGAGTGAGAGAGAGAGAGAGAGACAGACAAGCAGCTAGCTAAATATAACCTTCGCTCTGGGGCTCATTGAGAGGCCTTCTGCAGGAGGTCTGGCCACACACACACACACACACACACACACACACACAAACAGAGGTGTAGGTACATTCTGTATAAACAAACAAACACTGGAACAGATTTGTTTAGTCCAAAGCTTTTGTATCAAAAGGACGGAGGCCCTCACAATCAATCAGAAGTTGACAGTTATTTCAAACACACAGGCATGAATATAAGGTCACTGGGCCGACAACAGTGGGGTTTTTTTTTTTTTCGCAACAGACATTTCGCAAACACAGAAACACAGAAACACAAGGTTCACATCCTCAAATTGTCCCGAAAGTGTTTTTGACTTTGAGCTGCTGTTGCAAAACAGACCTTGAACCATTGGCCTTTACAATGTGCATGCCAACTCAAGCCTTATAGGGCTCATTAATTATATTTCTCTTACTTTTTTGCTTTTGTCTTTTTAGCAATATTTTTAAATTTATAATTACATTTTTTATTTTTCAAATGTTTTGATTTCTGCCCATACGATCCTTACGAGCTTTTTTTTTTACATCTTTTGTCCTCTATAGATTTGACTTCATATTGGCTTCGCTTTAATATTGTCTTGCTGTATCATCTGACCTTGTTGGGTTTCTGTTGTGTTACCTTCTAAATACACAGTCTACAAGAAGGGTCAGAGCAGACTCTACTTCTTGAGGAAGCTTAGGTCTTTTAATGTGTGTAGCAAAATGTTATCCATGTTTTATCAGACTGTTGTGGCGAGTGCCATTTCCTTTCATCAGGGCTTGTGACTCTAAAAAGCTTAACAAGCTGATTAGGAGAGCTGGCTCTGTGCTGGGGACTCGCTGTGGAGCCCCTGGAGGTGGTGATGGGGAGAAGGATGATACAGAAACTGTTGAACATTATGGACAATAACATGCATCCCTTACACAATCTCGTGTGTCAACAAAAGAGTGTTTTTAGTGGGAGGCTACGGCCGCTAAGCTGCAAAAAGGACAGATTTAAAAATACTTTTTTACCTACTGCAATTGCACTTTATAACGACTCCCCTTTAAGTAAGGACAGAAGATATTTAAACTTTTAAACTTTAGCCTGAGTTGCATATATCATATATCAAACTGTATTGTGGGCTCATGTTTTTTTGTATAGGTGGGATATGTATGTATGTATGCTGGCTGCTGGAACACCTACATTTCCCTGCTGGGATGAATAAAGTATATCTTATCTTTATCTTATCTTATACACACTTTCAAATGACTGCTTCTAAAGGTGCTATATAGACAAAGTTATCTCAACTGTTATTATTTAAGAATTCAGTCCACTTTTCTGTTCATAAAAAAAGCATTCATATGAAAAAATGTGTATTATATTTCTTACAGTAATCAGTGTTACCACATTAGGTGTTAGTGCCGACACAGAGATGACATCAGTGCATCATCTGTAAATTGATAAATAATCAGAATGCGTATTAGTAAGGTCTGTATTGAAGCATAGAGAGGAAATTTAGGAGGGTTTTACTAAATAAAGAGCTGTTTTAACACCAACATTTGGCTTATTAAAACGGAAATGTACGTCTCTTAAAGGCTTAAAATGGTCCCTTGTTAAACTGTGTGTATTTCCAGGTCTGACATAAAAAATGTAAATGTCTATCCCCTCTGGACTTTTCAAATCCAGCCCTTATTTTAAAAGTCACAGAACAAGCCGTGCTGTATGTTATCAGGGTTTCAGTGTAATGTCTTGTTTCCCAGCATCACAGCAGACGAAAAAAAACAAAAAAAAACAAACAAAAGAGCCATTTAACTTCTGTTCCCCGCTAAGCACGTGTTCATTTAAAGTCCCCGTCGCTTGTAAACACGACGCAGCCTGCTAACCTCCAACCACATGACCCGCCTGCTGCCCCTGACTGGTTTTCACCTCAACAGTTCGTAGAGATGTTGCCCCAGTTTCCTTTCGATGCTTTGGTTGTGTTTTCTGAGAAACTGACAGGAAACACTACTCGAAGGGCGTGCAGCGCCTCAGCTGTTTCCTGTTTGTGTCGGTGGTAAGATGTCATTTGCTCGCAAGAGAGAAAAACAACAAGAGATGGAGAGATACAATGAGGAGATAAAGGATGATTGGGTGAAGGGAATTGGATAGGATGAGATCAGGAATTAGAGTGAATTAGGGATTAGATGCAGGAATAAATTAGCAGATCGAGAAACCGAGGGGAAATGTGGGAGGGGGGGGGGGGTGGGGGGGGGGGGGGGATACAAATGCTGCATGAATAAGAAAAGACAGAATCATTTATAAGATTTCTTATTGAGAAACTAAGTGGAAATATACTGGGAGTGTAAAACAGCTGACAGGAAGAACACAGCTGTGCGAAACACACACACACACACACACACACACACACACACACACACACACACACACACACACACACACCCACACACTCACTTTGTCAAATGGCTTCAAAACACCCACATTGAAGACATAACAGTCAGCAGCATCCACGTGTTAGCACAAACACACAGGCGTTAAATGTACAGAACAAACTGTGCCCACATGAAAACAGGAACACAATTTAATAACACACAGATCTACATAAGCATGCTCCAAGGCACGTACACACACACATACTCAAACACACACACACACACACACACACACTTGGCCTTGCAGCTTGACTACAACAAGGACACTCTGAAAACACTCATGTAGATACTCTTAAAAACACACACACACCTTTTTCTCTCCCTAAAAACATTCAATCCATTATTAAATACATAATATCTTCCAGAATTGGTGACATCCACAACTAATATTAATGAGCTTAACGGGTGTATTCTGAGTAAGTGTGTGTGTGTGTGTGTGTGTGTGTGTGTGTGTGTGTCTGATATGGGTAATAAAGCCATATCAAAACATTTAACGTACAAAAACAAATATGACCTACATAGGACTGGCAGCTTAATGAGTAACTGTAGCAGACTAATTTCCCTACGGGACTAATATTTTACTCATTACCCACCTCACACCTCGCCATGAAAGATACACAACCTGAAATTGGATAAATAATTAAGTTTATGCATGGTAACCCTAATTCCACGAGCACAGGTGGAGCCGTGTAATATGCTTTATTCACTTGATCACTCTTCCAGGATGGAGCAGACTATTGAAGTTAGTCAAACTTATTAGCTGATCAGGAAGTTTAATATTCCCCATTTTGCCTTTAGGGGTTATTAAGCCCGTATTATCTCGTCTCCATGATTGGCTTTAACCAGTGCCAAACCCCAGCCCTGTTTTTTTTTTACCCAGCCTTCACAAGCTTAGCCTACAAGCTTATTTTTCAGAAAAGATTTAATGTGACTAGGGATGTTCCTCGCGGCTATATTCTAAGTTGGTTTAACAGAAAATGAAATGCCGACTAAAGGTATACGATAAACAGTCAGAATGTATTTAAGTTGACTGGAAGCATATCTTGTGCACTTATTATCTGTGAGCTGTCGGACCCAACAAGATCACCAAGGGTTGACAGTGCAGCGCTGGCACAACGAGCCTTTGGGCCTCCTCGCAGGTTAACATCCACATGTGGTCATGTAGTGCTCAGGTTGAGTGATTATATGCCAGTTTCACATGACCCAGCATACATAAACTTTATCTTCATTTCTTATATCGAATGCTGGGTCAACTCACCCCACAGCTAGCAGCCCCGACGAAGCCAGGGAAAGGGAATGCCTTTTATGTAAGTCTGATGGACCTGGTGTTTGGAGCCACGCCGGGTTTGCCAGCCGGACTAGCCTAACCAGGGCACGGAAGGACCCTTACAAGCTCTGGTGCTTTTGAAAACTTTTGCAGAAACCGGAGTGGACCTACAACTCGACGAACCAGAGTGAGGGGAAGCAGAGCTCCACAACAAGATGGAGAATGGATTTTGTCTTTAACTAACAAGCAGCTGTGGTGAGTGTATTTGACTTATCTCTACTAGCTTTATTAATGTGTCATGTTTTTGAAGTCATGGTTTATACCTTTGCTTCTGATGTCAGTGACGTTCCATTGGTGTGTGCACTGTGTGTTTTAGTGCCGCAGTTTGTCTGGAATGTGCGGAGGCCTGTTGAAATCTGTTATTTGGGTTTTATGGCAGGTTTATACCCACTTGGTGGTCATGGAATAAATGTGACTGTTTTTTTTATGAATGTATTCTTGTTACTGTGGCTATGACAGATTGTGGCTGTTTGTGACGCAGCATCCTGTCATAAAGCAAAAATGGTGATAGGACTACATCCTTGCTGTTTTTATGTATCTGCACTCAGTGTATGTAGACATAACAATAACCTATAGCTGTGACATCATATTGAGGTTCTTATTGTAGTAGGACACTGAAGGCCCAGGTGTAAAAGAAACGGCCCAACCACTGCCCGAGAGTCATGTTTCATCTTTTCCAAAGAAAAGTGAAATAAGTTTGATATGGCAATTACAGAGTAATGAAAGAATGAATGGAACCAAAATTAAAACAGAGCTGCATTGGGAGTCCCATTCGTATATCATGTGTCACAGGGTGTAGACATAAAGGGTTGTATTTCATCTTGCTCTATATACACTCCATTACCAAATCCTCCTCCTGCTATTTTGAACCTTCAGCAGTGATCGTAAACCATTCAAGGCATCGCAAGTTCTCATTGTAGAGCTTTCCAGAAGAAGCCCGAGACAGACAGAGCCACTGGCTATAAATTCAACCTAAGATAAAAAAAAAAAAAAGAAAAATTATTAGGGGGGAACAGTAGAGAAGCCATAAGGAAAGGAATTTTCTCATTATTCATTTTAATAGTAGGAAATATTGAAGACACCCAATCTTTTTACCGATGTGCACTGATGAGGTGACTCCATTTTCCTTTCTTGATTTCACTCATCAAATGAATATCTCACATAGGGAGATTGAAAAGTGAAAAAGGAATAAAAAAAAGAGTCTCATGAGATTTGCAACCTAAGGAGGATTTCAGGGCAGTTTTTGGCTTTTGCCGTCTAAAGAAGATGACTTCCAAGCAAACAATATTTTGCTCGTTACACCATCCATCTTTGCCTTTTAAAAAAAAATATATATAAACGTCTCTAGTCAAATACCGCCACAAATATATTGTTACGCCATTGGAAGCATATTTGTGCTAACTTTGCGAATGTAGCGTTTGCTAACCCCCTTGCTTCTCTTCGGCTTCAGCTCGTCCATGTGTGGCCACTCCAAACACCGAGATGGTGAATTCCATAGTAACTAAGTCAAGGCTTCAAAACAGTAGTGCGCAACCCAATGGGTACGTCCACTTCGATGTGACAGTCCATGTAACTGACACAGAAGGGGGTTGTATATGGAGACACAGAGATATATATATATATAACACATTGGACACTTGAGGGCTGTGGAGGACACACACACACACACACACACACACACACACACACACACACATACCTCTGCACCCCCATTGCAGCTGTTGGGGCGTGTTGGGGGTACACATGCGCTACAACTCCTTCGCCTGCATTCAGACTAGTTCCAATAGGATTTAGTGCTGCCTCGGCTGGAATAAGTTGGACCCCTGCCACACATTCCAGCGCCTTGGTACTCTCTCTGTTGGCCTACTTGTGTCAGGCGGTGGGGGAAGCACGAAGAGAACTCCCACACACTCAAACTCACACATACACAGAGTAGTAAGCCGTGTCCAAGTTACTTGCTCGGACTGTAAATAAAGACTAAAGTGTCCCCCATTTTCTGAATAACCGATTTCATATCCTCATTATATAACCCCTTTGTTTTGCTCCATTTAAGCTTGATTTTTATTTTCAGTCTTTTCCTTTTTACTCTTGTAAGGGAGTCACACACACACACCAACTGTCTGAGGGCCAACTTTTGTATCTTTGTTTATCTGTTTGCTGCTTTTTTGTGTTCTTTTTTTTTGTTTTAAGGTTGTTTGTTGGTACTCTGCAAATCTTGTTCCATCTTCTTATTGTTCATATGGCTTTTTTTGTTGTTGCACAGTACACAGATTGCTTTGTTTGATTGTTATTTATCATGCCATATATCCCCTCCTTGTGAGTCTCTACATCTTTCCTATATTTACACACTGAGCACAAAAGGGACGGGGGAAAAATACATAATAAAGATACTCAGACGCAGAAGAGCACACATCACGCGCACTCACATGCTCCTACACTCTGAAGTTAGACGGACAGCTTTATATCTTTAATGCACACACTGCAAGCACACAAGGACACCAAAATGAAATGTGTTCTTTGCCCTGTACCATAATGTACACAAACGTAATTCACTGCATGCTCCACTGGCCTATATCACACTGAACACATGATTGAGGGCGTGGAGTAGCAGGATTCCGCTTTTTAATACCTCTTCTCATAAGGGAAACATCTGCTACCCTTCACATCCGAGCCCTTTCTTTCTCTTTTTTAATCTCCCTTAGTGTTTCTCTCTCTCTCTCTCTCTCTGTGAAGATGTCCCTCTCCTGCTTTCCTCTCATCTCTCCCCCCTTTCTTCTCCGTCCTCTCTCTCAGCGTGCTCCCCAGCTTTTGGCTCCTCGATGACTCTCCACCACAGCTGGGGTTGTTTTTCAACCGTCGAGTGCATCAAAACAACGCGGCCGCATGTTTGTGGAAAGACACTCTACTCCCTGTGTAGAAGTGCTGACCTCTCCAGAAAGTTCCTCCCGCGTTCTTCTTGCCTTTCTCTGTGTACTTTCTCACATTTTTTTTCCTTTTATGCGTGCACAATGGGCTTAAACAGTTGTGGTTCACATTCAATATCCTGCTATAGCTCGCTTTGGTAAAACACAGAAACCCAGTGAACTAAAGGATCCATAAAAGGAAAAAAAAAACGATTTGAGCTTTTCATGGAAATGGAGGCCAACGTGACCCGGCTCCAAGCAGCATAACAACAAAATGAAGTTAACTGTGACATAGATATCTGTACTAAAATAAAACGATTCCCCCTCTATTTCTTCCCTTACTTCCACCATGAAATACATTCCTCTGTAAATGAATGTAATTAGATTATCCAACCAAAATAACTGGATCTTGGCCTACTGTGCAGTTTTAGACAGAACACAAACATCTTCCTACAGTAGGGACTTTATTCCTGTTTGCTTCCGCTCCCTTTTCTCCCTCGTTTTTTTTCTATAGGGATAATAATAATGGAAATGATACACTTTGTATATCCACCATGCAAACTGCAGTGGCGTGCTGCAACATGAAAGCGGCCTGTGACTGTGGCTGCATACGCTTGGCCTACTTTTTGACTCCATTAAATCATTGGGTGGGTGGGTGGAAAAGCCGCGCTGTCTTTTAAGTATTAGCAAACTGGATGTCAGTAATACGTGTGTATTTGTGTGTATCTGTGAGTTGTCCGTGTGTTTATTAGTTGTGAGCACATGGATCTGTTGTTTGTTTGTTCTTCATTACATGGCAACATATGCAATTGGATCATACAGTTTTATGATGGTTTTAATCATGTGGGAAAATGACTGGTTTATGAAAAACCATCCACATTTATCTTTATTCAAAAACATCCACATTTATCTCCACGTCGAAGTGCCTTTACATAATTACACTTCATCTTTTATCATATTAACATTGTGACCTATATACAGTATTTCATATAAACTCGTAATGGAGTCCGATTCAGGCAGCACATCTGTCAGTATCATGTTCTAGTAATCTTTAAACTAGGTTATTAATAGCCATTGGTGAAAGCCTGATGAATAAGTGAATGAATGATGTGACGTTACAACACTGTGATGTTTTCATTTGGAACACTTGAAAAGATCTGAGCGAGGAGAGAAGTTTGTGATGAGAAAAAATGAATGGAAACAAAGTAAAGTTAGACACAAAAGACATGAGTTATTCGAAAGCAGAAAACCCCCAGATCAACACAGCAGGCAATTGTGTGTGGCAGTGACTGTGGGCTTTGTAGTTTGATTGTTGGATTTTGTTCTTTGTTATATTAGTCCCTCAGTGTATTTGCATTCTGAAGGCACGCTTTTATTTGCACATTTACATGGGCGCTGCCATGATTCCCAGCAAAAGATTCAAATTTTATATCCCAACAGGATAAAGTGCGTGTCAGAATCAGTGGCGAGGAATTAGGAGTTACTTGCCCCTGCATGCTTTTGGCCAGCCTATGAATTATTTTCTATCTTAAGAAACTTTAAATTCATTACAATCAGTTTTTCTCATTAAAATGCATTGTGTGGATCTATGAGATCCAAGACAAATGTCTAAAAGACTGTGTTCTTCTTAAACGCCTTCGATGTAGATTGCTGAGCTTCTTAAAAAGCAGTGTCACCAAAAGTTGAACAGAGAAAAGCCTGATGCCAACAACACTTGGAAAAACTCTTTCCAAGATACAAACATGTATCTCTTGAGGTATTCCACAGGGTACCTTAACGGGTCCCTAGGAATATGCCTTGTAAACAAACAAAATCTATTTTTACATTTAGTGTTACTCACCAAACCGCATCCCGTGTATCATTTTGTATATTTGTGTTTTGAATACATGCCCATAAGTAAAGAAGAGAGGGAGACATTCCAAGTTAAACAGCTCCATGGACACGATGCTGAACGTTTACCAAAGACAGAGGAGATATGTTTTATACATATTTTTCTTGGGGTGTATTTGAGGTAAATTTAGTTTGACTACAGTTTGTAAAAGGTGATTCTTTGTTAGATTTTGTTGACAAGTAAAGATACATTTTAGTAAAGTAAGTTTTTACTGTTAAATTAAGACTATGAAGAACTGGCTGATGAAATCAACTCAAATACAGTTTCTGTTCTTGCATTTGTGCCTGTCTGTCAGGGGAGAGAAAAAAAACGTGACCAAGATCATGATTGTCTGCAAATACTTAATGCCTTGCGTATTCCACAATGGGCTTGTATGAGTAAGAGAGATTTTGTATGCACGTGTTAAGTATCACGTTTGATGCGTTTGTGCTAGTACACAACTCTTTCTCCTGGGAACCGGAGTCTGAAGCGATCCAAGCTTCTTTAATTTGCCAGTGTGGAGCAAACCTGCCCAAGTAATCTCAACTGAGGTTTCCACAGTGAGGCTGTTTTTACACTTTATATATTTTTTCACAGAATTCAATACGGGAGCCAAACAAAGGAAGACCCACATGGTTCCTGCCAATAACAAAACCTGTTCAAAGGGAAACACTAAACCTTCCTCCCCTGCATCCCTGCACCTCACCAAGGACATCTTTGATGTCATCCAAAACAATGTTTATCTTCCCTCTGTGCACTGCAGCTTTGTTTATGAGCGATCCCTATATAACTGCACTGATAGGTGTCTGTGTTTCATTCCCTCATATGTGCCCCAGGGAAGGGAGGGGACAGCAGTCAAAAGGGAATGATACTGTATAGACTTTGGCGTTTTCACTGCAGTTATGTTGAGGAACTGCGATTTGTTCACATTTAATTATATTATGGAGAGAAATGTCTTTAGAGCTGTTCATTCTTTCTTTGCTGAGAGTTAGTTGAGGAAATTGGTAGCACTTTCATGTCCGTGTAATAAGAGTGTTAAGGGGCACATAATCGATTGCTTAGCTTAGCTTAGCTAGCTAAAGCCTTGGAGCAGGGGGTAAACATGGCAACAATTGCTAAAATGTAGATAAAGAACATAATTGTTGTGTTGTGTGTTTTCGTCAAACAGCTTTACAAGGGCTGCTAGGTAGATTTCAGAACACTTGCTAGAGATGTCTTTGATGACATCCGTTTTGTGTTCGCCTGTGCTAACTGCTCAGATAAGAGTCATATTTAATGGAGAGTATTGTGAGTTTTATCCCACGTGTTGTTTCTCCATGTTCTAACAGTCTGTGAGCGACGCAGCACGAAGCAGCGCGACATGACACGTCGATTTCGACCCCGACACTTCTGTCTCTAAAAATAAAAGCGTCAGATGTCATACTGTTTGCATGGGGGAACAGGAATTCACAGAGCAGAGAAGTGAGTGTTTAGTGGATGCAATGTGGACCGCTATAGCGTCCATTGCTGTTAGGACACACTGTTAGAGATCGTTTGTATTGAGGTGCTGGAAGGTGAATCTTTGAACCACAGGGTAACTGTGGTAATCTCTCTGCTAGCTTTGAGCTCTTGTGCTTGGCTAAAGACCAACTGATATTTGAGTTGGAGACTTACATAAGTAATCTTATGTAAGTCTCATTGAGAAAGGGTCTGCACATCTCAGAAACAGATAGGGTTACTTTCTCTTATTTTACTGACTGTCTTCCTCTTGTAATAATGTATTCTGTTATTATTTATTGCAATCTCTACCTGAATCTATTCAAAAGTACATTTATTAATATTCTTAACTCTGAAATCAATTTAATACTTTAAAAAATGCAATGAATGACAATCAAGGGAGTCAGTTAAACATCTATTTCTCCTCATTATATGATCTAATCCTCACTTTCCTCAGTTTTTACCAGTAACATGTTTTGTTCTTTGTGTTTCGGCTTATCAATAATTGGACTATTTTCAGCACAAATGTAGGACAAACTATGCCCTGAACAGCATTTCAGCCATCTGATGTGCATCAGGGTGATTCTGATTGATGCCACCAGTGCCAGCAGATGCTCACATGTATGTGTGAGTGTGTATACATTGTACACAGGCAAGGCAACTGTGCACATATGTGTGCGCCGCGCATGTGAACAATGCCACCAGTTGCTGTGGGTGGAAGCTCCCCGGTTGTCTGCCAGCATGCAGGGAGGGGAGGGAGAGACTGACCGGGGTACAATGGAGGGTGTGAACTGGCTGCAGGGGAGGGGGGAAGCACAGGAGGAGGAGGAGAAAGAGGAGGCGTAGGGGCTAGGGGGGGTAGTAAGCAGAGATAAAGCTAGACAGATGGGGCAGACAATGAGGCATAGACACCCACCCTGCATGTCAACAACTCCCCCGTCGGGCGCTCAAAACTATTTTTCCTTTATCTCTCCCCATGTGCCAAAGTTTGTTCATTCTTTTGTCTGTTTTGCTCCATTTCCCAGCCGTAAGTTTGATTAAAAAAGCATAAAACTGTGCAATCATTTCCATTTCTACGGTTTAACAACTTCAGTCGACATTCTTCCAACAAATTGAGCTTTCTTCCTTCTTCTGTTTGTTCCCCAACTCTCCTCCTTTTCCTCTCCGCTTCCCTTTTTGTTCTCTGATCTGATAAGACGAAACTCGATGCAGCTGCCAAGGAAGGGGAAAAAAAAATGAGAGTAAGCGAACGAGAGTATAGATAGTGTGGACACCTGTTGTGCTGAAACCCCCTTGTTTGGAAAGTTGATCCCATCTCCCGTTTCTCAGGTTTCAGCCAACAACCTCAGCTGTCAGAAAGCCATGGATCCCTCTGTCTCCTTCAATCTGTCTCTCACCGGTCTCACACGGCCCCTCGATCACAAAGAAAGGTCTGCTTTCATCAATGTGGACTTTTTTTTTTTAATCCTCTGCAGCTTTGGCTACCTCTTTGGAGAACGGTTAAGTAAAGGGAAACTTTAATCATCATGCTGAAAAACAGTGTTTGAAAGACATACGCCTTCTCCTAGTTAGTTTGACTGAAATAGGAGTGACTTTCAAAATAAAAGTCCTACTTTAAAAATCAGGGAAGCGTTCAGTCATGTCTTATTTACAGTGATGTTACCTAACTGTTGATGTGTGCAAACTTTAGCTGTGGATTAGTTGTTGATTAATCCAAAAGTTGAAAGTCAAGAAAAAGCTGGTTAGCTTAGCCAGCAGCCAATGTTAGCATCCAGCCGCTTCCTCACTGACACTGTTGTTTTGAGCCGTTACTGTCGTACTGTACAACAATAACTTAAAATGATAATGTTAGCATTAAGCAACTTCTTTGTTTACAGTCATGTTAGCTAAGATGCAAATTAGTGCTAACATTACCAGTTGGAGCAGCTGAATGCTAATGTTAGCTGTTAGCTGTTTTCTGACAGTCGCTGATTGGTTATCAAATATGTTGTTTTGACAATAAGTTTTGTCTTATATTACTCCAGATTTCACTTTCTAATGTCTTTTCGGATGTTGATTTATCCAGAAGCTGTCTATTAACAAATGTATAGACACAAAGCACTATGACGTCATGCTTTTTGGCTTTACATGTTGAGCCTGATGTCAGATCCTGAAGCCGCTTTTCTGCCTTTCCTTCTGTCATTTATCATATATTAAAATAAAGTAGCCTAGTTGTACTGCATAGACAGCGTTATGAAACGACTAGGCTCTAACTCCTGCTGTGAGATACCCCTTTAAGTTTTGGAAACTGCACAAGTGTGGACAGGAGTTGGCAAAAAATTTGTTACATAAAAAAAATTACACTCACTTCTTGTTGAAACCCGGAAGAAATGTTCTAATTTGTTGGTTACAGTTGCATAATCAAAACACGGCAGCTTACTTTTATCCCTGAGATAAACCTGAAAATGCTTGCAGGAAAGTACGATGGGGCTGCACTGATAAAGGAGACATTGTTCTGTGCTTCACCAGCAATGTTTGTGAGAAATACGTATTCAGAATGATTGATAAACAAACAGCTGATCTGTAAAATAATGAAAATACTGTAATCAAACTCATGGTCTCACATGATGTGGAGAAACATGCTTCCCACACCTTATCCTCACACACACTCTCAACACTTATAAGAAGTTCATAAACACGATTATGAGATTGAATCCTCTTAGAGAATGTTCTGTTACATCAGTCGTGGGATTAAAGAAGTGTGTGTGTGTGTGTGTGTGTGTCGGGGGGGGGGGCGTTGCATATCCGTGTTTACTACTGCCACATCTGTGAAAAGGTCACACACAGTGGGCTTCTTTGAGGATGAGTTGGTGAGGAGACAGGAAGCTGTGGGTGTTCACACTCCCATTCCGCATGACTAGAAAGCTGCTCGCACAGCAGAGAAAGGACAAGGCCTGTGTGAATGTGACCTACGACCTTTCAAAGAAGAAACGGCGAAAGAAGCAGCTGTGCCACTAAATGTCACACTGTCATTAATGTTGACAAAATGTGTTTAAGTCGGGGTAAAATGTACATATTTGTACCCATTTTTAGACTCGATTCTTACTTTTACAAAAGAATGCAAGTCTTCCAAACCAAACAGCTGCCAAATAAATTGAGAATTTAAGTATTTTGAAGATTTTTTTCAGGATCAGTGTGAAAGAAATTGGTTCTTTAGCTTTCAACTCATTTGTTCTATTAGCGTGTCGAAATGATTAATCTGTTGGATGCCGTCAAAAGCTCTATGGAAAGCGCGCAAGTGGACCTTGAGTTGAGGTAATTCTGTGAACATATTTAGTCATGAATCCAAAGTAATAAGTGTCCACAGTGCATACAGTCCTCTCACGTCATCTAAAGCCACTCTGTTTGTTCCTCCTATGTATCACCATGGTAACCAGTTTCTCACCTCCTGTCATCTGTTCTTTGTTGGACGTGACTCATGTCCAGTCATATCCTGCTGACGCCTATTGGACAGGCCTGGACTTCCACACATTGCAATGTATTGCGACATACATTCAGCATTGAGTTGGTTGTATTGAGCTGTTGGAAGTATAAAATATAATCTAACTGATATTTTTTCTATTCTGGAATATGAAAAAAGAATGTATTTAGTCTTTTATCACTTTTTTAGTTTGAAAACGGAAAAGTCTGTGGAGATGACTAAACTGAAAAACCAGACCTTAAAACCTGTTAACCTATGATGAGATGTTTGTTAGTGTGTGTGTGTGTGTGTGTGTGTGTGTGTGTGTGTGTGTGTGTGTGTGTGTATGGGTCATGTACGTGATGCAACATCTGTATCCTGTGCCACCTTATGTAATGTTGAGGTATCCCAGCATGCCCTGAAATGGCCTCCTCGCAGCAACAGGTGTTGGTGTGTGTGTGTGTGTGTGTGTAAGTGTGTGTGTGTACGTGTGTATGCTGGTATGTCCCGTTTGTATGTGACACTGGAGGACTCTATTTTCATAATTTACTGCCACAGAAATAGAGCCAATGGGGAAACAAGGGCGACCATATATGGGTGAGAAAAGCAAGTCCCAGTGTCACTGCCAATCCTCCCATCAATGTAGCTTTAACTACTTTTAAATAGTTTATTTATTGTACCTAACTGACTTTCAGGCTTTGTATTGACTTAGCATTGTTGTTTTTTGGAGTGAAATAATCTCTACTATTGTGTAACGATGTCAAAACTATGAATGGCGGCTTGTAGTATGTCACTCCAGAACAGGAATTTACTTTATTTATCATTAGTGTTTTTGTGCTTTCAGAAATCATGACAATTCAAACAAGCCTAATGATGAAGAACTATCTGTCCTCTGTGAGGGAAATAAACTTTTCTGCCATTGTTAAGGAACACAGTTATGCTGTTGTTGAGTATTTTTCGCTTTATCCACTTGCCTGGAGAAAATACAGCTCATACCTGACATAATCTTTTCTTTTTTTTTTTTTCCAGATCTCTTTTAGCCTCAGGAAACTCAGCACAATATTGAACACCTTAACTGCAGCTGTACCAAGAAAATGTAATTATTTCTGTACTAAAGATCAATATGATCTCGTTTCTTGAGTCAATATTTTGCCGTTTAGAGAGATGAGATGTGAGATGAGACTTGGGGAGAAGTTGCGGAACCGGTTTGGAGCATTTATGGAGTTTTTTTTTCTTTTTACAGCTAGAGTCGGAGTGCTGCAAATCAATTCTGACAGCATAGCAGGGCACTCCATGGAATAGAAAAGGCAAGTAACTAGCGGGAAGGAGAGAGAAAGTGTGGCTGCATGCGTGTGAGAGCAAAAGAGGAAGCCAAACTGACCTCACCCGATGGAAACAACAGATTGGATCTACCATTCCTGACACAAATTCCTCTTCATTCTTCAGGCGGTAATCAACACGCGTCTTACTCGCTAATCAGACATTTACTGGGAACTTTAAAGGGATATGTATGATGTATGTTGTGTGATGAAAATGCAGCGATTCCTCCACTCTCTCTCTCTGCTAGCTGTGTGCCATAACCTGCAATCACTGGTCACCTTTAATGAGTGGCCAGTCGTTGTTAGCCGTTGCAATTTCCTCAGCCGAATCTCTGCCAAGTCCCCAGGTGATTATCCGTCATTAAATCCAGATTTCAAAGAGGAATAAATATGCAAACAGCCGCACAGAGGCAAGATGATGGAGAAGCGAGAGGCCGCAATTAATCACTGAGGTCATGGAAACTTGATTTTGTCGTTAATCGAGGAAGGAGGAGGAAGACAAACACTCTCTCCCTTGTTGTTTCTCCTTTAAGAAATGTCTGCCAGGTAACAGGAGAGAGTGAGCTAAATTAGAAAGATTGGCTTTAGGTGTCAAGTCAAAGGTGAAGAAGTCAGGAGATCAACAGGTACAGTAGGCAGTCTAACACACTACACTAACTGCACAAAGGCAAAAAAAAAATCTAGAGCCTCTCTGTCTAATGTAACTTCCAGGAACATACACATTGGGCAGCCTGGGGTGGTGTGGCCCCAAAATTTGATTGGCCATATGCAAACCCCCCAAAAATGTATACAGTGACTTTGGAGACACATCTTTGAATTTGTGATCCTGAAAGAATCAAGCATGGAAAAGATTTATGTTGAAATTCTGCCAGGTTTTTGTTTTTTGTTTTTTGTTAAATACATTTTTTTAACGGAGGAATCTAACATCAGGATGATTTTTTTAATGATTAGAATTACATATGATAAGTGAAGACAGAAAATGTAAATAAAAGGTTTGTGTGCGCACCCATACATTTTATGCCACCCCTGCATAAGTCAATGCCGCAGTCCCAAAACGTCTGGACACGGCCTTTAGTCAGAACTCCCAACTGATGCATCATTAACTCATTAAATGGTGTCAATGCAGATGTGACTGAACAGGTGGACCTTGCCTGCTAAAAGAGGATTAGGAAGCAAGGAAGCAAGCATGTGGTTTTGTGTGTGTGTGTGTGTCCAGGAGTTTTGTGTGTGTAATGCAACCTTGTCCTGAGCTCGAGCCATGGCAGGAAAACAGATCTGCTGAAAAGAATCAGAGGAAGTACACAATTCACTCCCTGCAGACACACATGCACACAAAGACATGGTGTGAGAGGATTATCAAACGCCAGTATATTTCCCTATATAGCCGAACACAAACCACTCACAGTGCTCTGTATGTGTGTGACAACTTGAATCATCCCGCTTGTCAGTCAGAAACAACACATGCACACACACACACACACACACACACACACGCAAACACGCAAACACACACACATTTTATGTGAGGACTGCAGTTCCAGCTGTCCAAAGCAGGGCGCCGCAGTGTTCATCACTGAAGGGCGTCACACAGCAGGAGAGCTTTCAGTGCAAAAAGTGCTGCGCAATTACCAGGAAAGAAAATAGCCCCCATGGCTGTCCACCTTTGTCTTCCTGAGCTGGACCCGCTCCCCAGACACACTCGAGGGTCATTACGTGTGCCAGGGTGGAGATGACGCCACCTGCAGCCACTGAAGGATAAAGTATCCTGCCAGGGATGGTTGCATCACTCTGAGAATGGGAACATTACTGGCTATATTTACCGTCACTAATGGACAGGGTATTAGATGTTCTGTTCTGTGGAAAACTGGCCAATTTTTGACGGATTTATTGTGTTCAGAGGTGGGCATGTGAAACGCTTATGATTATTTTTGTGCATTGGTGGGGAAACATTGACTCCCAGTATATCACTGCAGATGCCGTTGAGTTTAATAATCACGATCTTCTGTTGTCAGTGAGAATATTGTGTTTTTTTGCAGTACTTTTTGGATGTTATTAAAGCAGGATTTCTCTAGTTTTGTCTTGGTGACCTCTGTCTGGTTATATTTTTAATCAAATGTTACGATAGGAAAAAATCGTGTTTTTCTTTCTGGTTTAGAGAAATGTATCGAAGACAAGTGTGAAGGATTAACTCAAACTTTCCGACCATCGAAATGTTGGCTAAAAAGTGGCTCGCTCTATTGTTAGCTTGTTTGTTAACGGCAGCTGCCCCCTATTTATGGCCTGTTGTCTGTCTGGATTTTCATTCTCCATTATCTTAACAGCTGACCAAACGAAAGCAATCGTCAGATTTTTCTACTTTTCTATGATTTGCAGAGACAGCATGCTAAAAATGTGATTGTGACACGCTCGCATGCAGAAATGAGGCCTTAGCTGAAATGTTCCACAGAACTGATAAACATAGTTTTAATCTTGCCAAACATTAATGTTATACTTCAGTATACACTGGCTCCCAGTTACTGCTCGCATCAAATTTAAAACTCTGCTGCTCGCTTACAAAACAGCGACAAAAACGGCTCCTCCTTACTTTAACTCTCTCATCCAGGTCTACACTCCCTCCCGCCCACTACGCTCTGCCAATGAAAGGCGTCTGATCCTTCACAACAGGGTCCTAAGTCTCTGACTAGACTCTTCTCCTCTGTCGCCCCCCGGTGGTGGAATGAACTTCTAAACTCCATGTGATCTGCAGAGTCCCTCTGCACCTTTAAGAAAAAGCTAAAGACCCAGCTCTTTCATGAATACCTACTAACTTAATGATGATGGTCTCCATATTATTGATGATGATGATGGTAATGACGATGGTTTTTGTTTGATAACGACGACTTATAAGATGGTTTCTATACTGATTAGAGCTCTCAAGAACTGCTGTCAATGTCGTGCTTTGCCTCTGGTCACTTCCTGTCAGCACCTGTGTGTCCAATCAGACTCAAAGCTGATCGTTTGCTCTTACTGACATTCTTCCCTTTTTTTCTAGATCCTTGCTTGTGTTGTACTTACTCTCTGATGTACGTCGCTTTGGATAAAAGCGTCTGCTAAGTGAATTGTAGAATTGTAGTATAAATGTTTAAAACAAACTAGTTAACATTGTATGTTATTCTTATAGTTAGCAACTGTCTGACTCCACAGACTCAAATGTTATTGAGGACTAACAGGACCGAGTTAATGCAAGAGTTGTTGTTTTTTTTTTTAACATTTTTTAATTTTGGCTCCAGACACAAGCTTTTCAGATAGTTGAAGTGAAAGTTAACAAAGAGCAACAAAAACAACCCAGAGTAAAAGCAAAAGGCAAAGAAATGGTGAGAGGGAGGATACGAACACCTGCGCTTCTCTGCCTTTGGAAAGTACCCCCCTCCCACACACACACACACACACACACACACACACACACACACACACACAAACACACACTTACAAACACACTCCCGTGAAGAAGTTGTGTTGTTTTCTTTCACTCTCATCACCATAGATACCGAGCAGAAGTTCTCCAAAGGGCCTTCGCAACCCTACAAAGTAGCCAAATCCTCGCCATTCTGCGTAACTGCCGGCAACAATGCGAACACTTGTTTGGTCGATTCGTTTTGTGGGTCTCCTTTGTGTATTAGGATGAAGGGAGTGAGGAGGGGGTTAGACAGGGGGGGCTGTGGGATGTTTTTACGCTGGTGTTGGACACTTTGTCGAGCCAGCCTGGGCGGAAAACGGAGGGGCAGATCTGAAGCTTCGCTAGAAAGAGGCCTTGAGCAGAAAACTTTTTTTTTTTTACAAGATGAGCCTTGATGTATCTCTGAGGGCTTGATGCTATGTTTTCACCTGTGTTTTTTTTTTCTTTACCTGTGTTTTTATTTTTGCTCCTCTCTTTCCCCCCTCTAATTCTCAATCCTATGTCTTTCTCTTTTTGGCCTGACCTATAATCCCCCTATCCTTCAATACCCCACTGGCCCATTGTCCTGTACGCCGAAAACTGAATACCTCACACACATGCACAAACACACATGGCCCTGCAGCCTGCTCCATTGTCCTGCCACTGCTGGACTGAGTCCTAATGCTGCATTGGACTCGTGCCCATGTAAACAAGCTCCTGTCTGTCCGTCTTTCTGTGTTTTTGTCCGTCTTTCTGCTTTTTTTTTTTTTTTTTTGGTGCATCTATTCATGTCACCGTGATCACTCTTTTCACTCTCCTCATGCTCCGTCTTTTCTGTTGGACTCTTCTCCCGCCCCAACTCGTCTCTAAGCTGGGCTGAGCAATTAGTTAATGTACCCTCCACCCCGGGGGTTATTCTGGCACGGCCGGCCGACAGAGTGCCTGTCTGCTGCTGGTGTATGTGTGCGATTTGTGTGTGTGTGTGTGGCTTTGGCAGTAGCGTTGAGTGGGGTTGCTGGGCTAACGGCGGTCCATCCAGAGTGCTTTTGGCACAGGCAGCGTTTTGGACAGCCCTCACCTCTTCTCTACGAACGTCCACTCGACCATAGCAGCCAGGCCTCTATCGGGGGATCTAGTAAACAGCCTTTTAATTGCCAAGGGGAAAGGCCCAAATGTCTCAAAGATCAATTCATTCCAGTGATGCACAATTTCATCCTGTTCTGATTGTTTTGTTTACAGTGTTTGGCCCATTGTAAAAACCTTCCTGCCCAGTTTTTTTCTTTTGGCTCGTGTGAGGAATTATTAAAAATCTATTTCAAAGACAAATGTAGGATCAGAGCAGAATCATAACTGCAGCTAGAAAGAGCAGGCTGTTGTGTACACAGCTGAGGCTTTCCTCT